>NC_089822.1:106124639-106450472 GCF_035046505.1 Tiliqua scincoides | reverse complement strand
TTTACAATAGTTCTGGATGTCTCCAAGGGTTTGATCGACTCAGGTATGGATCCAGTCGCCACACCAGTTTTAGCAGGGCAAAGGTTGTCCCCCTGGCCACTACTGCCACTTGCCAAGTCACTGTCATTGGCACCACCAGAGTAGGCTGAATAACAGAAATCCAAGAATTCAGGGTTCACAACAATGGTTGCACTTTGGTTATGAGTGTCATAAGTCTATAATCAGTAAAACTCTTTCTATTTGTTTAAATGATCTTAGATCCAGTACATGCCTTATCAAGTGAAAGAGACCATGCGAAAGCAACTATCCAGGCTCACCTAATGCATGATGAAGTGGTAGGTACCGACGGGGTGTGCGCTGCATCTTGTGGTGGTGGGGGCAGTCATGGAGGCTTCTTCAGGGTAAGGGAATGTTTGTTTCCTTATCTTGGGGCTTCATTGCAGCTGAATCAGTGCTGGACAGTTGGATAGAATTGGGCCCAAAGGGTCTGCTTCAGATTTAATCAAATTCCATCACATCTCTGTGAAAACACACTTGTGATAAGAGACAGAAACAGGAAATCTACTTTTTAAAGGAAGTAAGAACTTTATAAGCAGGATATCATTTGTACACTCCTGCACATAATCCTGCTCGTTCACTGATTTAGAATCAATGCTATGAAATAATTTGTATACTAGTAGTTATTGCCTATGTGCTCGTGACCCACAGTGCTTTTTCTTTTGTGATGCTGTTTGTGCAATTTATAGTGCGAGTCTAAAAGTGGAAGTTATTAGGATCCTGTGAAGATACTCATTGGTTAGGTTTTAGTTTATATTAAGTCTTAGTAGTCAACGTGTTTATGTATGTACCATGTACTGTGAGAGAGAGAATTCTGTTTCTAGAAGTAGTTGCTTGTCTTTTGGGAATTATTATAAGGCCTCTCTCATCAGCAGAGACTTGTAGCTATTTGAACAATTTAAGAGTACCTGTGTTTCTATCAGATACTCAAAAACTAGCCTCCAGACCTTGGAATTGTTTCTTCTGTGGTCTGGAAGCTAGCCTATTCAAAAAATTGACCTGTTACCTGAACTATGTCCTGGAGGCTGCTAAGTCTGGCAATGATATTGTTCTATACATGTTTACACACAGTATTTGTTTTTCCTGTCTTCCACATGAAAAAGAGAAAGTTTCCAGTATTTAAATCTATGTTTAGTAACATGAACCACTATCCACGATGCGTTGCGCGACTTGAAGAGACAAATCCTGTCCCCCCATTCATTGAGCAAAGATGGAGAGGAAGAGCACAACAGCGCCTTCAGACTTTTCAGTCACTAGCCACGTAAGTAATCTTCTAATGCAGGGGTGTCAAATTCATTTCATACAGAGGGCTGAATAGCATTCATGATGCCTGCTGAGGGCTGAAAGTGATGTCATTAAAGCAGCTAATTCTGTCATTAGCTGCAAATGATAGAAGAGAAAATATACATTTCTTGATCATATTCAAGATATGAGAGAGCTCAATTTTCAAGTGGGCTTCCCTTTCAGCAGTAACACCTCAGCATGGCTCAGCAGCTGAGAGCCTGAGGGCCGGATAAAAAGCTTCCGCAGGCCACATCCGGCCCCCAGGCCTTATGTTTGACACACCTGTTCTGATTGATAAATGTGTGTGCATGTGTATTTTAAACTATAATTGACTCAGGATTACTCTGATTTAGGTTTGCTTAGAAAATGATTAAAGTACAGCTAAATATGCCAGCTAATTAACCACTTACAGCACAATCCTATGCATGTCTACTGTGAAGTGAGGCCCATTGTGTTCAATCTGGCTTACACCCATGAAAGCATTTATAGGATTGCAGCTTCAGTATGGTGTCAAAAGATTGCGTAATAACCTCCCTTATGCTGCCTGATGGCTTTAACTGCATGTCCATTTTTATGTGCCCTGAAACAATATGGTTCAGTGGAACACCTGCACAGTTCATACATGTATGCCCTCTGTATTGCTGGATTTCAGAACTCTTTGGCCCTCTGCATGCGCTCCCTGAACACCCCCCCCCCCGGAGGTGAGGTAAGCTCCACTCCCCTCATCTCCAGATGGTCCTCTGAGCCCAGCAGAGGCTGTCCGTGGGCTCTGCTGGGCTCACACTGAGCCGGACAGTTAAAAAAAGCTACTTCTGGATTCTCTGTGAATCTGGAAGTGACGTTTTTTATGTCTTATAAGGGATAAAAAAGTCACTTCTGATTTCACAGAGAAACCGGAAGTAGTGTTTTTGTTTGTTTGTTTGTTTTTGTTTTTTTTTTACTGTCAAGCTCAGAGGTTCCTCTGGAGGCGAGGGGAGTGAAGCTCCTCTCTCCTCCAGAGGATGGGGGCATTCTTTGGTATCTGTGGTTTAAGTTAACTGCAGGGCATTCTAGAACATTCTTCCCACCGATACTGGGGCATGCCTATATAAAAATTCTTCTTCCTAATAATAATGATAATGATAAATAATATTTATTCATTAATAAATAAATTATTATTTATTTTTACAGCTTATATATCTCAAGGCAGCACACAAAGAATGATAAAATTAATTTAATTCGGGATCCAGGTTTTATTGTGTTTTATTATTTTTAAAGGTGTGTTTATACATACATACACACACACACACACACACACACACACAAACACACACTTTATATTTTTAATATGGTTTTAATTGTGAGCCACCTTGTATTGTATTGGCAACCTTCAGTCTCGAAAGACTATGGTATCGCGCTCTGAAAGGTGGTTCTGGCACAGTGTCTAGTGTGGCTGAAAAGGCCAATCCGGGAGTGACAATCCCTTCCACACCGGGAGCAAGTGCAGTCTGTCCCTGGTCTGTCTCCCTGGCTATGGGCCTTCTTTCACTTCCCACAGTAGGTGGGATGATGGATTTCAGCAGGGTATTTCTGACCGCAAAGCCAACGCCATGTTCCCTGGTTTCGTTTGGTGCCACCTTGAGTACCCTTCATTGGCTAGAAAAGTGGGATATAAATTCAATTGATTAATTAATGTTGCAGGAAGCAAAACACAATCTTTATACCACAGATGCAGTAACAGTACTGAGTGCTACAAATACTGCAGAATACATTGAATGTGAATTTGTTGCCACCTTGAGTTCTGGAAAAGAAGGATAAAAGTCTTTATATAAATTTAAAAAAAAAACAAATAAACAAAATGAAGTCTAGAAGAGCCAAAAAGCCCTCAGTTAAAAAAATAATTAATGTGCTGTGAAGCCTATATGATGAATGCGCTGTTTCCCCCCTGTTTTTGCCATTTCTAACTCCCCCAAAACTTTTGTGTAGATTCAGCAGTTTTAGAGCTGCTGGCAAATTCTCCTGCAGCATTCTTCTTCTTTGTTTGGAAAGTCAGTTATTCACCAATCACATGTATTTGTGGGTTGGAAAAATTCTTGCCAGCTTGGGATAGCTATTCAGCCTAATGTAAGGCCTGCCCTACCAAACCTGCATGTCCAGGTAAAAGGGGTGAGATGGTGAAGCCTAGGGTTCCACTCCTCCAATTGTGTGGTGTAAGAATGTGGACATGGTCCTCAATCCGTTTCAATCTAGTTTTGAGCCTGGTTTTGATATTGAAATAGCCTTGGTCACCCTGGCCATCAGGGCTGGTTCCAGGAGCTCCAGGGACCAACTTGAATCATTTTTTGCAGAGACCCTGGGGGTAGACATCAACCCCCTGCCCCGCTGCACAGCCTCCCCTACTCACAATGATGAGCGGCGGGCCTGGGGCCGATGGTGAAGTATGGCACCTGGAAGTAGGTGGATGGTGATGTAATCACCAACAGCTTCCTGTTTGCCTGATTTTGAGCCAACTGGAGGCAGGGGTGGGTGGGAGGAGCCTCCAGTCATGAAGCTCCACTTGCTGCACTGGCCTCAATATGCTCTGCATGGAGGCGGCAATCCGTTCTTCTACAGGCAATCCGTTCTTCACCCTACTGTGGAAGCCCTTCGGGTGTGGGGCCCATTTGGTCCCAAGAGGTCTAAAGCTAACCCTGCTAGCCACCCATGCTGGGAAAAGGAGAGATAATCCTACTAATGCTCCTGGACCTTGGGATAGCTTTCAATATCATGATGTCTTTAAAGCTTAGATTACTTGAACTATCACTAAGGCAACTGATAACTGTAGCATCATTTACTCAGCATCATGTCCTCAGGAGTCAAGGAGGCTTCCTGTACACTATCAACCAAGAAAAAGGGGATAAGTGCAAATTCAGAAAGAATGACTTTTCTGAGGGATTAAGGGCTTTGAACCACCAAAGGCAGGGGTGGGTAAGTAAAACCTCAGATGTCCAGCCAGAGCAAGCCTAAACATACAAGTCCTCTGACAAGCTTAACTTCAGCCATAGGCTTCAGAGTCTGTATTACTTTCTCCATGATCACATGTTAAAAAATTGACAGTTTCTTCTAGTATACAGTCTGACTGATGAGACTATCTTTCTCTGAAATATTATATTTAGTGATTAATTTTACATCTTACCTTTTCATTATAGATCTCAGCCCTCAGTTCCCATAATTGAGTATGAAGATCCTGAAGTCAGTGGAAAAAATCGCTGGAAATATTTTGAACGGTGAGGATTGAACAGAGCTAATCATATTCACTTCAAAGATATTATGTTAACATAACCAAATGCATCAGTGATGTCAAAACACATGTGAAGAGCAGATTCTTTCATATTCCTAAAGCACCAGAGAAGATTTCACTCCTAGTTTCCATGGTTTTGTTCCAGAAGCTTTGGAAGAATCTGCAGTGGTAATTTCTTGCTGTCCTGTTTCAAATGATAAAACCTGGGAGTATATTATTTTTGAGGGATTCCTAAACTAGGCGTTCTACCTTCTTTGATGCTTTTGGAATATGAGAGAATTGGTCCTTCTTGTGTAGGATACCCTAGAAAAGCGTGGGCTGGATCCCACCAAGAAAAGCCTCTTGGGTGCAGTGGTGGTGAAGCCTTACTTGGCCACCTCCCTTCATCGCACCCAGTCTTTGTGGAAACGTGCACTTGGCAACCCTGGGAAAGACACAGAGCTTTCTGGGGCATTCGGCTGCGTTTCTACAAAGATTGGGTGTGATGACGGGAGGCAGTGGGGCAGAACGGTTAGGCTTTGCTGCACCATGCCAGAGAGGTTTTTCTTGGTGCACCCCAAGCTATATTTTGGAGGCCCCTGCTCTAGAATTTTAGACAGTGTTGCTTCTCTGCTTATGAGAGCCTTGCTTGTAGCGTAGAACACTTGAGGACATCAACTGGACACCTGCACTTGGAGGAAGGACAGAATATAAATCCAAAATAATTAAGTAAAAATAGCTGAAAAGTAAATAAGTAAATAATAACTGAGACACTTAAAAATGCTTGTATTTGCATCAATGATTGACTTATTTTATTTATTTACATGGAGAGTCCATGGTGAAGTGATTTGATTATGAAGTGAACTCATTGTAAAGTGAGGATCCACTGTATCTTAAATAAGATTTTAGGGCACATTCCAGATTGATGTGCTGGTGCAAGTCCCTTACGCCTGTCCACGAGTGTTGTGAACATGCTGTAAAGCACATTCGCGTCTCCTGGAGAGTTGGCTGGGCCAGTGCATGGATGTGCTCTGGCTTGTGGAGGCCATATCCAGTCTCCACGCCACTGGACCCAGATAAAACTGTGCCAGCTGAGGGCGGCTGGTGTGTGTGTGTGTGTGGGGGGGGTTTGAGAGTATTTCAAGGCAGTTGGAGGATGGGTTGGTGAGTGGGCCTGGCCTGGGAGGGGGGTGAGACCGGCCTGGGCAACCTTGGCCAGATCCTACCCTCCTTGCTAGCCTGGCATTTCACTGGGTTGCTCGGATCTGTGCAAGTGAAATCGCTGTTACAGATTCGAATAGCCCTATTGGGGTGGCTGCCACATGGTATGGAGTAAGGGGAAATAAATCCCCTTACCCTGAGTTATGCTGCAACCACCACCTATGCTCTGCTGGATACAGTGTAGGCCAATTGACCTGACTGTTTCAGCACAGGATAGAATTGGGCTGTCTGATATTTTTAAAAGCCAAAATATGAGAATAGTGACTATTGTTTGTAAAATAGCTGAAAAGTATCGGTTAGGTACTGAAGAGTAGCTAAATAATATACTTGCTAAGAAACATGCGGCCTTGGAGAGCTTTAATAACTGATGCTTTGCTTCATTGGGTTACCCTAAACACACTATTCTGTCTTTGCAGGCCTTTCATTCCGTTTCATAAGCCAATGCCACTGAATATTGTGTATGCCATGTCAAAGTAAGTAGCAGGAACAGAATGTCACAGACTTCAGGTGATGCTCCATTGATTTTTCTAAACAATGAAGTGGTATTGAAAAGCCAAGGAACAGTATCTTTCACTGGAGAGCTGGGTGAGGGTGAATAAGTGCCTACTAGATCTCCCAGTCCCCATAATGACCATGTGCACATGCAGTGAACAAAAGAAAGGGAACAGGGCTGTACAGAGCTGTATGGCATTCCCTCTGCACGTGGCTGCTGCACCTGCACTAGGATGAGTCAAACTTGCTCAAACTGTAGAGCACGAATGCACATTCACAAAATTCCACATACAAGTCAAAGGAACTCAAAGACTAGATCCCTGCCACAGTGGCGTAGCTAGCAGGGGGCAGACAGCCCTGGGTGCCACCCTTAGAGGGTGACAACACTAGTGACAAAAAATTGTGAATCTGTGAATCACGTGAATACATGACACATGAATCCATAGATACAGGAGACGCCTACCCCCACCCTCTGGAAGGGGGGGGGACACTCACCACATAGGGGGGGGCGCAGGCCCAATCTGTAGTTAACAGAAACCGTGGATTCAGGACCCACGGATATGGCGGCCCCCCCGTATTAAAAAGCAGTAGTGGGAGACACCCCTAAGACCTTGGAAACTGTTACCAGTCAAGGGAGATGGCAGAACTGCCATGAAATGGTCAGACTTTCATGACTGGCCACGATCCACTGGAGAACACCATCGATGAAGAATGCCAAACCCACAGTCTGTGCCCTCGGTTTTCTCATACACCTGCATTCATGCATACACTTGTAACATTAATCGTGAGCAAAATCAGAAAGTAGGAGGCAACAGCTCTTTACTTTGATCTGAATGAGACAGGCATTTCAAATATAGAAACAGTTTGCTGAGAAAAGAAAACAGAAAGTCGACAAATTCAAAGCAGAAAAATTCCCTATTTGAAATTAGAGACAAAATTACAAAAAACTCTAACATAAAACTGCTGGAGTTGACGATGTCTAGCATCTGGTGGTTCATGAGAGCAGTGTACAAGTAACTGTACATATACTGAGACAAAGAGTACAAAATCTCAATCTAGCTGACCCTTTTATGGGGTTTTGAGGGATTGAGATGCTACTGTTCTCAGCTAATTCAGTGGTAGGAAACCGTACTCAACTGGAACCCAGGGGATACCTTGAGTGGAAATGGGGAACAGGGTCACACACACCCAAACTTGCCTTGATTGTGTATTAGTAAAGGCCCAATCCTATCCAGCTTTCCAGCACTGATGCAACTGTGCCAACAGAGCGTGTGCTACATCCTGCTATGGTGGGGAGGCAGTCACAGAGGCCTCCTCAAGGTAAGAGAATGTTTGTTCCCTTAACTCAGGGCTGCATTGCAGCTGCATCAGTGCTGGAAAGTTGGATAGGACTGGGGCCGTAAGAGTATTTATATACCACTTTTCAAATTACATAAATGGCCCTTGCTTTTGAGTATACTGTACTTATACAGTAAGTACAAAAAGTGTACTCTGGGCAAAAGTGGAGTCTATCATCACAACCGACCATAGAATTTGTATAATCAACTTAAATGAAAAGTGAGCCAGTGTGATATAATGTCTAGGGCTGGTTTATGACTATGGCAATCTGAGTTCAAATGTCTGCATGACCATCAAGCAAATTAGGTGTTCTCAAGCACCAGGGTTAGAGGGAAGTGATCACTAATAGTAAGATCCCCGATGTCAAACTCTTTCACATGTGGTTTCAAAGACATGGACACGAGAGCATAGTCTACGACGCTTGACCCACGGGGGGACATGTATGTAAATTCACCAGCATTGGGGTACTCCTTTAGCCCATTAAGCCAGAGCAGATTAGAAATAACAGAAAATCTTGCAAGGGCCAAGCCATTAGCATTGTAATGAGAATCCTTTGACCATCTATCTAACTTACAAAATGAGGGGAAAGAATCTTCTTCATCCACAATCCATGCTCTAGAATAAATTTGATTAGAGTTTCCAACCCTGGAATTCAGGTCGCCCAGCAAAACAACCTCAGCTAGAGGATGATTCCTCTTGAGGTCATCTATACCAGTCAAGAGGTCACTCCAGAGCTGGGATCTCTGAGAACTGTCAAGTATAGGGGGGATATAGACGTTAACACATAATAAGTCAATAGCTTCACAGGATATCATTAAAGCTTGCATCTTACAACACCCCGAAGTTGTGACTAGGGAGCAAGGTTTAAGATGCTCTGCCACCAGCATGGCTAAACCTGCTGATGGGCGCCCACTAGAATTAGGTTTAATAGCAGGGAGCAAAAAAGCTTTATATCCATTAAGATGCAATTGGCCCTGGACCCATGTCTCTTGCAACATAATTACATCAAAGGTTCTAAGATAACTTAAAAAGTCGGTGTCATTTTCCTTGCGCCTCCATCCTGCAATATTCCAGGAAAGGATTCTCAAAAAGGGAGAGACCAAGTCAGGAGAAGGGTTGATCAGTCAAGCTTCATTCATGGGCAGGTTCTCAATTTCCAGGGGGGCATGAGACACACAGCTAGATGAGGCTAAGTTAGCCTCCATGAGTAACACAGAATCTCTTGAATTAGTAACATGTTCCCTGGGTGAAGTAGTTTCTGATTCAGATTGATGACCCAAAGCTTGCTCTGGAAGAACCGAAGGATGCGTTCTGCCAGTCAGAGCTTCCTTATTAGGACTAATAAGTTCTGCTCTAACTTTATCCAGGCATTTTATTATGTTTGCTTGTTCCATCCTTGGAAGGCTCTTGAAGGCATTTATAGCTCCTTCCACAATCTCATCTTCTTCTGGAGAAGGGGAGGGAGGCAAGTTTCCTCCACCTGGGCTCCTGATGGATCTCAGCCTGAATGGGCAGCTTCCAAAGGGAGTCTGCTTCTAGAGATGATGCTTGAGGGTCTCGTGGAGATAAACTCTCCAAAGATGTAGAAGAACATTGGATCAGAATAATGTTTGTTAATTCCTGCCAAACCATCTCAATTTTTTTGACCATCTGTAACTGCTTTTGTTGAGGGAGAGCTCTGCATGCCTCCAGAGCCTCTCTGGTTAGTGTGTCCTCGTCTATATCCAGTTGGAGCAGCAGGTCCATGGACTGGGAGCTTGTATCACCGCTGTGAGGACTAGTATTCTGAGGAGACGTTGTAACTTGTGAAGAAGCGTTGGGCAAACACTGAGTGATATCACCAGTGTCTGAGATCTCTGAGCTGAACACAGAATTCCTCAGGAGATGATTCCTGACACACACTGTGTCTGAGGCAGGCAACTCATCCTGTACCTCTGTGGATGAGTTTGTAATCCTCACAGGGCAACTAGGAATGGCAGGCATTGTCTCCATTGGGCAGTCTAACCCTGGTGCTTGATCTATACTCGGGGAGAACACCAGCACACCCAGGGGTTGAAGTAAACACAGAGAGTAGTAGCAAAATCATAGTGAACAACACCCTTTCTTTAAAGTTCCATCAGTTAATTAGGGAATTAACAAGTATAGATTCATTATCATCCATTTTGAAGGAGCCTGACCCCTTTGCCCAAATTCAGTCATTTGAATGCCTAATCGACCACATCCTTAGAACCCTGGGTTCCAACCCTAAGCGGAGCACTGTACATGGTGTATCCGATAAAAAGGACTGGTTTGATAAAGAATGCAGAGACCTCAAGGCATTGATCAGAGCAACTTATTTGGCCTTCAGAAAATCTAATGCTCCATGTGAGGCAGTTAAATATTTTTTCTACAAAAAACAATTTAATGTCTTACTGGTAGATAAAAAGCAGAAGTACACCCATGCCCAATGGATCAAGTTGTTGCAAGCGATACAGCAAAAAAATAACAAACAATTTTGGGCCGTGGTATCAGGCTCTCTTAGCTCCAAAATGGATGACCCAGTTATAATCTCTTCTTCTGTATGGATTAAACATTTTTCAGAACTATTTTTTGATAAGTGCAAATCCCCAGATACCCAACCTGACTTCAATTCATCTGATCTACCTACCTGGCCCCCTGTGATGCCCATGGAGATTATACAGATAATAGATCAATTGAAATCAGGGAAAGCTGCTGGACCGGATCTAATACCTCCTGAACTCTTAAAATGTGACCCTGAGTGGTGGGCTCACTTGCTTGCACCCTTCTTCACAATGATCGATAGGACTGGCTTAGTTCCCAAAGATTGGGTCTCGGCAACAATCATCGCAGTTTTTAAAAAGGGTGACCCTAAGCTCCCTGCAAATTACCGGCCTATCAGCTTGCTCTCTGTAATAGGCAAAATTTATGCGAAATACCTAAATAATAAGCTTTTTACCTGGACCAACTCTAAGGATATACTAGGTCCTGAGCAATCAGGATTTTGTCGGGGCAAATAAACAATGGATAACTGTTTAATTTTATCTCACCTAGTCTATAAACAGATTAAGAAAGCCAAGGCAAGACTCTACGTGGCTTTCCTCGATCTAAGAGCTGCATTTGATTCCATTGATAGAGATCTTCTTTGGTCTAAATTAGCCAGCATGGGGATTGATAAAAGACTATTGATGTTAATTAAGGTCTTATACTCTAACACATCATGTAAAGTTAGATATACCAGGAGTGGTAGCCTCATACACCCCATTGCTATAAACAAAGGGGTTAAGCAGGGATGTATTTTGGCTCCCATGCTATTTAACCTGTTCCTGAATGATTTAGCCCCAGCCTTGAAGACAGTGGATGGTCACTGCCCAATACTTGGGTCCCATCCAGTGCCGCTATTACTGTATGCGGATGATGCGGCTCTTATTTCTCGAACAAGAATTGGCTTAAAACGTCTACTTAATCTATAGAGTATTTTACATCCAACAAGTTACAGATTAACTACTCTAAATCTAAAATCATGGTGTTTGCCAACAATTGGAAACCATTTAAATGGTCATTTATGGGCAACAAAATGGAACAGGTAAAGACATTCAGATATTTAGGCATTAATTTCCACTATAAGCATTCGTGGGTTTTTCACCGTAATGCAGTCCTAAATGCATCAAAAATCTCATCCCTTGCAATTTCCCGGTTTTTTTTTAGCCAAGGTAACAGATATGTCCCGGCTGCTTTAGAGGTATTCAAGGCTAAGGTACTTTCGCAAGTTCTTTATGGCTGTCCAATCTGGCATAAGGCCTTGAATCATTCAACTGAGAGCATACAGGCCTCCTTCCTGAGGAGGATCTTGGGTTTTCCCACATGTGTTCCATACTCTGCTATGTGTCTTGAAGTGGGTTTTATTAGACTCAAAACATTGGCTTGGCTGAGATCAGTAAAATTTTGGCTTGCAATCCTCTTCAGTGCTGCCCCATATGGGCTAATGTACCACCTTCTGGCTGATTCAGTACTGCCTATGTAGGTTGCGGATTTACTCACCAAACTTAAATCGATAGGACTAGACACAGCAAGTCTGGGTATGATTGGTTTAAGCGAAGCCTACAAGACTATCAAGGAAAGATTGCTCGATATTGAGCGTCAAGAGCTACTCTGTGCAGCTAACACCATTTGCTCCCCTCTCCATCTGCACATCCCAGTCAGCTTTGGGAAACCGGCTTCTTTCCTTTATCACCTGCAGTGCCCACAGGCTCGCAGAGCATTCTCCCTTACGAGATGCAATGCCTTTCCATCAGCTCTGCTAGCGGGCAGGTTTTGTGGCACTCCCTACACAGAAAGAAGATGTACCTGTGACAGGAATTGTGTGGAGACATTACATCATATATTTTTTTACTGCCCACTCCATGATACCCTTCGTAAGATCTATCTGGCTCCACTGCTGAACAAAATGCAGGGCTGGGAGGATTCATTTAAATTACAAACTCTTCTTTCCATAGAGGAAACTGACTCTCTTGACAAGGTTGCCAACTTTGTTTCTGAGATTCTGGCAGGACAGAATTCTGGGTCTTCAGCTATATTATGGTGAATGGGGGGAGGGGGTATTGGATGATTACGAGTGTTTTATTTATTGTGTGTGTGTTCTGAATGTTTAGTGTTTGGTTGTTGTTTTTTATTTCCATTATCTATGCCAATAAAGGTCTTATGTATGTATGTAGGTGTTCTCAGGTTAAATAAACAAAAATAAAAGAGCTACTGTTTGGGTCTTTTGACTTTTAGGCCTGAGCCATACATCCATCAAGGGCTACCCAGAGACAAACCAGCCTATCTTGTTTCACGCACAGTGGGTACGCAGACGGACTACCGAGATGGTGAAGCTCAGACAGATCCTTATAGCCCTGAATACATCGTGCCTCCTGGTTCAATACCAGAGTTGCTAACTCTAGTCACACTATCTTGGGGTGAGTTGAGCAAAATGCTGGTGATTATATGAGGAGCACAGGAACAGTTTTCTGTATGTCAGAGGTTAGTTTTGTTCCTGGTGCCTGATGCTGTGTTGCTACATTTTCAGGTTCCACCTAACAAAAGATCTTGGGCTGCAATTCTATACAAACTTTCTTGGGAGTAAGTCCCATTGTGTTCATTGAACACAATGGGACTTACTTCTGAGTAGACATGCATAGGATTGTGCTGTTGGTTTATTCCTGGATCGAATACCTAACACTGTATTTATTATATCCCACTTAAAACATACTTCCAAAAAATAACCTGCTGAACTTCATATAGGTTGATTTCTTTTCCCTGCACTTTGAAGGGCGGGGACTTCCAGCAACTCAGGCGGAAGTGGAGGTAATTGAACGAGCCCGAGAGAAGCGAGCATGGGAGGCAACCCTTCCCCCACTGAGCGATGCAAAACACATTGCAAAAAGGAGGAGAATGATGGAAGAAATGGAGAGAAAAGAGTGGGCCTTCCGGGAGGAAGAAATAGAAGAGTAGGTGCTCAGTTTTTACCTGCCTATGCTCTTAATCCTGGTCTCATGGAATCCTCCAATTCAGGTGTGAATCAAGTACCAGGAGAACTGACTTATTTGTGAAAAGTGAGGAGGAGCTCACTGGGTGCCCCCACTCTTCCTTACCAGGAAGCCTAGTCTCTGTTCTATCCCTTACTCTTAGAGTCGCTCAGCACAGATTTTCTTTCATGTCTTTGATTTTGAAGGGCTGAATGGGCATCTTGGGTTATTTCCTCCTCAGAGTCACTGCTACAACACAAAGGCTCATAGGAATGGGCCTTGATATGAAGGCAGGTCTAGATAGCATGAAGCACCAATCAACACAAGCCACCAACCATGAATCATGGGCTGCCAGGCCTTGAAGACCCCCCTCTCTTGAAGTCTTAGGCAGGTGGAAAAAACAAGAGTTTTTGAATCTTTGGTGGGATACCAGGGTGGACCACTGGGCACTGCAGTGATTGTACATCCTGGATATATTTGCAGTAGACCTTAGGTATCGGCTACCATTCAGGTCTGCAAAACCTGCACCAAACTGAGCACACCAGCCAGATATTGTGGCTTGCAGATTCTTGACAACAAAGTTTATCCACGATAAGCAGCAAAAGCAAGAGTCCCTCATAGGACTCAATGCATGGACGGTGGACTGTGTTTGTCTTCATGCAATGGTTCTCAAACTGGTGGGTTGCGACCCCCCCAGGGGAACTGGAAAAGGGCCATTCTCCTGTATGGAGAATGGCAAAGAAATTGGCAGCAATATAATCACGCCGATTATGTTGCTGCCAGGCAGGAGGGGGATTTTCCAATCACTTGGGGGTAACTATGGCTCTCCACAGGGTCTGGGGAGCCTGCGACCCCCTCTGCAGCCATCCAGCATCTTCAAAGTCTAGAGCTTCTTTGCTATAGGAGATTCTCCTTGAGCCCTCAACCCTCTGCTGCTTTGTCCTCTCATCATAGACCCCTAAACTAGGCTTTTAATGCCTTCAAGGCAGTCCTTGCAAGTTCAGCCCCTTTCCTAGCTTTCCTGAGCCACACACTGGAACAGAATTCCCCATGATGAAAGTGATGGAGAGAGCTGTGCCACAACTTACCTGCAGCCATAATTCTGGGAATGGCATCTCTTGCCCCAGGAAGTTGCATCCAGAGTGCTCCAAGACTGGGTTGCCCTGTTCCCTGGGACAAACTTGGACACACATATACCTGAAAGGTGATTGGTGTTTGTACCTAGTTCAGTTTTACAGTCTTCTTAAGCTAGGCATGCCCCCTTGGATTCTTGTTTTTAAAATCTGTTCTCTAAATCCTGATTGTGCAAGAAACAATGGCTGTATATCTAATTACTTAGAAACCATTTGAGATACTATCTTTATCTTAGTCCACTTTAGAATGAAGTTCATTCTAATCAGGCTGTAATCCTCTGCACACTTCCTTGGGAACAGGCTTTAGTCTGGAACTTACTTTTGAAGAAGCAGAGGATCCGGCTGCATCTCTTATTGTTAGCTTCTTGGCATTCCTCCTGACTTCCAGATTTCCTGTTCAGGTGTGTAGGGGGAGAAGTGTTGGTGATTGTGAATCAGCAGTCTTGCTGCATGCTGACATGCTCTCAAAGTCCAGCTCCCACACATACAGGGTTTGTCTGCATAGTCAAATACTTTCTGCTCATGCTGCAATGCTGTACATACATGGGAAGTTTGGGAGGGGGAACAGGACTTCGGAAGCATGGGGGCATACGAGCTGGGCTTGGTGTGCTCTTGTTCCCCCCAATCATGTGGATGCTCTCCACGTGAACCTAATGTCCGCCCAGGGCTTCAGTTATTCTGATAAGACAAGGATGACTTGAATATTTGGGAACTGTTGGACATTCTTCTTTATGTGTTTGTTTTTTCTTGACTTGAAGACTGCAAGAGGTTAGACTAGAACTTTTAAAGGCACTGCTTCGAAAACGGGAAGAGAATCGCAATGAACTGGATGTCAGTCGTTTAGATGCCCAGTGGTTTAATCTTATGCAAGAAAAAGAAGAGAAAGCAAAGAAGATTCAACATGAACATATAAAAGGTAACATAGAGGAGAAAACCTACATCTATAGCCTGATCACCAAACAGGCACATAGCCTTGAATTTCTCTTTGATTAATCTCTCTCCTTTGCCTCCCAGATTGAATCTGTTGCCGATTCATGTTGTTTCTGTCTCTACAACATTTTAAAAAAAACATATGGCGCTTTCTCTCTCATCAGCACAAACTCTGGTCCATGCTCTGATTCTTCCTCACCTTGACTGCTGCAACCTTTCCCTTTCTTGTCTCCCATTGTCTCACCTCCATTCCCTCACCTTTCTCTATCGCTCTGTTGAAAACAAAACCATTTGTCTCATTGCTGTGAATATGTGATGCCCCTTCTTAAATCCCTGCTCTTACTATCTTACTTAGTAAGATTGTCTTACTATCTTCTCCCAGATTCTATCCAAGTATCTTGTCCTTATCTTGCCCTTCTTATCAATCTGCTCTTGTATCCAAGCACGTATCTTGTATCCTTCTGTGACCTTTGTGTCCACTTCCACCACCTTCATCCACCCACAAGTGTCCTCAAATGACTCCACCCCTTATGCCTCCATGATACCACCTGTCTCTTCCTTTACACCTTAATGCAGGGACTTTAAGAAAGGAGATCCATGCTGGTTGAGAAATGGTAATTTGCAAAACAGATTGCAAGGCTCCTTCCCCACAACTTGAACTGCAATCCTATGCACACTTTTTTGGGAGAAAGCTCCATTGTATGCAATGGGACTTTTGACTAAAGTAATATATACAGGTGGCACCTCCCACCTTTCACTGGGAAGAGGATCAGAGTGTTGCTGGCTTCCCCCCCCCCCCAATCCTAAGCAGTTAAACAGCAAGCAAAAGATATGTTTGCTGCTGTCTCTTCCTTCTTGCCACAAGCAAGGGGGAGCAAAGGCTGCCATTCAAAGCCAAAAACAAGGAGAGGAGGAGCTATGGCAGGGAAGGGTTTCCCAGGAGAACAATCTAGATGTGTATCACTAAACTCATGTGGGTTTTGCAACCATGTGGGTTTTGCAACTGTATGTTCAAAAACCCATGTGGAAGGCTCCAAACTCATGGAGAGGGGGGCACATGGGAAAGAGATACTTGGATATTTCATGGCACAAAACCCATGAGATAAGAAAACTCCTGTGGGTATTTCTTCCTCATGTGTCCTTATTCCATGAAAAATGCCCCTTATCACATGGATATCTGCACATTTGGTTTGGACCCAAGTTTCAAGGTGACCACTTTGCATTTTCACCAAAGCATACATACACATGCCCAGCTCACCTCCGTTTTCCAAGCCATGTAGTGAACCTGCTGCGTTGAACCTCTGGATTTTGACTGGAGTTAAATTCCTTTTTAGCAATCAGAAGACTAATAGCTAAAGGAAAAAATGTTGAGGGAAAACTGGAGAGAAGAAATATCATCAAGGAGTACACTAACTATGACTCACAGCCGTATGCTCCTTTATCGAGAATTGGGTACTTTCCGGACAATCATGCAGATCGCTTCATAGTGAAGAACCCCTTTCTCAACACTTATGATGGTAAGTCATATTAAGACAGTCTCCCTTCCCGTATGTGCTACAAGAGCTCCCAAAGAGATGGGTTTTTCTTTTCAATTAACGCAAAGGCAGCTGCATTTGTGTGCCACATAAGCAATGGCAATAGCCGTGTCCCCATCAGTGAAACCAAAAGAGCAACTATTTTGGATGAGGGGCACCCTGTCTGTTTTGGAGCCTGGCTGCTTGGCAAGGCCTCATTAGATTCCGCTGCTTCTTTTTAACATAATTCAAACCTCTCACCCCCATGCTCTCCTTCTGCATTTCCTAGGATTACATCAGCTAGAAGCATCTCTCCCTGCCTCCGTCACCCAGCCCCAAACCGAAGCTCCAAAACCCAGGAGCACCACCACTAAGGATGGGTTCATTAAGCGATCAGCTAGATTAGAGATGGAACTGGCACAGGTTTACCAGGTATTTTGATACTGTGAGATCATATCAGCTCTTCCTGCCTGAGTTCTGTTTCCTGAACAATTCACTTCTTGGCTTGCCAGCTTTAGTCAGTACTAGATAATAAAACTGGGGGCTAAGGAGAATCCATATCAGATGTTTTATTGAGCATGTGGAGGTTGATATTTGAGCACTATTACTTGGTCATCTTTTTGTCTTCATCCCATCTTTGCTTTCTTTCTCACTGGGCAACTGGGAAAGGAACACAACTAGTTTTTCTTTCTCTCCACCCCCCCCCACCCCTTTCCTTTTCCTTTCTAGCAGTTTAGACAACCATTGAAACGGCCAATTCCAATGCAAAACACGGATCAGAAATTTGAAATGTTTTCTAAATCTGCAGGAAAATTTGGAGTAAATAAAAGAAGGGAATTATGAGATACTGGGTTTGGCCAGCTTGTTAGAGCTTGTTCCTTGAATGCCACTAACCAGGAAAAGGTGAATTTGTGGACACAGTCCTAACCAACTTTCCTGCACTGGCATAGCTGTGCCAGTGGGGCATGTGCTGCATCCTGCAGTTGGGGGGCAGTCATGGAGGCCTCCGCAAGGTAGAGCAATGTTTGTTCCCTTACCTTGGAGTTGCATTGCCCTTATGTCAGTGCTGGAAAATTAGTTAGGATTGCGGCCACAGGCACACAGTGCTCATCAGCTATATCAGTGTGATGTGCAAAATGAAAGTACAGTAGGTTCCAAAATCTTTTTGTTTTTAAATATGCACAGCCCTCTTACTTCTTTTCAGATAATTCAAGACAAGAAAAATCAAATGATGGAGCCAGAGAAGCCACTTCGTTTCCTTCAGAAGATAGCAAAAGCCATTGGTCGTCCTTCCACTCCAACACTGGAAGCACCTTCACTAGTAGGTGGCATTTGGGCGGCACTCTGTAATAAGTTGTACAATTAAACCAACAGGAGAGGGTTATTGTTATTTCATGTAGAACCCTTTGCCTTCTACAATCCAGTTTTTAAGAGTTACCAGCAGCATTCCTTTATGCCACTGAGTGGCCTTTGCTAAAAGGGTTGTTGTACACTAGAAGGAACATTGCTGCGCCCTCCTTTTCAACACTGGAAAACTGTGTACTTCTGTTAAAACAGGATATGTTTATGTTAAATATCACCTCTCATTCATGAACTGAATTTGTCTTTTCACATCACAGTTTATAGATTTCTGTGGCAGGCAGTTTTAAGCTGTGCAGTAATCTATTTGGGCTGCAATCCTAACCACACTTTCCTGAGAGTAAGCCCCATTGAACAAAATAGGACTTACTTCTGAGTAGACCTGGTTAGGTTTGTGCCCTTAATCTGCATTGGTGTGATCTTCCTCTGTGTAGTGTTTTACAAGGACTGCCACTGCTCCTCCTCAATTTATAATGATTTGTTTATGGTACTCATAAGTATACTATAGTGTGCCATGAGCATGCTTGTTCTTCACAGCAGCGTTAAAAGAAAGTCCTTTCTCTTGGCTTGCTGTGCAATTTCTGGCTCTGAAATTTTTGGCTGGCTTCTAGATCCAAAGCATGTTTGACGAGCCCAGTCATGTTAGGACTTAGCTTTGGCTGTTTTCTTTTAAACCTGACTTCAGAAGGGGAAAGAGCTCTGCACACATTAGACATTAAGCATGCCCTTTCTATACTGATAGAGCTGCATCATTCTGGACAGAGAGCAGGCTTTTTATCTATTGCTGGGTGCCCCATAAGGGAAAAAGGATGTTTCCATCCAGATATCCATCAAGATGTCCAACCATTCCCTCTGAAAGTCAATCTGTGAATGATTCAGACTAGTTTTGAGAGTATTCTCAAAGGAATCAAGGAAGTGGGTTTCTTCCTCACCCTTCCTTACCCATGCTGTACACATGAAATCTAGATGATACATAGATTGTTTTTCCTGTGTCTTTTCCTAAGCATTCATCTAAAAGAACTTGGCTGTGACAAATTATTTCATTGTCATTTGCAGATAGAGGAAGAGAAAGAACTAGCTGTGATTACACTGCAGAAGTTAATCCGAGGCAGAGCGATCCAAAACATGGTATGTGTTTTTTCTTTATGGTGTCTAAATATCTAGCTGCATGTTATAAGTGGTGGAGTTCTGCTTCCTTCCCCTAACATCAAACACTGTGCATAGTTAGTTTTGGCAGCAAAAGATTCAGTTTTGTGCCCAGGCCCTGTGTCAGCACATGGCATCTTTGGGCAGCTTACCTGCTCATGGGTTCTACAAAGGAGGTGTGGCCACCATTTTTTTTTCCATAATTCCACTGAAGTAGCTTCAGCCTTGCTTGATACTGGAAGTCAAACGGTGGCCTTCTACAAACTGGAACCACTCTCTTTCCCCAAAATGCCTCCAAGACACTTGCCAAAGGACAAGTTCTTCTAGAGATGTGTTTTTGGGACTTAAAGCTGACCGTGTCAACATTTCAAAGCCTTGATTCATCTCAGAGCAACACCTCAACTCCTTCTTCATCATATCTGCGTCTTGGAGTAGTTCTGCACACTTTCCGGGACAGGGTGTTCCTTTCTAAGCAAACATCAATCCATGACCTGCCACTTCAATCACTTCCCAGGTCTTGCCTTCTATCACTGGTGAAACTCTTGGGGGGATTAGGGTTTTTGTATGGTCATTTTGCCATGGGCACGGCTCCTTGTCTAGACCACTGCAGACTATCTGCTGGGGTTTAGTTTCCCTAATGGCCTGAACCTGGATGTATCAATTCCAAAACTAGTGGGGAACAATCCCCACTGAACGCAAGGAAGCTTACTTCTGAGTTGACATGCACAGGATTGCGCCATAACTCGTGATGTGAGAAAGAAGCAGTTTCAGAGAAATAAGTCAAATATATCTAGGATATGCTCTTTAAAAAGACATAAGGTTTGAAGGAAGAAAACATTCATTGTGTATTTTCTTTCATTGATTTGTTATATCTTCGCTTTAAAAAAAGATGTTTGAAGGCAAGGAAAAGCGACTGGAACTGATCCGGGAGTTACGCACCACTCATGCGCTTCAGGAGGATGGGCAACTCTTGAAGAAGGCTGAGAAGCAAGTGACATTGGCCTTGCAACGGCAAAGAGATCTACACGAACACAAGGTTTGGCTGTAAATATAGTGGTAGTGATTCCTCAGTTAATTTGCTCATTCTGTGTTGGGCCCTTGTTCTGTATTGGGCCCTGTGTTGGGTCCTACAAAAAGTAATGTTACACCAACTGAAGGTGAAAGAGAGCTCCAGCCTCATAGTGGACATTTGACTACCTGAAGGGGAAGTGAAATTGCTTACAAGAGCTGATGTAGAACCAAAGGCAGGTTCCACTTGCTTTTCATAGCTGCATTATTTAAATACTACAACGTTGTGGAAGACTCTAGGAGCTTATCATTACACTGCTACAGGGTGAAAGTGAGCATGGCCAAGAAGAGAACCAAGTCATTTTCATGACTCCAAAACTAACGTGCATAAATCTACAATCCAACCTTAAGGTTGAGTACTGGGACCAAGTTCCAGCACTGAAGATTCATCCCTGTGAAAGACAGAAGGGCTCACCTTTTAAAACTGAGCATAATTCTTCTTGTTTTGCTTTCAGATGTCTCTCATGGAAAAGCATTTGGCTCGAGTGGAAGGGAGGGCCCTTGCAAACATGTTGGACTTCCTTTCCAAAGAGCTAATTAGGCTTCAGGAAGAGCGGAGAATCCACGCTTTTGCTATGCTAGCTGAAAGGCAACGTCGAATGCGGGAAGCAGAGGAGAGTGGGCGCCGCCAAGTAGAAGAGAGGCGCCGACGTGAGGAGGATGAGGTCTTTAAACAGGCACGTAGGGGGCATGTGGCCACTGGTCTTAAGGGGACCCAAGTCCTGGTGTTACCACACTTGCTCATTGATACATGCAATCACGCTTATATGTCCATTCATCTATATCTGAGTCTCTCATCTATTGTGAATGCCAGTCTCCTTGAGTTTGCACTGTGAGTTAATGATCAAAGGTCCCTAGATCATTGACGCATAGTGCAAACCCAAGGAGATTGGCATTCATAGTAGATGAGAGTTTCAGATATAGACGCAAGAATAGGACTAGATATTGCAGGGATACGTTTACAATTAAGGGAATCAAGAATGAAAATGGAACCAAATAGATGAGCAGTGATTCAAATGTTGAATATTGGATTTATAGTAAAGTGGCACTAGACTTTAGAAAAGCATGTGTGGTAGTGTTGCTGAGCCCCTTGGAAGCAGAGGGGAAGAGTGGAGATGCAAAGTGGAGAGACATTTAAATAGTCAGTGGAGATTAGAATGTTTAGCTGGGGCAAAACAGATCACTGGGAAAATAAGACTCTAGGGTGGGTAAGAGAGGAACAGAGGAATCCTGTGACTTATAGCCCAATCCTATCCCTGCCAGCCCATAGCACGGAGCATGCACTGCATGCTATGGTGGTGGTGGGAACAAGACAGCCTGGGAGAGGTGAGTAAAAATGATTTGCAACGCCAGACTGGGACTTATAGTGGCAGCTCTCAAGATCCACCACCATATGCCCCAGATAGGATTGGGGCCTACGTGTGGAGCAAGCTGGAGCTCATTATGGTGCAGAGATAAGCCAGGCAAATGTAGTCACTTAAAAAAATTTTAATAGGGGTTGAGGAGGGAAGGCAAGGGGGGAGTATATTTTTAAAAATCTGGTTGGGATTTGAGGTGTCCCAACACCAGCCTTGGATAAAGACACATAAATCTGTCTTGTGTTCCATGCATTTCTAGCACTGACCAAAGACACATGCTTAGGCACCTCAAAACAAATAGGGGTGCTAACTTGGTTGTGGGGCAGTTAGCAGCCCAATCTCATCCATGGGAAATGCTGGTACAAAACATGATCTGCCAATGGAACGAGCGCTCCATCAGTGGAAGTCAGCTTCCACCAATGGATGCAAACCTAATGCAGGTGGATTGTGCCTGAAACCCAGCACCATCGCACACCTGATGCAGATCAGCCATCAGGATAACTCCATTGGTGCTGGGGACATTCCATAGGAGTTTATTGGGTGTGCTGTGCTAATGATGTGGGTGAAGCACCACAGGCGAAATAGCACCAAATCATATCCCCACCACCACAGGGCAAACACACCCCTTACTGCACAAAGTCACTATGCCAGCCCCAGACCAGGCATAGATTAGAGGAATTTCATAGGTGACCATGCACGTGTTACAAGCACCAAAAAAGCACAGTACCCTCCAACCTCCCATACACCTCCCCCATCCCACAGAGCATAAGGCATAACTCTGGCAGGCAATCAATCCACACCCACCCCACCATATAAGCTCAGCTCTAACAACCACACTCTCTGATCACAAGATGCATGGCATGGGGCTATATCACCCAGCCCTCATGAAAGGGGACTTCGGTGGAGGGGAGCACTTGAACAAACACTTCACTCTGCACCAACAATCACACTTTACACCAAACCCCCATCATTATCCTGAACAAAACACGGGGCATATACTCCCCTTGGGACCGATTGCCAACACTTGTCTTCTCACATCCAGATTTTTCTTAGCAGAAAATACATCTAGATTTCCCCTTCCACACATGTGAGTAAACTCAGCCTCCCATCAGTTAGCCATAAACCACATGCATACAAAGATCTGTTGCCTGAAAAAAAACATTTGACACACAATGTGTTCTCAATGAAACCCACACATTGCTGAGCAGCAAGGGCCCCCCAAAATGTGCTCTTTGTCTTCAGCTGTCAGTTTGATGGGTGGGATGGTGGGAACCTCCTCAGCTTGGTATAAATGGCTCATGATTCACTTGAAGTGGAAAAAAGCATCAATTTACGTTATCAACTAAGTATATTTTATCATTGGGATTTCCCCCCCCCCCCAGGTTATTAAGGTGCACCAGAGCACAGTTGATTCCTACCTGGAAGATATTATCTTGAATAGCATAGAGAATACAGCTGATGAACAAGCCAGAGAAGAGATTCAGAGAGTGGCTGTGGAAGTCAACAACATTGCTTATGAAATGGAAGAACGGTAGGGATCTCCAGGGAACAGCAGCAAGCACCATAGAAGCGAAAATAATAAAGTATCTGGTGGTACCTTAAACAGGGCCGGAGGCAGGTTGCACCAAGCCCTGGGGGGAGGGGGGCACTGAACCTTTGAGGAGTCTGCTTATGCGGAAATTAATATTGCCCTGTTAGCACTGAATCTGGGCTCATTTGCGTGATGCTCAAAGGAAAATTCCTCTTTTTTTTTCAAATTGTCTGGGAGGTCCCTGAGTCAGACTCACTTGGCAAGAATGTTCACAAGTAAGAATATTTCCCACATATAGCTCTACTGTAAAATGGAAAGAGGAAAGAAACCGGAAAGGGAAAGGGGACTGAAGGCAAAAACATAAAGTAACCTTTTAAAACGTGATCTGCTCTATAGTCGAACCTATCTGCAGTCTGAGGAGATTGTGGCCGAGCTGGTTTATGGCTTCCTGATCCCTGAAGTGCAGAAAATGGCCATTAAGGAGAAAGGTGAGAAATCGGAACACTTAAACATTCCTGAAGTCTGCTCTTCATTCGACACCTCTGGCCATAGGGTGATGTTCCTACTTGAACAAACTTGACCCAGCTTTAGTGCGTTAGCAGTAACTAGCTGCAGGGACTTTTGCATAAGATGTTGTTTATTTGTCTCACCCTTTTTCCACCGTGAACTCAAGACCGTGTACGTAGGGCTCCCAGACAGTCATCCAGCCAAACCCCTGACCAGAGCAAGACCTGCTTATTGTTCGGAAGGTGCTCTCATAACATGCTGTGAACCTTATCAAAACTAAACTCATACTCCAAAGCTCCTTACTGCCAAATTGTCTATCCACTGTCTTCATTTTTCTTTACCTGTCTGCACCCTTCAGCACAGTTGTTCACTCTTTCTTGTTTGACTTCCTTCATGGCCGGGATCTCTGATTCTGTCTTCTGATTATTCTCTTCTTTCTTGTCTAATTGTCCTTTCAGTTTCTGCAAGGGGACATTCTTCATCTGCCTTCCTCCTCTCTGTCACAGACCTTCAGGGTTGTGTTCTTGACTCCCGTGTTTTTTCTCTACAGGCTTCAACTGGGTAGTCTCATCAAATCTTATGGCTTTCAGTACCACTGATGTATACTGATGACACCCAACTATACCACTCTATACCAGAACTTTTCTCCTGCCACCAAATTCCTCATCTTCAACTGTCTATCTGGGCATTTCTGTGAGGATGTTTCATTGTCATCTCAAACTCAGTACATTAAAGGCAAACTTCTCATTTTTCCTCTGAAGCCTTCCTTTCCTCAAGCTCTCCTTGTTCATTCATTCTGTGGCACAAACTGAAAGCCTTTGACTTCATTCCTTATATGTCTGTCACCAAAATATATTGCTTCTCCATCTGTAACATTGCAAAAACATGGCCCTTACTTTCTGTCCTCTCAGCAAAAACTGTAGTTCACATCCTAGTCATCGCACCCCGATTACTACAACCTTCTCTTTTCATCTTCTTTTGTCTCATCTCAACCCCCTTGCCCCAAATTCAGCATTTTGCCACCAAAATTGCTCACCTCTGTCATTGCTCTGATCATGTCATGCGCCTCCTTTATCCCTACATGAACATGGGTGTAAGCAATTTTGTTGACATTTCTCTGCCAGCTGCAACTCCTTGTGCGGCATCCAGTCCTGTTCTGGAGGGTACTCTCATTTTCAGAAGATGCTTTTCCTGAGAACGGGAGTGGGGGTGATGGTTCAAAAGCTCTGGGACAGCTTTTTCTATTTCAGTCTACCTGTAATGTTTCGCTTAACAACAAGGACACATTCTGAAGAATGCATTGTTAAGACTATTTGTCCTTGTGCAAACATTCTTAGTGCACAGTGCCATCTAGTGGGACAATCTGGTATACCCTGTTGCTTCAAAGCTCCATTATAATCTTATAGGACTACTTTAGTATGCGGTCCATTATTGGTTGGAATGTTGTTATGTGGCACATATCTGTACTTTATGATTGAAGATGGGATTTTATCTCGGACAGCACAGCATCTGACCTGAAATTGATTTGGTAGCTAGCATGCTTTCAAAGTATTTTTTATTTTATTTTTAATGGGAGAGTTTATTTTGCTGGGTCTAAATTTTTTGCGACATTCCAACTAAGTTGTTTCTGGTCAAAACCACAACAGCAACTTGATACTTTCAATTGACCAGAAAATGTTTCATTCTGATGTCAGCTCAACGTTGCTGACATCAGAATGACAGAGAATGACAGAGCAATGTCAGCAATGACAGAGAATAAAAAGGAACATAAACTGTGGCAAAAGAAATGTAAGAAGTTGATAGGGGAGGCCAAGCGAGACTATGAGGAACGCATGGCCAGCAACATTAAGGGGAATAATAAAAGCTTCTTCAAATATGTTAGAAGCAGGAAACCCGCCAGAGAAGCGGTTGGCCCTCTGGATGGTGAGGGAGGGAAAGGGGAGATAAAAGGAGACTTAGAGATGGCAGAGAAATTAAATGAGTTCTTTGCATCTCTCTTCACGGCAGAAGACCTCGGGCAGATACTGCTACCCGAACGGCCCCTCCTAACCGAGGAGTTAAGTCAGATAGAGGTTAAAAGAGAAGATGTTTCAGACCTCATTGATAAATTAAAGATCAATAAGTCACCGGGCCCTGATGGCATACACCCAAGGGTTATTAAGGAATTGAAGAATGAAGTTGCAGATCTCTTGACTAAGGTATGCAACTTGTCCCTCAAAACGGCCACGGTGCCAGAAGATTGGAGGATAGCAAATGTCACGCCTATTTTTAAAAAGGGAAAGAGGGGGGACCCGGGAAACTATAGGCCGGTCAGCCTAACATCCATACCGGGTAAGATGGTGGAATGCCTCATCAAAGATAGGATCTCAAAACACATAGACGAACAGGCCTTGCTGAGGGAGAGTCAGCATGGCTTCTGTAAGGGTAAGTCTTGCCTCACGAACCTTATAGAATTCTTTGAAAAGGTCAACAGGCATGTGGATGCGGGAGAACCCGTGGACATTATATATCTGGACTTTCAGAAGGCATTTGACACGGTCCCTCACCAAAGGCTACTGAAAAAACTCCACAGTCAGGGAATTAGAGGACAGGTCCTCTCGTGGATTGAGAACTGGTTGGAGGCCAGGAAGCAGAGAGTGGGTGTCAATGGGCAATTTTCACAATGGAGAGAGGTGAAAAGCGGTGTGCCCCAAGGATCTGTCCTGGGACCGGTGCTTTTCAACCTCTTCATAAATGACCTGGAGACAGGGTTGAGCAGTGAAGTGGCTAAGTTTGCAGACGACACCAAACTTTTCCGAGTGGTAAAGACCAGAAGTGATTGTGAGGAGCTCCAGAAGGATCTCTCCAGACTGGCAGAATGGGCAGCAAAATGGCAGATGCGCTTCAATGTCAGTAAGTGTAAAGTCATGCACATTGGGGCAAAAAATCAAAACTTTAGATATAGGCTGATGGGTTCTGAGCTGTCTGTGACAGATCAGGAGAGAGATCTTGGGGTGGTGGTGGACAGGTCGATGAAAGTGTCGACCCAATGTGCGGCGGCAGTGAAGAAGGCCAATTCTATGCTTGGGATCATTAGGAAGGGTATTGAGAACAAAACGGTTAGTATTATAATGCCATTGTACAAATCGATGGTAAGGCCACACCTGGAGTATTGTGTCCAGTTCTGGTCGCCGCATCTCAAAAAAGACATAGTGGAAATGGAAAAGGTGCAAAAGAGAGCGACTAAGATGATTACGGGGCTGGGGCACCTTCCTTATGAGGAAAGGCTACGGCGTTTGGGCCTCTTCAGCCTAGAAAAGAGACGCTTGAGGGGGGACATGATTGAGACATACAAAATTATGCAGGGGATGGACAGAGTGGATAGGGAGATGCTCTTTACACTCTCACATAATACCAGAACCAGGGGACATCCACTAAAATTGAGTGTTGGGCGGGTTAGGACAGACAAAAGAAAATATTTCTTTACTCAGCGCGTGGTCGGTCTGTGGAACTCCTTGCCACAGGATGTGGTGCTGGCGTCTAGCCTAGACGCCTTTAAAAGGGGATTGGACGAGTTTCTGGAGGAAAAATCCATTATGGGGTACAAGCCATGATGTGTATGCGCAACCTCCTGATTTTAGGAATGGGTTAAGTCAGAATGCCAGATGTAGGGGAGAGCACCAGGATGAGGTCTCTTGTTATCTGGTGTGCTCCCTGGGGCATTTGGTGGGCCGCTGTGAGATACAGGAAGCTGGACTAGATGGGCCTATGGCCTGATCCAGTGGGGCTGTTCTTATGTTCTTATGCTGATTATTCTAAATCAGAGCCGCACAAACAGCGGCCTGAAGGCCGGATCCGGTGTCCTCACAAATCCGTCCACCCGATGAGCGGACTTTTCGGTTCTGTTCAGCTGCCATGTGACCTCCTCCCTGTTTGGAGGACAGGGACGCTCTGGGCAGTTGCATCTGCCTGGACATCCTGTTGCGCAGCCTTCTGGGACGCCAAGCAGATGATGCAACTGTCCAGAGTGTCCCTGTCCTCCAAGCAGGAAGGACATCACATGTCAGCTGAGCGGAATGCTTGGATGCAGTCTGGATGGGGACCACATTCTGGGCACACGGCACTTGAAAGTTTGAACTGTACTATTCTAAATGGAAAAGCAGAATTCCTTTTAGTAGCTCCACCAACTTGGAGTTCTTCAGCAGGATATGAAGTGGTCCTTAAAAGATGTGTTCCCAGAGCTTTATTTTGTACTTTCAGTTATAGGTAAACAGCTTGTTCTTGACATTCTTTTTGCTAGCCTCTATCAGATCTCTTTCTTTTCCCTCCCTCACAGTAAGGCAGTCCCAGAGAAAGCATATTTATGCAGCTCATCAGATCATCCATGGGAACACAGAGACAACATTAACAGACCTCTTTGCCTCAAAGATCTATCTGGCGACAGGGACTCTGCCTCCAGGGCCTTCAGCAGAATCCGTTCCTCCTGCAAAAGCTACAGGACCAGAAGAAGGTGCTGAACCACAGGAGTCAAAGCTTTCGAATGACCCACCAGCTGCCCCAGCTGACCAAGCTCAGTCTGAACAGCCACCTGAAGGAAGTCATGGTGTTGGGTCTGCCAGGCCCTCACTTAGTGAGGAGACAGAAAAAAAATAAGGTATGTTTAGAATTGTGTTCTTACCAGCCTTGCAGTTCTGGCTAGTGCTCAGTGTTGCTTTAGCCCTGAAGCAGGTGAAAGCAGATACTCTAAAGTGTTGTGGAATAGCCTGAACACACTTCCTCTGCCCTGAAGAGAAATTCCTCGGAAGGCAGTGCAGGTGTATTAAAGCCACTCCCCCAACCTGTTAGAACAGTGATTTTCAACCATTGTGCCACAACCTATTGTTGTGCCTGAGAATGGTCCACAGGTGTGCAGGGGGTGGGAGGTTTGGAGGAGTTTGGATCATTTATTAGTAGGGCTATTGGGGCATGTGAACCCCCCTCATCAAGGCAGAATGGTGTGCCTTGACAATTGTAGCACCTTGTCAGTGTGCCATGAGATGAAAAAGTGCTGTGTTGGAATGTCTCTCTGGATTCATCTTCAGCATTTTTTGGGTGTCGGGAGAGGCTGGGCAAATCTTGTTCTCTGGGGAGAAAAAAATCAGGCCAGGTCCTCCTTGTTTTGAATACTTTGCTTGTTGCTACCACCCGCCTTGCGTCCTTTCCTCTCTCCCCCACAGGGGTCTCCCCCTGTGACAGAAGGGGTCAGCCAGCAGAAAGGAGGTAGCTGCAGCAAGAGGCTGAAAAGGGTTTATCGATAATGCAGAGAAGAGTCCTTCTTGTAGCCAAAATAGCCTGAACAGTTACCTTGCCTGCAGAAAACGAGGGAAAGGGCCAAGAAGCTGGCAACCTGAGCTGGTGAACCTGCCGCTCCAAGCAGGGCAGTTTTACATGGGAGTTGAGCAGAGGAGGGTGTGATCAAGTGGAAGTTGTCTTGCAGCAACTCCAGAGACACTTCTGACTCCAAGGAGGATGGCCAGCAAGGAAGAAACTGGGTTTTGCACAGAATGTTGAATGTGTTTGTTCCTGCTGGTAGATACACAATCCAATCCTATCCTGGATTGGGTGATGGGGAGCAGAGACCACTCTCTCAGTGGTCATTTTGGAAGTACTGCCCCAAGAGACATGATAGTGTAGGTCACTTGCAGTTCTATTATTCTTGTGCACCCCATTCACTATTCAAGGTAGTGCCTCTGCCAAATGATGTCCACCAGATGCAGGGCCTTTCTCTGTAGTGCTGCCAACCCTGTGGACTGCCATCTCCTGAGCAGTAGCGGACCTTTCATTAACTAAGTGGGGCAAATGCCCCGGGCGCAGAGTTCTGCATCCCTCTTGGTCCCATGTGGAAGCCTCTGAGGCTCCCGACGCGGTTGGAAACTGTGCTTCTGGTTTGCCAGCTCTGCATGCTGAACCAAGCCTCCTACCACTATTTATTGTGTTGAGCTGTTGGTCTTGCTGATAGGCAGCAGGTGTCTGGGGGTCCTGCATGTACCACCAGCCACCACTTCAAGTACCATTAGTGCTACGAATACCACCGGTTGAGAAATGCTGGGTTCAATGTTCTAGTTTTTTTTTAATTTGTCCTGTCCTCTGCTTCTTATAACTGCTTATATTTTTCTATACCTTTTGAGAAATTTGCTGGTTTTATTGCTGTATTTTGTAGTTTGTTTTGCTTCATTTAATATTTGTTAGCTACTTTTTGGTTTTGATAAGACTTAAGTGTGATGCAGTTTTAAAAAAATAAAGTAAAATTTTAAAGATGGTTGTAAACTTCCATGTACCCGGTTGTTGCTGTGGCTTAAAAATTGGGTCAGTTGATTGGTACTTCGGTTGCTGAAGAAAACAGGAAGCAAGTTTTTCCTTACTCCATATTTTCCTTATTACAACACACACTCTGGAAGAGGTGGTGTGTCATCATTCTAGACCCTGCTTTTTTCTAGGATTTGACTGAGCCAGTCTCCAGGTTCAGCTCTGGAAGATGTAAGAGTAGTAATAACACACAGGAAGGGAAAAAAAATTAGGAGAGCAGATGGCAACGGAAACTACAGGATCCCTACATTAACAGAACCAGCTTTCTTGAACTGCCCTCCCAAGCTGGCTCCTAAAAAAACTGGTTGGCTTCCAAATCCTGCAAAATATTTTACACCCCTGCCACTAAATATATATATGTTGCTCAAGGTGATGGAGAAAATAACTGAACTCCTTTTGTGGATGTGCTTCTCTCATTCAAGCATTCATAAACTGCTCTAAGTAACCTGCTGTGTTCTCTTGGTCAGACTATCCTGAAAATTCTTGGAAGATAGAAATGCCAGCAAGATGTGGGCCAGGAAGAATGCATACAGCCCTCTCCTGCAGTCTTCAGTGGGTGCTGGTGTCTCAAAAGTCATCCATGGTTTCTATGTGTAAAGAAATAAAGCTAGAATAGTAGGAATCATGAATGCTTGTTTCCTGTAAGGGCATTTTAAGTCAGGTTACTTTTCTATAACATGGAAGTGTCTTAGAGATGTTTCTTCAGCCCTTTATTAAACTCATTTTTTTTACTGCTTCAGCTGCCTGGTCCAAATTCATTCAGGAGGGGGTAGGTTGCCACACTTTCAAGACTGTCACATTTTTCTACTTTCTGCTCTTAAAGACTTGGGTGCTCTTTATTACCCAGGAGGCTTTCCCAAGGCAGCCTTTTTTGTGTCTGGCTTCAGGTGGTGGCAGGAACTATCAGGCCAATCCCAGTATATCCTAGTCTGACCAAGGATTGAGGGAGCAAAGGAGAAGTCAGCACAAAAAGACACAACACCTACAACATTGAGACTCCATTACTGGTTTCTGATGTTCCCGACATCAATATGCCATCACTGGTTTCCAGTGTGCACAACATCAACATAATTACACTGATATCATCCACTGATGTCCACATCATCATTAGTGCACCTATAACATCCCTGAAGGCAACACTGGCACACCGTCTCTTCAATGTGGACAGCATCTTATAACTTACGTAGGTGCAGGAATCCCATCAATGAAACAGTGGTCAGGGCCAGCTTTATGATGTCATGAGTAGAGGTGTTTGAAAACTGTTGTTCATTTTACTCAGAAGTAAGCAGGTTGTGTTGAGTAAGATTTAGGTTGTAAGTCTCTTACTCATCAGAAACAGACACCTCTAAGCATGTGTTGAAACTGCTACTTGGATCAGCATCCTTACTGAGATGACAAAGGGTACAATCCTATCCAACTTTCCAGCATGAAGGCCATGCTTCAGCAGCAGAAAAGAGACCTCTAAGCCAGTGTGAGCAGCCAGGAATAAAACCAACAACTTTTAGCCCACTTGGAGTCTCATCAAAAGGAGAACCCTGTTAGCTCAGCTCCTACCAGGGATCAAGTGCAGCTTGTCCAATCAGGAGTGACTGAGGAGATCCATGAGTAGATGAGCAGTAAAAGGGCTTATACTGTAAAACATTTGCAGTTGGTGCTAGAGAACAAGATCTCCCCTGCCTGTGAATTTTCCAGCAGTGGTGAGAGACAGCTGGAAGAAAAGCAAAAAAATGGGCAGGAGAAAGCACAGGGCATGCTAGGAGCGAGTGCCATAGAGACAGAACAGCTGCAGTGTGGAAGTGAAGGGATTCTGCTTGAGGCCTTCTCTATTCTATGACAGCCTGTGGAAGAGAAAGTGCATTAAGATTTGCTGGAAGGGTAATCTTCCATCAGTCTAACCATAAGGGGCAGAAGAGTATACAGCCACTAAAGCCATAGAAGGGGGAAAGTTGCTTACGGACCTTGTTGCCCCATGCATGCCCTTGTGAAGGCCTTGGGGGTGCACTCTAGAGGCAAACTCCAGGAGTGGGGAAATGCCAGAGGACTACAAATTAAGGGGAGCAAAGGAGAACAGAAAAACTGATCTGCCTTCTCTGGAGATTGAACTGGTGGAGAATCCAGCCAACTTTGCTTTGCCCTACCTAGCAGGTGTATATACAACTCAGAATTGTATGTTTTTAATTAAATGTTAACATATACGGTACTGTTATTAACTGTAGACTATTTTAATGCATACATTTAAAGGTTAAATTCAATACTGAATTAATTCATTAATTACCACCCTAGAATTCATTTATTAATTACCACCCAATCCAACTTTAATCCTGCTCTTATTACCCCAGTATTATAAAAATGGTTAAGTACCTCTAAATTTTCTCTATACAGAATGATATGCTGATTTTAAACACCTAATAGTGCTCTACCATTTGTTTTCACCATGTTTTAATGAACAGGACTTTCTTCTTTGTCCAATGTTGAACAATTAGTCATCTTGCTGCTATTAGCAGGTTAAAAATATTCAGATTCTTCTGCGTCTAATAACCCCAAATTATGTTTCAGGAATTATAATTTCTACTTTTTTCACGAACTGAGTTTTTATCTTCTGGTAGACATGGTAGTTGGTAGACACTGCCAAGCACTTTAATTAGATTATACCGACAGCAAAATAGAATAAGCCTTTATGGTTAAATAGCAGCTTACCACAAATTCATAGTAATGTACAACTCAATGCACAGTGATATTTCAGATATCCAGACCCTAATTAATGTTAATATTTTCCAAGATACGTTCACCAAAATCTTTGCTCCATTTAGTACAACAGCTTAATGCTATCTGCAGAATTTATTATATTTGTTATCTTTTGCAATTGAAAAAGAACACCTTAGTTTGACCTCTTTATATTTTTATAAACCCATTGATGATGAAATACTTCTTTTGTCATTGTCACGAAATCCTCATTCTTATTTTTTCTGTTACTAATTGTTTCTGTTAGCTAAATGAAATAAGATTCCAATGTTAATGGAACTATGTTCAAACTTTTCAACATCACAGATTCCCAAGATGATTTTCTGGATAGTATTGTCTATTCCAAATCATTAATGCTGATTTAACTGCTATATTATTAATGTGTCCTTTGTCTGATCCTTTCTACCATACAATTTCAAAAGGTGTTCCAATTCCCTTGAAGTTTATATAGGATTGACACATTGCTTTCATTGGATTGACACATACATTAGGAGCTGCAGTTGTGATACGATTTCAATTTCGAGAACCTTTATTGGCATTAAATTGTGATACATAACACCACTGCAAACTGGAAATCCCAACTCTTTTTTTAATTCTTAAAACAGATTTTTTATTGCTATTCTCTTTTCCAGTTGAACTAAACTTTTGCAAAATGTTTTTTTTTTCAACCTGAAAATCTATAAACTGAATTGAAATAAAACTAAAATCTTGACTAAGAATAAATGAAAAAGAGCCTTTTTTGCAATATAATTTTTTTTATTGAAGCAGTAGTCACATGACCTTGCATCTAGCCTTTTAGGATAGTAACAGAATGGATATGGCCAGTCATCTGACCTGAAAAAGATTTTTTTGTTTGCGCAAACAGACATCACGTTTAATACATACATTATCCAGGACTGAAACCCAGCTCAGAGATAGCAACGTGCCAATTTGTTGGAGGGAACAGCCTCACAAGACGTGGTTATGATAAACTCTTCACACCATCACTAAGTATCATTACTCAGGGGCTCAAAAAAGGGAAGTATGTTATATGAACTGTCTTAGCGTGTCCTGCAAGTGAATAAGTAGGGGCATCTTTAGGATGATGATTGTGAAAGGGCTCCTTCCTCACTCTACCGAAACAAATGGCTTGGAAGAAACCAGAAGCTGGCATCTCTTGCAAATACACAGAGTAATACAGACCATTTAAGAAAACATGCTACTTCCCTGTGTTTTCATTATAAAGATTCAAAACCACCTTTTGAATCTGGAAATACAGTTCTGGAACAAGGTGAACAGTAGAAGACAGATTAAGGGAGGAGATGGGCAGAAATGGTCAGAGTTTTGAAATAAAGACCACACACTTTGAATTTTAAATTTCATGTCCAGACTAACCTACTTTTTATTTAATGCAAATTACAGTACCAGTTAACTATTTCCGAACCAAGTCACACAGAACAAAATGTATTTACAAAGGAGCAGAAGGGAGAAGGTAAAATAATAAAACATTAAGCATACTTTCCACAAAAGAATTTATATTTAAAATGAAAAAAATCAGTCACAGAGGCATTCAAGTAGTAATAATGTTATATAGATTTTGCTTCTTCTTTGAATCAAGACAGCTTTGCATGTGTACGCAATAGTTTGTATACAACTCACAGTCCATTTTTAAGATTTCTGCTTTTAAGATGGAAGTGATCACACTAACCGTGTGTACAAGCCCAAGTGATCTATCAGCAACATAGTAACAAACGCAAATTTTACAGGCAAGTATATTATTTATATATATAAACTCTTATTTATATATATAAATTGTTCTTCTGAAAAACCAAGAACAAACAACACAAGGAAGGAAGATACGTATTTCAAGCTAAACCTCTACATACTAGTCTTAATATGCCTTTTCATTTTGCTTTTATTGCCTTCTTGCAAAATGAAGCAAGAAATTTGAGCACGTTTGGCTAAATCTCCTGTAGAAATATTAGAAATTCTCAGACTCTCTGATGTTTACATCTGAAAAATGTAGATCCTGCGCATGATACTAAACTGTGCTTTTCAAACTGGCTTAGACCTCCAGTGACTGAGATTTCTAATGGAGAAAAGTTTATTGGTTAACCTCTCTTTAAAAGCATTACTAGTCCAGGAGTATTTCAAATTAACATTAATTACAGACATCCACCATTACTTGGCTTATTAATAAAAGGAAGTATGTTCAAGCATCAGCCATATTTGTTTAGGACATTCTCTTTTGTTTTATTTTCTTAAGGAAGGTACTTAGAAATTAAGATAACCAGTGTCTTGATTGACATTCAGTTGGGGAAGCAGAGAATATCATTAATGCCATCCCAGGGACATGCACAGTTGCAATGCAGACAAAGAACAGATCAAGAGACCATACGGTACTTCATTTAAAAGCAAGCCACAAAAATAAAATTCTGAGTGGACTGTCAGAAACCAAATGCTATCACTGACCTTTGTGTCACCAGAAAAAGTGCAGCCTCTGCCTTACTGGAATGAACACAAGATGGTTACAAAAACAAAACAAAACAAAAACCAGCAACCTTTGGTTTGATAAAAAGTTCAGCATTTTGCCACTGAAGACAATCTCATGAGGAATACTAACATGGTAGAACATACAAGTGAGCTAAGTTTCAAAAGCAAGGCCTTCGTGCTGGGCACAAGAAATTAAGGTCAACTTCAAAATTATTTTCATAAGAAAATAACACTTCAGAGGTGGGGTGGCTGGGAGAGGGAGGGCAAGAGGTGTTCTACAGCTTCAGACCCTCAAATACCACAGATTAATCTCTGCCCAATCAGGCTTGCAAGATTTCTTGCAGGGGTAGGGTGGGGTGGGGCGCTGATCCTGATTCCAGGCCATCTTCTCTGCAAAGCCCAATCCTGCCTCTACAGCAACACAGAGACTACACCAAAGCTTCTAGAAGCTGGTCTCTAAAAGAACTCTTGACAAACATACTGGGTATAGACGAGCAAAATGTAAACTTGCCACTTAGATGCCAAGAGAGGAAACGTAAAATGAAACCGGTCACTGCTATTCTTAGGAAGAGAAGGAAATTTTTTTAAATACCTACAATGAAGCCAAGGTTTGAAATGAAATGAGTTCTAAATGCAGTTTTCTATTTATTATGCTGCTGACCATGGAATTGCTGAAGAAAAGGAAGCAACGATATTGCCATGTGGGAGACATCCATTACAAAGTGTGGAAAAAAATTTAAAAAAATCATGGAAGCAAAGGCACTCCAAACTATATAGATATACTATACATCGCTAGAGTTATTGTTATAATAATAATAATAATACAGGCCGGTTATCTACTGTACAGAGTTAGAACTATATGGCTTTAAAAAGCTCGTCTACATTTTGTCTGAATATTAAAACAGAATAACTGCCCTGAATGGTAACTTTTTGCTCATTAACAGCAGTTCCTGGGTCCACATATTTACATACAAAGCAATAAAACTCAAAATGTTTAAAACAACTAAATGTACAAACTTGAATTTGGTGAGGAGCTTTTGTCAGTTTATTTACAAAATGTTATTGAAACTTCTGGATCCAAAGTTGTATAAAACTTCATTTGCAGACCCGCCATGATCCTTGAGAAAATAAAAACCACCAGGATTCCAGTTTATACACAAATACACATACACTAAAATATTTAAAAAGAATTAAAGCTTTTAATTCTTCTCCCTTGCTAGCTACAAACTTAAAAAAAACACCAGTAATGCGAATCCTAAGGTACCATCTCTCTCTTCCGTGCTCAGACTGTCTTGCTGTCATGACTGTAAAATGGACCCCTCTGCAATTTCCCTGCTTGTTCAAGTGTCTTGTGAACAATGATCATGAAAGCTGTATACACAAGATAGAAGACACTTACACATTTGTTTCCTGCAATAAGTTCACCTTTCAAGTCTCTCATTTATCACAGGTTCTTTTATAGTAAACATGGATAATCTGAACAAAGATAGTTCCCAGACACATGGCATTGAAGCCATTTTAAAAACAACTTAACTGAATACTTTTTCCAGTCATCCTGTCCTTTTAGGCAGGCAATAACCATTTCTCTGGCAGGCACTCTGAGTCAAATGTTAGGAGGGCTTGCTCTCCACCTCTGAATGCCTTCACATCTAGGGAGCAAACATGAGGCCTAGGAGAAAGGAAGGGTATCCTGAGTCTACAAGGTCCTTCTTGCCCTCAAGTAGTTGCATCTGCATGCCGTTGGCTATGCTTGAGCCAAAAACAGTTAATCCTACTTCAAAAGATTCACCGGTGGACTCCAAGAAGCACCAAAATGACTGAAGTTCATTTGAATTGATATAAGGCCTAGGTGGATACGTTTCTTAAATTGACGAGGAAGTCACTCAAAAGAACCTGTTTCTGTCACTGCACTAGCAATGGCATTTCCTTTCACAACCTCACTAAATATTGCTTTAAATTTCAATAACAGAGACACTGACCTTTTGCCACTACAAGAATAACCAGGACAGACACAAGAAACAGGTATATGTGCTTCAGTCAGATTGATTATGGATTGAAAAAACAAAAATAAAAAGCAGCATTGTATCTATGTATATATTTATGTATCTGTATATACTGTATGTACACACACACACACACACACACACACACACACACGCCTGTTATATACATACACATACACACACTTAGCTTTCTATAACTGAGCAGGTGCAAGTAAACAGATCTGTCTACTTAATTAATACTCTACCATTATGAAAGAACCACGACAGCAACTGCTGAAGAGCAATAAATAAAGATGAGAATGGAAGAAATTGAAAAGATGGTGCTAAATACAACGGCTAGCTCTGGACTTAAAATGATGTGTAAAATAATGAAATCTCTAACCGAAGTGAAAACATCCTGTCCCATTCACATTATAATCCCCAACATCCTTTCCTATCTGTTTCTTCAGAAAAGAGGCCAGTGGAAAGTCAAAAAATGGGGTAGATCAGGTGTAGAAGTGCCTTCACACCTGCACCCAAGCTCTTGGAGGAATCTGCACCTGGAGGAATCTGAACACTGCTGAAGAATGCAAATGACTGGCTATGGTCTCTTTTGTGCTTTACAGATCTCCTTTAATGTTCTGCTCTAACAAGCTGAGGTGAAGGGAATGAGCATCTTTAACTCAGTCTGTGTGAATATATCTGTAACATACATATCTGTAGGATTCTCCAATGCTAGAATGAAATTTAAGATAAAGATCTCTCTCTAACTGCTCCTAAGTTTCAGCACAAAGCAATGGCCCTTTCCCCCAACCCACCCTACTTCCCTTTGGCAACTCTGCATATTTTAGCACCTCACCTTGTCCTTCCCTCTTCCCCTTCTCCCAACCCAAAGACAGTGAAGGTCTTCAGCATATGAGATTCAAGATGAGTGATACCTGCTAAGCTCCCGACCAAATTCAAGTTGCGCTTTACATCACAAGTTGTGGAACTTCACTTAAAAATACAAGGCTTAAAAAAAGGAGCTTCAGCTGAATTTAGGAGTTTCCTTCTAGTTGTCGTAGAGGGGCTTAAGTCAAGATTCCTGATTCTGAAGTACACTACAGCAATTGTTTGAAATTAGATTGTCATGGGAAGAGACACTGGTCTGTTCTATTGCTCCATTTCCCCTTTTCCCACCCCACCTATTTCTCTGCCCCAAAGAGCCCACAGAGTGAAGATACAATGAAATTGGTTGTATTTATAGATATTTTACAAGGTTAAATAAGAACAACAATAATAAAAAAATCGAACACTATAATGAACAGGGTTTTCTCCTCTTTAAAATTTTCTTTCCAAATGTGACCAGTGTTGCTGAGCGAGACTCAAATTACTGGTGATTGTTCCTGTACAGGTTGCTGCTTGGGACCCTTCAGGTGGAGTTGGAAGCAGATGCTGAAGCTACGTTATTGGTCTGAACTCTGTCTCCTGCGTTAGCATCTGCAAACAGAACAAAAGAAAGCAAAGCAGGTTACAGACTGGCAACTGGCAGTTTTGTAGCAAGCCTAGTCGGCCTCTCAATTCAGCTAGAAATTGTGCATCTTTTCAATTAGGCCTGTTTGGCGCCAAACAGGTAGTGCAGTGCACACAGTGTTTTTCCAGCTGCTGTTGGATCTGTCCCATGCCCCATGTCACAGTTGTGAAGAGCAGTAAAACTCTGGTGCTAAGCATGAGTTCCGAATATCTGGATGATCTCATGAGCACAGCTATCAATCTGTAGTATATTCCCCAATGTACCAAGAGATGCAGGCACTGCAGAGAAAAGAGTGAAGGCAACAAGTCATCCCTGGCTTTATAGGGCACTTCCTCAAGTAAAGCACATTTGAGACATAAAACCAAACTGAGGTTTCAGTTTCATGCAAACTAAAGTTATTACTAAAGGTATTAACAGACATTAATAACATAGTCTGTCATAGCAAAAAAAATTTAACTTGACAAATATCATTAGAACATACTGTATATACTCACCTATAAAGTGAATAAATTTATGCCTAAAAACTGAGCATGAAAACCTGGGTTGACTTATACACAGGTGAAAACAGTGAATTAGGCAGGGGCTTCTGGGAAGCTTAACAGCTCTCTGGTGAAGTTGGGGGGGGGGGGGCCTGGGCTGAGAAGCAGGACACAAGGGGTGGAGGAAAAAGAAGAATTTTTACTAGTACTTATGATATACAGAGGCAGCCATTTTAGCTTCTTCTCCAGACAGGAAGAGAAGGCACTTACGGGAACTGTAATCTGTTTGAGGGCTGCTGCAATGGAAGTGCAGCACTGTAGTCCTCACAAAGCCTACAACTCCCATAAGCACCTTCAACTCCCATCCAGTTTGGTGAAGGTAAAATGCCTCTTTTTTCTTTTTGCTGAAGCCTCAGAACATTCCTGGCAAGTCATTTTCAAAGAATTCTTGCCCCCCCCCCCCCCCGTAAAAAGTAAGCCAGGGCTAAAGGTCTCCATTGAAATCAAGCAAGCCTCTTTCTCTTTAGCACAGCTGCAGCATCATTTCATTTTGCAAATGCTTGCATTTTGCAGAGATCTGTTTTTTAAACACCAGGATGTATCTTTGTTTCACTTGAAAAAAAGTACCAGGCTATAATTCAGTGCACCATGACTTAAGAATAACACCCATGGAAAGCAGTGGGTCTACTTTTGAGTAAATAGGATTGCAACTATGTGCAGCCTGCATTTGCTCAGTCATTCCTTGTTGCCTGTCCCTCTGCTGTGAATTGAATTGCAGACTCCCTGTTATGTGTTATAAGTTGTATGTTATGTGTAGAGCCCCTGCTTAACACACCAGGAACCTTAAAGAAGGATTTGATTAATGGTTCTACTGTTATATTGTTTACAGGCATGTACTCTGATAGTGTTTACAAAAAGGTTGTGAGACCAGAATTTTAAAAGTTAATGAATAAAAATGTATCTTATGATCTTTTACTACATTTTTAATAAATTAGAGACTGTACTTTGGTGACAATTACTTAGGTTATTTTTCAGAATCCGGCCTTGGGTAAAATCAGACAAAATTATAGTCAGACATCCTTCAAAGTTTAACCTCCGACTTATCTGAGAGTCATAGGAAAATTCCTTGATATATATATTTTTTAACTCAAAACCTGACTCACCTATGAGATCGACTTATAGGCAAGTATCTGTGGTGATCTGACAAATGTCGGGGCATAACATATCCAGACTAGGGTGTGGGAAAATGAGAGCTTGCTATGTTTCTTCTTCTTCCTGGGTTCAAAGTTATGCATACCTATTAAACATAACGTTGAATTCAGTGAGAGGGTTGTGGGGAGGATTCATGTACAGAGTGAGGAGAAATATGCGATCCAGTGACCCATTCCTAAATCCTAGTTTGTTTTTTAGTGTACTAGGCTGAGACAGGAGTAAATCGGTGCATCACCTCTTGTTTTTAAGAAGAGGTGGAGAAAGAAAAGGGTAATTTGTGAAATTTGTACTCTGCTAAGAGTGAGGACTCTAAAATTCTTGACATGTCTTCATTGACAATTTAATATTACAGAAAGTAGGAGGAGGAACATGGGGACTATTGTAGACCTCATCCTCATCCAATTGGGAGAACCTGGTTGATGAGGTAAAGGCTAAGAGAACCTTAGGAGTAGGAAGGAGAAAGAGATAGCCAAATAGAAAAGCCACAAGCACAGAAGGCTACCCAGCAGTGTCACCTAGAAAGTTAATGCCAAAATGCGTAAGTGTGCAATAAAATTAAATCACCATACACAAATAATCCACAAGCATGTTACTATTATAGTAGCAAGTCAAGAAGGATAAAGATAAAAAGCATAAACCCATAACATACTGATCATGTCAGACTCCATGATGCTTCACTGAACTCCCTTAGCATCTAAATCAAGCTGTTACATACATTCCATGAAAATGACCTCCCTTAGCATCTAAGCATTTTTCATGGGCTACAGATTCTTGAATAAAGTAGATCAAGAAGTTTTTAGAGTTCTAAAGTACAGCTATGCACCACTTAACAATGGAAATATGTTCTCCTATCCCTGTTGTTATGTGATTAGGTCATTAAGCAAACATTAAGCCTAATCTATTGCCTTTGTTGTGTAAACAAGCAATCCCTGCAAGACACTAGCTGGCTGCATAGGCTATTGGAGATAGATTGTCTCTTCTTTGCATTAAGAGCCTCCTTGTTATGTAATCAGACACTTTGCTGCAGGCTATGGGAGACCTGACTGCCTCATTAAGAGCCTCATTTGTTGTGCTTTGACCACCTTCATATATGCTGTTCATCATTAAGCGCATGTTAAATGACGCATACCTGTTCCTGTATATTTGAAATGCTAGAAACAGAAATTCATTCATTACACTAAAATCTGCATATAAACCTATGCACATTTATGAACTTTCTAGCCTGGGCCCAAAGTCTTGAGAATCTGCTAGCACAATCTCTGCCCTCTGCATTCCTCGAAGACAGGGGTGTCAAGGCCCGGAGGCTGGATGCAGCCCACGGAAGCTTTTTATCTGGCCCTCAGGCTCTCAGCTTCTGAGCAATGCTGAGGTGAAAATCAGGAGTTTATGGCTTACCTTGGTAAGTCCTGTTCCTGGTGGAGACAGGGGGCATTCCTGACAGATGGGAATGTCCCTCGTGGCATTCTGTAGGCAGGTCAAAACCCAAAGGGTGGAGTTCCCTGTGCGCAGGGACCAGGACCCAGACTAATAGCCAAGCCACAGTCCTCAGAAAAAACAAACTTCACAACGCGTAAAAAGTTAACTTCAGATAAAAACGGATAAGAGACACCCAGGGTAGAAAATGAGAGTGCAGTGGACCCCTAAACAAGCAAAGACTGACCCCTCATTGTGTGTTCAAACCTCAAACTGGACCAGAGAGGTGCCGAGTCCAACGAGAATAGAAAAGGGGAGGGCAGAATGCCCTGTCTCCACCAGGAACAGAACTTACTGAGGTAAGCCATAAACTCCTGATTTCCCTGGTGGAAACCGGGGCATTCCTGAGCAGATGGGATCTCCCTGAGCAGTAATCCCTGAGTTGGGCGGGATCAGAGACAGAACACATTAAACCTTAAGCACCTTTTGGAGGACTTTCCAAAGGCAGCAACCACAGAGGCATGAGAGCAAACTTTATAGTGCTTGAGAAAGGTATGAGGTGATGACCAAGTGGCTGCTCTACAGATCTCAGACAAGGAGGTGATGCCATTGAAGGCGGCTGAAGTGGCTGCTCCCCTCAACGAATGTGCTAGGATTCCTTTAGGCGGTTGGAGTCCTAAGGCTTCATAGGTCAGAGAGATGCACGTTCTCAACCATGTAGCCAGAGTCACGGGAGAGACTTGCCTCCCCAGTGCCCTACCCTGGTAGGCTATGAATAGAGCATCGGTCTTTCTAAAAGATTTAGTGTGCTCTGTGTAGAATCTGATAGCCCGACGGACATCCAGCAGGTGCCAGGACCTCTCTCTTGGATGTTTGGGATTTGGACAAAAAGATGGAAGTTCTTGTTGCCGGTGGAAGATCGAATTGACTTTGGGCAAGAAAGATGGGTTTGTCCAGAGAACCACACTGTCCTTATGAAAGACGCAGAGTTTGGGATGAATAGACAGGGCTCCCAGTTCTGAGACTCTAAGAGCAGAAGTGACAGCCACAAGGAAGGCAGTCTTTATGGAGATCATTTTTAAAGGAATTGCAGCCAGGGGCTCAAAGGGGGACTAGATAGAGCTGTAAGAACTTTGAAAAGGCCCCAGGTTGGAACCCTGTGAATGGGGGGAGGATTAAGAAGAGCCATCCCTTTTAAAAAACGCTTAACATGGGGGTGCATCAGTAGAGACAGATGACCTCCTGCTCCTAGAGTGCCCTGAACTGCCACCACCTGGTGCCGCAGGGTGGAAGTCTTGAGGCCCTTTTCCAACCCATCCTGTAGGAAGTCAAGAATAACAGAAACTGACAGGGCAGGAGGTCTGGCTCAGTTGGTAGAGCTGCCACCTTGTATGCCTGAAGATCTGAGGCTGCCAGTTCGAAACAACCGGAAGTACCCCAGAACTGACGACACGCTGATATACTGATGAGCTGACCTTCGGTGGCAGAGAGGAGTTGCCATGAAGTGGAGCGTGGGAGGCGAACGGCCAGAGAGAGGCCAGACCGGGAAGGAATCCAGCTGGGAGGAGGAGTTCTATGGAAGACTAGAACAATTGTAAAAAATCCCTACGGGGGTTTAGAACAGCCTGCCTATGTAAACCGCCTTGGATTAAGGTCTGAGGAGAAATCTGACGATCAAAGAAAGGTGGTATATAAATACCTGTATAAATAAAATAAATAAAAACTGGGGTCTAGATCCTTTTCTCTGCATCAGGAACGAAACTTCTTCAATGTGGTTCTATAAACCCTTCTTGTGGAAGACCGTCTAGAGCTGGGGTCGGCAACCTGTGTTTTCAGAGCCGCATGCGGCTCTTTCAGTCCTCTGATGCGGCTCCCCAGTGGGGGCTGGAAGCAGGGCGCCTTCCCCTTGGCCTCCGCACAGCCAGCCCAGCCCCGAGGGCGCCTCACTCTGGCGCGGTGTGCTGCGGGTGCTGGCTGCTTGTGAGTGTGGGGCGCTGCTCCTCCCTGCAAAGCTGCAGCTCCTTCCCTGCAGCTCCTTCCCTGCAAAGCGCCCCCCCTGCACGCACAGCAGCTCCTTCCTTGGCAGGCAGGCAGGGGCAGCGGCGCTCTCCTGGACCTGCTCTTATAAAAGTTGCATATACAAGAGGGGAGTGCATTATAAATTGGGACATACAAGGGGGAGTAATAACTATAAATCTCTTTATTGTATTGAAAAATACTAGTCATTAGATTTTGTATTTCATTGTACCTCTTTTACATTACTGTGGAAAAGACACAAAGATGACTATTTACTGTTGGTCAGGATTTTCTGCTAGGGAGGGCACCAGCCCAAGTCTTGCCTATAGCACCAAATTGACTAGGGCAGGCCCTGGGAAAATAAATTAGTATTTAATTTAAATGTATTTTATTTTAGCTCTTTCGTTTTTTATATGTAATTCTAAATTTAAGATTACGGTGATCTTGTAACATTAAAATATGTTACATATTGTTTTCTCTGTAGCAGTTCATTCATTTCAAAAATGCAACACACTATAGTTTTTTTATACATAGCATAAAGGTAAAAAAAACTATATATGCAGTGTTATCTTCATTTTAGATGTCAAAAGGGTTTTGTGGCTCCCGAGGTTTTCTTTTCTCTAGAAAATGGGTCCAAATGGCTCTTTGAATGTTTAAGGTTGCCGACCCCTGGTCTAGAGGATAACATGGTGAAGATGACCCCCTCAGAGAAACCTAGGCGTTTAAGCTCTAGCCTTTCAACTTCCACGTAGTCAGATGGAACATGTGTGACTGTGGATGACATAGTGGGCCCTGGGAGAGAAGATCTGCCAGGTGAGGAATTTTCCAAGGGGGGAGAGCTGACAATTGCAGATGGTCTGGATACCAGGGTCACCTTGGCCAGTTTGGGACGACTAGGACAACTGTCACCTTGTATAGCCTTATTAGTCTGAGCACCTGTGCCAGAAAAGGAATCGGGGGGGGGAGCGTAAAGAAGACCCTTGGGCCAACAGTGCATCGATTGCCTCCGCCCTTGGATCCTCCATCCTGGAAAAGAATCTTTCCAGTTGAGCGTTTTCGCTTATGGCGAACAGATCCAGGACTGGTAGGCTGAAGTGGGCTGTAATTTCTGAGAAGGCTTGAAGATGTAGACCCCATTCTGCCTCTGCAGGCCTTCTCTGGTTTAGCCAATCCACTTCTACATTTGATTTTCCCGCCAGGTGTTGGGCGCTTAGAGATAGAAGATTTCTTTCTGCCCACTGAAGGATCAGGTTTGCCTCCCTCATAAGTTGCCTTGACCGTGACCCCCCTTGGTGGTTCAGGTGGGCTTTGGCTGACACATTGTTGGTCCTGACTACGTGTTCCTGAAGGACAAGAGGCTCGAAATGGGCAAGAGCTGGTCGGATCACTCCTGCTAACTGGGTAAGAGGCACTCTTTCAAGTGGGTGCTCCTCTTTTTAGCAGGGGGAGAGTAATTGGCCCACCTCACCCCAGCAGTGTCTTTTCTAGTGGCTGTCTACTGGTGTTCTTTTTGCATCTTTTTAGATTGTGAGCCCTTTTGGTACAGGGAGCCATTAGTTATTTGATTTTTTTCTCTGTAAACCGCTTTGTAAACTTTAGTTGAAAAGCAGTATATAAATACTGTTAATAATAATAATAATAACTCTCAATTCCAGCAGGTTGATGCTGAGGGATGCTTCCTGAGAGGACCAACGCCCCTGAACCAGTCTCCCATTCAGATGGGCCCCCCATCCTACTAGACTGGCATCTGTGGTAAGAACTGGTTTGGGATGGATGTGGAGACTGACCCTTTGGGTTAACCGGTTGTCGGTCATCCACCATTGCAGGTCCCTCTTCAGAGACAAGGGGACCTGGAGCCTGATCTGGGACCGTCTCTCTATTAGCTTTGCATAAGGAGACCGAAACCGCTGCAGTTTCTGAGTGTGAAAACGTGCCCAGTTGACTAGTTGGAGGCAAGAGATCAGCATCCCCTGAAGCCTGGCAAGTGACAGCAGTTTGGTGTGCGTGTCCCTCATAACCTTGTGTAGCAATTGTAGGATCTTGTGTTGTCTGTCCTGTGATAGAAAAGCTCGAAAGGTCTGGGTGTCGAACTGTACACCCAGATGTTCCAGTACTTGTGAGGGTGACAGAACGCTGCTGGATTCGTTGATGACAAACCCATATTGCCTGAGGCACTGTACTGTAAGGGTGGTGTGCAACTGAGCTAAATCCCTGGACGATGCTTTGATCAGGATGTCATCCTGGTAAGGAAAAAGATGCAGACCCTGTAGCCTGAGGTGTGCTGTCAGGGTGACTAGGACTTTGGTGAACACCCTGGGAGAGTTTCGTTTTGGCACTAAGAAAAAGACTGAATAGACCCCCCAAATTCCTTTCTGGTATGGGAACCTCCTCTACCGCCCCTATGGCAAGGAGGTGGTTGATGGCTTTTAGCATGGCAGAGTGCTTTGCAGGAACCCTGGAAGGGGGGACCTGCCAGAACCTGTCTTGAGGTTTCCTGAGAAATTCTAGAGAGTAACCTCTGGAGATGGTTTCCAGAACCAAGGCATCTAAAGTGATTTGATGCCAGAGAGGAGCGAATTGCAGAAGCCAGGCACTGATTGGAACTGAGCGGGAAGAAGATCTGGCATCATGCAGATTTGTCCTTGGAGGACCTGAGATGTGAATTGGCCCCCTGAGAGGGGAGGAATTTTCCCTGTTTCTGGGGAAGGCTGCTCTTGTGCCACCTAGGCTTGAATCTGCCTTGTTCTCTAGATTTGCCGGAGGTCCGAAAAGAGCGAGAAGTTGGGTCTGAATTTTACCTGACTTTTGGGTGCAGAAGAATGAAAACCTTTCATTTGTCCCTATCTTCCACCAGAACTGGTTCAAGGGACTGACCAAATAGCTTGCCCCCGACAAAGGGGTTACCTACCAGCCTGCTTTGTGAACCAGAATCGGCGTCCCAAGAGCGAAGCCACAGGTCGCATCTAGCCACTACGTTGGAAGCCATGGCCCTGGACGAGAACTGGAGAGCGTCCAGAGGAAAGTCTGCTGTGAAAGCAACTGCCAGGGAGATCTTTTTGAGAGAATCCTTCACAGCCTTAGGAAGAGAAGGGCTGGTGTCAGAGAGTTCATCGATCCAAATAAAGGTAGCCCTCGCAAAGATAGAGTTGGCCGCTGCTGCCCGCAGGGCAAAAGAGGAGGCTCCGAAGGCTCTTTTAAGAGTGGCCTCGATCCTCTTATTGAAGGGATCTCAAGGTCCTCCCTCCCCTTTGGATGGAAAGATAGCATTGGTGGCCAAGGCTGCCACTGGGGCATCCACAGAAGGTGTCCTAATTTTGTCAAGAACCTCCTTGGGGAGGGAGTAAAATTTGTTGACTAATCTAGCATCCCTCCTACCATGCAAAGGTGTTGTCCATTCAGATTCCATTACTTTAAGAAAAGCCTTGGTAAAAGGGATCTCTGCCTGGTGGAGAGGCCCTTGGGGAAACAGAGGCCGGCCTGAAGTGGAGGGCAGTGCAGCCTAGCCAGATTCAACATCTGTGGATGCACTGAGGCTCAGAGCTCTGATTAGCTTCTCCAACACCCTGGGTAAGGAACTCTGTTGGATAAAGGCGATTCACGTTCGAGGCAGCACCACCCTGGTCCTCCCCTGACAATTCTCCTTCTTCTCTAGAGGAGTGTTCCTCAGAAGAACTGAGCTCGAAACCCCCACGTCCCATGGCAGCAACTGGTGAGCGTTTGGGTTTGGCAGCGTGTGTGGCTCCCCTTGGCTTAGAAGGTTTAAGACTCTTCTTACGCCTGGGGGCATCAGAGTCTGAGGCAGCAGAAAAATCAGACCCCTGTGGGGCCAAGGGTGGGCAGGTAGGGTTTCTGAGACGTTTAGCCTTGCTCTTACCCTTCCCATTGGAGGACTGTGATGGTTGAGCAGCAGAGCTGTGTGCAGCCAACCTGGCATCTATAAGTCCCTCTAGCCATTGCATGATGTGTTCCCTGTCTGCGCTCCCTATGGAGGAAGGGGCAGCAGAAGACTTGGGTGCTCTGTGAGTGGGTGCCAGAAATTTGACTAATCTGGGTATACGTGAAGTGCCCAGGTCAGGCAGGCTGGACTCAGAACTCGTGTCAGAAGACATGGTGAGTTCAGCAGGAAAAAATTATCAATCAAAAATAATTTTAATTTTAATTTTTTTTGGGGGGGGGGATTTATTGGGGGGACAGGGCCAACACCCCTAGCAATTTACCAGCCTAAGCCAAGACCCAAAAAGGGGGTACTTCAAATTTCATCCAGACCAGGTCTCACAAAAGTTTTACCAGCCAGAGCCAAGATACAAACAAGGGCCCTAAAATGGCTTCCCAGCCCCTTGCAACTTACAGTTTAGGCGGGAAATGTGGGACCAGGCACCAGCAGGCACCTGCAGGCAGCAGCAGCCAGCTCAAAATGGCGCCCGTGCCTCCGTGGAGACACTTGAAGCTGGGCTGTGCTGGGCAACCTGGGGCACTTATGAGAAGGCTGCCTGGTCTCCCCCACACGCTGCAGTAGTGCTGGGTAGACCTGCGGGGGGAGGAGATCGCCCCTGCTCCCTGCCGCCACCTCTGAGAGGCACGGGCCAGACGCACCAAAAAGGCTGCTGCTGCTGTGTCCCTGGAGGCGGGCACCGGGCTGCGGTGCTTGGGGAACCTCGGAGCGGCAAGGCACGGAGGCAGGCTGGAAGCGCTGCTGACTAGAGCATGCCTGCCTGCTCCGAAGAAGCCTCCCGTCACCCCAGCCAACGAGCCCAGGGAGGGAGAAGGTGTGGGAGAAGGAAGAACAGGCGCGCTGTGCAGGAGAGCTCCAAAGGGCGACCAACCTGTGTGCGAGGCAGGAACAATCTGGGTCCTGGTCCCCGCACACAGGGAGCTCCACCCTTTGGGTTTTGACCTGCCTACAGGATGCCACGAGGGACATTCCCATGTGTCAGGAATGCCCCGTCTCCACCAGGGAAATTGGGTTCTCCCATATCTTGAAATATGATCCAAGTTTTGCATATTTTCTCTTTGTCATTTGCAGCTAATGAGTTCCTAAGTTAGAAAAAGTGCTTATTTTTGGTTATGACCTGTTTAATGACATCACCTCTTGCCTAATGACATCACTTCCGGTCCTCAGCAGGCATCATGAATGCTGTTTGACCCTTGCTATGAAACAAGTTTGACACCCCTGCTCTAAGACAGTAGAAAAATCTTGTTTGGTTTGCAGTTGAAAAGGCTTCAAGGTTACTAAAAGCCATTAGTTTCCGTCTAGCGGGACAGAGATTGTGACTGAATCTAGCAGGTTCACAGTTATCTGTGTGCCTAATAATCAGTTTATCTCACGCTGTAGTTTACTTGATAAGCTAAATGGCAGAGAAGCATGACAATAATTTACTTTTGGGTAGTTCCGTTTAAATTTTAGCTACAGTTATCTTCCAAATAAAAAAAAAGTCAGAGGTCTGAATGAAAAGTTCATTCCATCTCGGCATCTAAGAAATAAGTTTCTGGCTACTTTTCTCCCTATTTTTCATGTCTGGAAAGGTCTGGTCAGGAGGTCTGGGCAGAAGGTCTGGTCTAGAGGGTAGAGCCTCCATTTGCCTGAAGATTAACATCCACAAGGTCGCCAGTTCGAGGCCACCAGCACCGTGCAACCTTGAAGCAGCTGGCAAGCTGCAGCTGAGCTGTTCCATCTGCTCGGAGCGTGGGAGGATGGAGGCCAGAATGTTAAACCAGATCGGAGTGTAACACCTTGAATGTAGTGGTTCTTGAAAGAAAGAACCTTCTTTCAATTTGTAAAAATCCCTGCGTGGATTTAATAAGCCTGCCTATGTAAACCGCCTTGAATAAAGTCTTGAATAAAGACCAAGAAAGGCGGTATATAAATACTGTATATTATATATTATTATATTATTATGTTCCATTCTTATTTGTCAGCTTATGAAGAGGTAAGTAAAAAATTCTTCTATTTACAACACGTATGCCTTCTGGTTCCATTTCCCCACCCCCTAGCACACAGCTCAGTCTCCACTAGCACGGATGCATGTTATGACGCAGTGGAGGACAGGATTAGACCGTAAGTGAATTGAGAGCTTCAGGCCAACCCCTCCTGGACCTAGCTCTGAGCAAAAACAGTTCATTACTTTTATGGCTTGTATGAGAACTGAACAGTGTCACAAAATCGCTTACCACCTCAGAAGAAAAAGTCTAACTGCATTAATCCCAATCAAGGGCATATGACTAAAAAAAAAAAAAAAAGAAACAGTTGAAGGAAGCCATAATTACATGGTCTGTCTTGCAAATGAGTAGTCATTCAAAAGTGAGAGCCTGGAAATCTTGGGTATGAGTGGCTTCACCAGGAGAAAGTCAATATGAAATCTAAACCTTTAATTCCAGACTTTAATTACATGGTCACAACGGCTGAGGATGTAGCATCATGGATTGAAAATATTTGAAAAAATATTGGCAGAAGCAGCAGAGAAATTGAGCTATTTTTCCCCTCCTCCAAACAAGAAGAAAGGTGAAGGAGTTTATGGGAGTTGTATTCTGAAGTACTTTAGTAATTTTCCATCTACAAATACTGTATGTTGAGCCACACAGCACTTTGGTGACAGTTCTCTAATGAATCCAGGACATTTATATCTTGCGCTAGGATATGGGGACCACACATGATTAAGCTTAAGGGTGCCTCCCTTCTGTTCTAGGGCACAGTCATTTAGTGCATCTAGAAATTTTCTCTGGCACCTTAGACCAAGTTTGAGTACTGCCTCCCCAGCATACAAAGCATGCTGTGAACCTTACCTCACCCCTGCAACTGCTTACCTTCTCCTCCTCCTCTTGCTACCTGGTTCCCTGTCTATTGTACTTTCATAAGGCAGAGGAAATAGAGGAAATGAGAAGAGGATGTAAGACTGGTAGCTTAGGACATCTCCTATCCCCAGTTCCCCTCTCCCTTTCTGATTTTTGGCAGCAGACAGGGAGACTGAAGAGGTAAGGGGAATCAAACAGGTGGCACCTCTTCCCCCATTCTAGCTTCCCACTATGCTGTGTCTGGAGGACAAGAAAGGTGGCTCTGGTGGTAGCCATGGCTCATGGCAGCTCAGCCACACTCTCTAATGTGCCACTGCTGGTCTCATTGCTGCTCACTTTAGGACTGGCTCTGTGAGGCTGAAGTAGAAGAGCAGGATCTTGTGGACTGTTGCTTACTAGTAGAGCATAAACTTTGTAACAAAAGATCTTTGTTCTATCTCAGCAACCAGGTGGGGCTGGAGCCTGTCTGAAAGCCTGGAGAACCACTGATAGTCAATGTAGACAACACTAAGAGAGATAGACCACAGGTCTGTCTTGGTCTAAAACAGCTTCCTATGTTGTGCAAACACAAAATCAAGCTATGAAGAAACTGGGCAATATATGAGCAGAAGGTCTTAATGTGTCCCAGAATGAAACTGTCATTTATCTACAACAATGTCTCCATTCTATATAGTTTTGGGGACAGGGGAAGCAGACTCTCGCTCTCCTGGAAGCTTAGTTCCTTGATCCTGTGTAAGTATGCATAGGTTGTAATCCATATCATCTGTTTCTTTGTGCATAGTTGTGATTTACAGAAGACAATTATTGTGGCTGCTGCTCTTTTCTGATTGTGTGGCAGCTGCTGTGTTATGCTTGAAAGATCTGAAAATGCAATGAAGTCTCTCATGTTCTCACTGCCTTTACGATGTGGTATTCTACAGGGGAATAGAAACTAATTCCAATTGAGAGAGATGTATTAATTCACCTGGGCAGTCTCTCAGGGTGTATGGTAGATACTTGACTCCATATCCACTTTCTTCTAAGTAGAGGATCTGTGCCCCAATTCAGCCTGCGCAGGCTGAGGTATCTCGAGGCCCAGCTCACCTACTGGGTTAACCTCAGCCCTTGATCTTTACTGGTCAGATTGACCCATCCTAAGGAGGTAGTTAGGAAGAAAGGTGAACCTGTGATCCTGCTCTGGCTGCCTTGATGTACTGGGGGACCACTGGGGTTCTTGCGACCTTTTTCTTCTTCTGGGTTACTTAAAGTGGGTTCCCCCTCGGTTTTCCCCTATCCCTACTCTTTCTTCCTCCTTTGTCTTCTTCCTCTCTTCCCCTTTCATCTTCCTAAAGGTTTTGATTTTCTTGCTCTCCTCCTTTCTCCTCTAACAGCCTTCCCCTTTTCCTTCATCCCCTGCATGGCTTACCTATCTTTTCCGACTTCCTCTCTTCATTTCTCTTGTCCTCCTCCATGCTTTGATTTCCCACCTTTTTTCCACTTGGCTTCCTTCTCCATCAATCTCTATCCTTGCTCCAACTCTCCCACCATTCCTTCTTCCATATCCACACCCCCTTTAAAGGGCTGTTATCCACCTCCACCACCACCCCATTTAAACATATCATGGCTGGCTGTGAAGATGACAACAGTTTCAAATGTGTAGATATCCACAGTTTACTATGATAAACTGTGTGTAGATACCTATTAAAAACCTCATAGTAAACTGTGGGTAAGTCAGAACCATTTTGTTTGGCAGATCAGGCCTGTGCAGTCTGAGGAGTAGTGGGCAGGGTTAGGGTTCCTAGATGAGGTGAATTCTTTTTCCCAGTCTTGCCAGGCTGAGAAGCAGGCAGGCTGGAACGGACGCTGCCTACCTGCCTCTGATTCAAGACAGAGGCCATTCCAGGCAGGTATAATCCATTCCAGCCTGCCAGCCAGATAAGACTGGGAAAAAACTCACAAGAGGCAGAAAGAGACATGGCACTGTAGCCAGAGTCAAAGTCCCTTCAGGATTTGTAGAAGTGTGGGAGGATTCACAGCTGTGAGGAGGGGGATTTTTGGGATTTAAGAACTACACACAAAAAGAGCACCCCAAAAGCACCAACTTGATTGCCTGTGCTAGCGAGCCATCAGCATCCTCACTCCCAGTAGCCTGCTTCTGCAATTGCTGTTCATGGAAGTGAGTACTTGCAAACCTTTCCCTTAACCCATGCCAATCCCATTATTCTCCATGGGAAAACCACTCTATTTTCGTGTCTTTGACATATTTAGGATTCTTCAGTAACCTAATGCCTGCATAAATCGAGAGCTGCCCTTAGTTACCTGAAACAACTGTATTTGGTCTGAAATGATAGTGGTTTGGGCAGGCATAACACTATTTTACAAAACATGGAACCCCTGCTAATTGGGTAAGAGGCACTTTTTCAAGTGGCTGCCCCTTTTTTTTAGCAGGGAGAAAGTAACTGGCCCACCTCAACCCAGCACTGTCTGTTCTAGTGGCTGTCTGCTGGTATTCATTTGCATCTTTTTAGATTGTGAGCCCTTTTGGGACAGGGAGCCATTTAGTTATTTGATTTTTCTCTGTAAACCGCTTTGTGAACTTTTAGTTGAAAAGCAGTATATAAATACTGTTAATAATAATAATAACTATGTGTGCGAAATATTTTCACAAGAGGTTAATATTTTATTATCCAGCAGCAGAAAAGCAATGACAGAAAGTTGAAACATTGGGCTCAGCTATTTTACAAAGCAGAAGGCCATCTGCTGAGTCTTCAATTTATCTCATTTTCCAGAGCACCTGAGGCATTCCTTGCAGATCTCCTATCCAATATCTGATGTCGCTCAATTCACAGTCTTTTTTTATAGCTGCAAGCCAATTTTATACTAGCAAAAGAAAAGTCTAATCAGATATTTCATCAGGCTTTCTGATATAGGTATAGATTAATTTTAATACAGTGCGATAAATTATTTGCACATTTTTCAGATGGCTCCAAAGGTGAGAAAGAACATAGGAAGAGACATCTTAGGTTATTGCCAGAAAAGAATTAAACCCCCCAAACAGAAATTAATTAATGATTTCCTTAAGTTTGAATTCTGCTCACAGCACATCTGACTGTGCACACAAAAACAGGGTTTTATGAGCAGAGTGCAGAACAAACACTTCCAAATAGGATATTCTATTCTCTTACCACTGCATTTTGAGACTAAAGTAACTGATCAAAATACGAAGCTGATGCTCTGATTCAAACTAACAACTCACCTAACCCCAGTGTTCTCTGCTCTGACAGGCAACTGCTCTCCAAAGCATTTCCTTCCCTGCTACCTATGAACCTTTAAGTGGTTTGTGACCCTTTCCTATGCAGGGCCTATGGCACTGGATCTTGCAATCTGCTGCTCTAAATCCTAGGCCAGCACAACACTGCTGTCATGTGCTTCGGGGTCACCAGTGCAAATGGCTGGAGGCTTTGCATGAGAAATAGACACTCACTCAGTCTGCACTGGAGCAGGTAAGGTAGCAGCAGGGGTGCATCTTGGCGGCAGCGGCACCAAGATTCAACCCCCTTTTCCCAGCCCAAGATGCCCCCAATTGACATCCAGGTGACTTACAGATTTTTACTTACCTCTCCTGGGCCATCTGATTGTCCCTCCCCACAGCATGCAGCACATGCTTTTCAGCACCAGTGCACAAGGCTGGTAGGAACACAATTGGACCTAGGTGATTACTCATACAAAGCCACTGTGCGGAAAAATGCGCTACAGCCCCTCTAATACCAATTCTGGCTTTATCAGGCAAGCTTCAATTCAAAATCTAACAAAATCCAATCCAAGCCAGCAGATACCCAATAAAGTCTGACAACACAGGCCTACAAAATTGAGGGTCAGAAAAGTTTTTCCCAAACTTAATGGTGGTTTGATATGAACTTGGGGTGATGATTCCAAAAATAGCATCCGTTTTGCCCTATCACGTCTACTTTGGGAGATATAGTACAGCCTCATTAGTGAAATGGTTCAAGCAGCTTCCTCTTAAGAAAGCTATCGTGTAGGCTTCCTCATGAGGCACCCCAAATATATACAGGAATTGGTGCAACGTTTAAGGAAGCAAAATGTGTGTTGCCCTGTGTAATCTGAGTTTAAGTCACTTTTCATATTTGATTGACAGGGTTACTGCACCGTTATGCATGTTGTAATGCAGGGGAGCCCAAACCCTGGCCCAAGAACCATTTGCTGCCCTCAGGGACCTCCAACTGAGCCCGCAGGGAGCCTCCAGTCTCCAATGAGCCTCTGGTCTACCAGAGATTTGCTGGAGCTGTGCCAGTCCAATGCGACTGCATTCAGTGTAAGGGCCAACTGCTCAATCTCTGCTGCAACTTGCAGGTCGAGGGCTCCCTCTACTGCTTGCTGTTTCACATCTGTGAAGCAGCAGTGGCAGCAAAGGAAAGGCCAGTCTTGCTTTGCACAAGGCCTTTTACAGGCTTTGAGCTATCATGAGACTTTCATTCATTCATATAAGTTCCATCTCTAAAATATTCATTTATATAAATTTATTCAAATTTTAAATGTAAATTGATTCTTTTTTCCCAGCCCCCAACACACTGCCATAGAGATGATGTGGCCCTCCTGCCAAAAAGTTTGGACATCTCTGTTGTAATGCAATATTTTATGTATTTTCTCAATGAATACTCATCTAAAGAAACAAAGGAAAAAGAGGAGCTTGTTAAGGTTTGTATTATATTTTCTCTTTCATCTCATAACAGTGCAGTATGTGATGCCTCCTGAGATGGAATGTGGGACTTCAATATGGCACCAAAGCCAATATATATATCCCAGAAGCTGATGCAATCATGTTCCCTTGGCATTTTGATTTGCCTGCTACAGAGAAGCTGTGATTAATGATATGAGATTTTTAGTTAAGTATTGCCAGCCATTCACAACATAGAAACAGAGGAAAAATGCTTCAGTACATGATACACATCTGCAAATGACATGCCAAGATCTGTGTTCAATGAATACAGATCCCCAGCAAATGAAAAATAGTCTTTAATGTTCCATATAGAGTTTTGACTGAGAAGAATTGCATAGCACTTGCTTCTGATAAGGAGTTTGCATTGAGGATGAAGTGTCAGCACCTATCAAGGAAGATTTTACAGGGAAGAAGCGATGTTCCAAGGATATGAGTGGTATGTGAACTGCTCTCACCTGAGGCTGCTGGAGCATTTGTAGGAGTAGAAGCAGCTGCTTGATTCCGGGCATGAGCAGGTATGAGGGTTGAAGCCAGAGATGGATTACTTGACAGTTCTAGAAGGGAAGTTGAAGAAAGAATTTTAATAGCCAAATCATAGGGAGCCTCTGCCAGCTGATTCAGTGGCAATCCTGTTAAACGTAGTCATGGGGAAAAAAGGGAGGCCCTTACACAGTCATCAGTACTTCCACACAACCCTGTTAAAAATGTATGTAGAAGATTGAAATTCCTTTCCACAGAAAGGAAATTATCCCCAATTTTAAAAAATGCTAGTATACATAATTACACCAACACACACAACAATAATTTTGGGGGAACTGGTGCAGAAACTATGAAATACATCCAAGGGAAATGTACATCCAAAGTGACTGGAAAGCTAAGGACAGAAGCAAACCAATGCAGATCACACCACATATCAGCCACAATGGTAACCCACAGCAACCGCCACAGGTTATCTTAGGGGAAGGGGACTATCCCCTTCCCCCAAGGAAAGCCCCAAGCCTGCAGTGGAGCTTTCGAAGTCTGCACCAGTTATTTTGCAGGCACAGACTTGAGTGACTCCGTGTCGGGCCTTCCAGCCTAACAGAGTTCAGAATCCAGCAGAGCAGAGCTCCGCCAGTCCCAGCCCCCTCCTGCCCCAGTTCCTCCTCTTGCTCCACCCTTCCCCCAGAACACCCACCCCCACCCCATAGGCCTTCACCACTGCCCAGAGCTCTTACCTAGCTCCAAGTGGGTTTCAGCTGGTGCTGGGCTCCGTGCTGACTGGGCACAGGGTGTCGCGGGTGTACCTTACAGCACATTTGCAACACCCAGCACTGGTGGTACACTCATACCACCAGTACTAAAGAGCTCAGGGTTTGGGATTTAAGTTAGCTAACACACACTGTTGCTAATTTCAATTGTAATTAATCATGATCTTTCTTGGATACAACCAGATTATTAAGAAATGCAGTTAGAAGTACCAACATCTTTTGAGCTTATGTCAAAGAGGACAGAAAATCCTCTGAGGACACAGTAATAATTGTAATAACAATTACTCCAGCCAGTAATAACACAGTAATAATTCCATTACAAAAAAATGTTAGATATTTTTGCAGGAGACTATGCCTCTGCTAGAACCAGTTTTGTAAGAAATACAAGCTATAGATGAGATGTTTTGTCCCCTATCCCAGAGGTTCCCAAACTTTCCTGACTCACAGTGCCCTTAGTGCCTCAGTAAATTTTTCACAGCAACCCTAGGTCAAAAGAAATACAGGTCGCCCCTCGTTATCCACTGGGGTTCCATTCCAGAACACCTAGCGCAGTGATTTTTAGTGCCTTGTAAGTATGCCATGAGGTGGAAAAGTGGTTAAAAAAACCATGGAAAAAAACAGTGGAAAAATAGATTTAAAGACCCAGTTCCAGGTTTCTTGCACATCCATGGCTCCTAATAGAATAAGGTCATGTCTCAACATCTGCATCTAGGACTCCCTGCTGATACCATAAAATGTGTTAAATACAGTATAAAAAAATTAGAGAGTGCATCCCTTTACAATTATGGTTTAAAAACAGCTTTTCTTACTGTTGTAGAGAGTCAGTCAGCAATTAGCAATGCAAAGGACACCTGGCCTTTGCCTGGTTCAGCTGAAGAATGGAATGATCGCTTGCAAATACGTCTTCTTCATGTGTTAAGATTCTGCTGCAGAATTTGGCTTCCAGTTAGCGCTGGCATAGCCAGGGTGCTGGGCTGTCAGTGTACCCAGGTAATATTACCTGAGAAAAACTAAAATTGTTCTAGTTCAAAGTGTTAATCCTTCCTAATTTAAATCTGTATTAATACCACACACCAAATACCATGCTGCTGGAAATTACTGGTAGTTCAAGTTTTAGTTATACATTCAGACTGTGATTACACGTAACATACAGTCATGAGCCACTTAGCGACAGGTATGTGGACCGGTATCCCTGTCGTCATGCGGGGCTTGAAGTTATGCGTCCATTTCCGTCGCCTCCAGAGGGGAGACTTTTCTGAGCCTCACAGAGGGAAACTGAAAATTGTGTCTCTCGCGCAACTGAAGTATTCTATTAATGCACACCTGTATTTAAAAAAATCAAAAATTTCTAGATTTGAAAGAATAAAACTGTAGTGGAAATGTAAAAGTCAGTCATTTTCAACCACTTTGCCATGGCACATTGGTGTGTCACGAGTGGTCCACAGGTGTGCCACAGGAATTTGGGGGAAGGTAATTTATTAGTAGGGTCAATGGGTACGTGAGCCCCCACTAGCAGCATGGTGTGCCTTGGCAATTATCAAAAACCTGATGGTGTGCCTTGACAATTTTAGTATCTTGTCAGTGTGCCGTGAGATGAAAAAGGATGAAAATTGCTGATTTAAGTATACCAAAAGGAACAAGTGTTACAGAATTTAAGCTGTTTGAAACAGCCAAATGGAATTGTAGGTTGCTACTTTGTGTCCATTTTGCCCTGCAACATTTTGTAGCATTTTGCAAAATACCTCTTCATACAGTCTGCCTTCTCATTCACTCTTTGCTATTTCTGCATCTAATAATCCCTTTATCATCTATACCAGCTCTCAAAAATGGCTACAGAGTTAAGCAGTCTTCTACCTTTGCTCATAAAAATCATAGACTTGACTCACTGTCCTCAGTAAATTCAGGTGCTGGAGTTGCATCTAACCACCATGAAACTGTCTGGAAGGGTTGGTTTACCATAAGACAGTATTTCATCTCAGTTTCTGGATCTGAGAATTCCCATTCTTTGCTTTCTAACTTGCTTGCTCAACAACAACAAAAAATTCACTAGCTTCGAATAACTTTTACTTATAGGTTGCCAAGACAAAGAGGATACAAGTTCAGGTTGAGGTTTTGGTGTTGCTATATTTAAAATAAGCACTGGTGAGTGACTTTGACCTTTTCAAGACACCAGACAATTTCCAAAGAAACTGAACACCGGTAAGCCGCAAATTATGCTTTTGTTTAACTGCTGGTGTTGCATCTTTTTAGATTGTGAGCCCTTTTGGGACAGGGAGCCATTAGATATTTGATTTTCTCTGTAAACCGCTTTGTGAACTTTTTGTTGAAAAGCGGTACATAAATACTGTTGTTGTTGTTTAACAAAACATCTTGAAAAGACCGCTGTAGAAACTTTGAAAACAAGTTCTGTGCAACTGCTCTGTTTACGACCTCTCCGCAACTGTATGCCATACGCCATCTGATCCTCACTTTCTCTACGACAATACTGCACACAGTCCACCATCTCCACGCACAGCTTCCTGCTCCTTCCTCAACCTAAAATGCATTAATCCTGATGCCAGGCTACTGGGGGCTCTGGGCCAAATCCCTGCACTGGATACTACCAATCTCATCAGTACTGAGGATGCAGGCCTGGTAGGCCCATTCAGAGACTGGGGAATGCGCTTGAACCCTTTGTTGCATATCCAGTCTCAAACTCACATGGATAATGAGTTTAGGAGCTTTTATGTACTCAAAAGACTTCTTAGGTTCGCTGAAATATATAACTTTGTACATTAAATTTTTTTCCTCCAAAAAGAAAATACAAATTACTCTGTGACCTTCCAGGCTATACAAAATGTGGAGAGCTCTTGAGAGAGGGTGTCAGGCTTTGTTCATTTTATTTAAAAAAAGAAAAAAGAAAAAAGAAAAAATAGAACAACAGAGGGCAGGGGTAGAGAGGGATTGGTCTCAAGCCCTCAGCAGTTTATAGTGTATAGTGCAGTGTTTCTCAAACTGTGGGTTGGGAACCATTTGGTGAGTTGTGAGCCAATTTCAGGTGGGCCCCCATTCATTCCATGTTTATTTTAAATATAATAACTTGATGCTACCATTGTACATACGTGACTGCATTTGGGAAATATTAGAGATCTGGACTTTTCAACAGGCTATTATGTATATGCTCTAAACAATGGTAGTCCGAAAGATTGCTCTTCTAAAAATGGGTCTAAAATGTACTTCCTGGTGGTACACAGCAGGAAAAGCCTCAAGAAAACAGGAAAAAAGGTGTCCTTTACTCCTTGCTCCTGAAACTCCCTCCCTGACATGCCTAGGCTCACATCACTACAAGGCCCCTAGTCTAAGGTAGCTACAGCCCTGAAGCTCCTCTTTAAGGTTGGGAACATATGCAACATTATGTTATAAATTGTAATAGTTTCACCTATGACTGTTCAAAAATTGAGCTTCCCTGACACATACAACAGCATGTTAACAATATGGATGCTAATACACATCACAGTATCTCAACACTGAGGCTGCAGTCCTATACACACTTACCTTGGAGTACTGAACTCAATAGGATTTCTGAGTAGATGTGCATAGGATTGCACTATGGGTTGATCAGTGGGACCGAAGAGTTCAAAGTATCACTAAACCTTCCCTATATTCTATACCCTTGAGACCAGAGTCCATGCTTTCAAACAACTGCAATCTTTCTAGCTGCCCAACACTTTCATCCATCCTTTCTGACTTCACTACCTGAGTTGGTGCCGTATTTGTGGCAGACAACCCTTTGGGCACACAGTCTTCTTTAATGCTCCCAGACTACCTTGAGTGGTGAAGTTAAAGAGCGCGGGTTTCTCTCGTCCATTCGGTAGTTTGATGTTTGGGTCCCGTAATTCATCAAAGAAAGAGTGTGCACATGCTTCCAGCGGAGTCAGACGTGCAGTGGGAGTGTATTCCAGCAGACGGCTACATAGTGCTATTGCTTCTGGTGGAGTGCGTGGCCGGAAGACCTACAACAAAACAAGATGGATATTCTGTCAATACCTCTCTTTGCTGTTGTTGTTGATGGGCAGTGTGTGGCAATTAAATTTTCCCAAGTAGGAATTATACTTGGTTTTTCTAAAGATTAATCAACCTTCTAAGGCTGAAAGGGTTAATTGCAAAGAAATTTGCTGAACTAAAGTGACATTACAAGCCCACTGGAAAAAAATGAGACAGAGCTAAGAAACACTTTAGGAAAAAGGAAACAATTCATTCAAATGTGCAGTCAGTCATGCATATGGGTTGGAGGAGGGAGAAAAGCAAATGAGTAGGAGCTTCTGAAGACAAAAAGATGAAAGATCACTTCTTTTTAAGCACTAAGCTGATTTTTCCCCCCCTGGGTATGGATTTAGGCTGACAGATTGGATGACACTGATCAGGTCTATCAGTTAAAAGTTTTGGTTGATTTTTCAAATTATACATGAAAAGTCAATAATTAGGATATTTCTTCTACTTTTGGCACACATGTGTAGTTAGAGAACCCTAGCTGGCTCAGTACCCTTCATCAGACACATGCTTCACTGGTTATAAATCAAACAGGTTACAGAAGACATTCTTCAAACTTCTGATTTCTACTGTTCACAAGTAGTTTTGTCAGTAGAGTTGCACTCCATCTAATTTTCCTCTCTCTCTCTCTCTCTCTCTCTCTCTCTCTCTCTCTCTCTCTCACACACACACACACACACACACACACACACACACGTCACATACAATCAGGGGTGTAGTTGAGAAGCAGCAGGACTTCACCTATGGCAGGAACAGTGACACCATCAGCAGTAGCCTTCAGATTTTGCCTTTGAAACTTTCAAAAGGACCTTCATTGTGTACTTACTTTAACTACATGAGGGGTACCAGGCAACTCAGGCAACAGACATATGCAGGACTTACTTTTGAGTAAACATGCATAGTACAGAATTCTAATATATATTTATTAGGGATATTTTTAAACTCACTTTTCAATTATAATTTGTTTTAAACTACTGTAATCCACTCTTAACAGTTTTGGATAAAATACACATTTAAAGGTGTCATTCAATAAGTTTCTAAGTAGAAATACGCGGCAGAAGAAATTTAAATTTTTGTTGTATAGTCTTAGTGGGGTGGGGCTACAGGGTGACATGACACACTCCTGCACTCCAAAATGTACCACAATATCACTGCATACAACCCACAAGCAACCTTTTCAATCACTTTTTCATCTAAAATTAATTCAGAATGCAGGTCATAGGATAACGAATATTTCAAATCCTGAAACTATGGCAAGATGGATTTTGATTAACCTAATTCACAACAGGAATAGTGTATGCCTCATGCAAAATCAGTTGCAAATTGCACAGATTTTTTAAAGAGGCATTTAAACTTAATAGAATGGGTTCTGCTTCAGGAATTTTCTAACCACAGGGGTTAAACTACATGGTGTTAAACTGTAGCAAATACAACTTTTAGAGTTAAATAGTCACCTCATAGAAGAGATTTTCAACAGGAAAATAGAATGGCAATAACCTCTGTACTGCGACCGTGATCCAAATTGCAGCCCCACAAGGTTGCTATGCAAGAGTAAAGTTAAAGTTAAGAGTAAAGTTAACTCTGTAACATACTGACTCTTTTTACAGCACAAGCCTATGCATGAGTAAGTCCCATTGTGGCCAATGGTGCTTACTCCTATGAAAGCATGTATAGGATTGCAGCCTCAGTGTCATGTGTATGTTGGCTCTAACAATGGGGTTGGATTTCATCAAGAATCCTGAATTCATTCAGAGCACTAGCTTAACATATAACTCTAAATCAAAAAGCTAAAAAAACCGAGAGCTGGAATTGAGTTAGGCAAGCCAACAACAATATAAGGAAAAATGTTCAGCTCTGGTGGCTAGACTTTGTTGAAAGAAACTTACCAAATCACTGAAAGAAACCAAGCTAATGCTAGCATCTATGCCTGAAGTAACTGTGGGTTTAACTCTAGGAAGAAGTACTAATGCAATGACATGGTTATTCTAAAAGGAATCCCTTGGGCCTCCAATGGACATAATACTGACCCTTTCCTAATCATCTCACTTTCTGAAAAGGGGCCTGTGGGTCCTGCCCCAGCAGCAAAGTATGCTACATTGCTCTGACCAGACCAGAGTAAAATATCACATTGCTGTAATTGTTACTAAGAGCCCAATCCTATCTCTCACCATGCTATAGCATGCAGCCATGCCAAAAAAGCACATGCTGCATGCTATGAAGGTGATGGGTACTGAAGGCAAATGGGAAGTAAGTAAAAAAAAATAATTTACTTACCTCCATGTAAGCTCTTAGAACGCTTATGGGTTTCCTTGGACATGTCAGCCATTTTGGTGACGTATGTCCAAGGAGAGAAAACAGGTGAGGAGGTTTTTAAAAGAGGAGATAAGATCTGGGATACACAACTGCCACTGGCTCCATCCCTCACTCCCCCACCCAGCCCAACTGCTCTCCAAATATGCCCTGTTTCCCTCACAGCCTACAGCTATCCTGTCCCCCCTACACCTGGTACCAGGTGATCCAGGAGGGACACTGCCATGCAACTGGTGGAAGTGGCCTAGCAGTGTGCAACAGAGTGTTGTGTTTCGCAATACTGTTAAGTCAGGCTGCCCTGCCAGACCATAAATTCTGGCAGTGCAGTCTGATATCAGGATAGGGCCACGAGTCACTGCTCACTCTTTACCTTTAGGGGCAGAACATGCTCTCTTGGAAAACATGTTCTCAACTTGCATTTGATGCAGTAATGTGAATTCAGGAGAGAATCAACAGATGAGAGGTCATTTCCCTCAACTGTGCTTACTTCCAGTCCAGAACTCAGCATGGGGAAGGAGAGTAAGGCTAACACCACCTGGGAAGTATTTGGAAGAAAATTTTAAGCACTCCCCCTCCAATTCTCTGCTGCAAAGATAAGGTTAGGAATCCGGTGTATATCCAGAACCTTCTTTTATCCCAAGAAATAAACACTGTGGTACCCTGTGACTCAGGTCTAACAGTGTTCATTTCCTGGGCTAGGAAGAATGTTAGGACTTTGCTGTAGATGCCTCTTCTACTTCCTTTAGTCCATGACAGAGGAACAATGTTAGGGCCATGGCATTTAAATTCCAGTTGAAATAACTTTGAGGAATTATTTTTGCAACAGCTCTGGTTAGGAGACAGTTGTAATTGCGCTCTGGCATGCTTCTTGGAGGACAGTGGTGGTAGACAAAGAAAAGGGGGAAATTAAGAGGGGATCAAAATACAGATGACTAATAAGTCAAAGCCTTCACAACACTGTTTAGAAATGTGCTTGACCAAACTAATCTGTGAAATAATCTGGCTTTTGGTATTTGCTGCTGATAATTTGATACTACTGCTTTTGTTTCTTTTACTGTTTTATGGTACTATTTTGATGGCAAAAAAGCTGGCTTTTTAAAGCTTTTATAATGATAAAAGTTTTTTATTATTATTTATTATTATTATCTAGTATGACTAACAACATTATTGCTATGGCTGTTCTAGAAGTCAAAATTACTAGTCATGATATAGAGCCAGTTTGTCTTCAAAACTTGTCTCCGTTGCTGGAGACAGGGTAAAAATCTTTCTGCTGTATTTTTGAAGAACATCTACATTAGGAAGCTTTGCACATTATAGCTGAAGCTAACCACAAGAATCTTTAGGTGGGAGGGGAGAGGAACTATAATGTATTTTCCCAAATATAATGTATAAACCCAAACTCCATGGCAGACTATGAAGCTAGAACAGCGATTTTCAACCTCTCTCATCTCACGGCACAGTGACAAGGTACTAAGATTGTCAAGGCACATCAGTTATTTTTACAATTGACAAGGCACACCATGCTGCTGGTGGGAGGCTCACATTCCTCAATGCCCTAATAAATGATCCTTTCCCAAACTCCTACAGCATACCTCCAGACTATTTGCAGCACACTGGTTGAAAATTGTTGAACTAGAGTCATAGAAGAGCACATGAATGTTTGGAATCTCTTGCTGAAGATCCAAGCATATGAAAACAAATGGAAGCTGAGCAGGCATGAGGCAGAACGTAGAATTCGACATAGGGACCACTAGGAGCACCTGACTGGGTAATTCAATTTTATATTAAGAAAATATAAAATGACTAGTTACTTATTCAGAGCACAGTTGCTCGCTTTGGTTGAATCTCTAAGTGTGACTTTTAAGTTGCAATCTACAATCCACTGAGCATACAACTAAAGTCAACAGGAAAGCCCTAAATTGTGTAGGCTACGATTGCAATTTGAATAACTCTGACAGTAGTCCACCCATTTCAAACCAACAACAAAACCATTAACTGCAAACTTTCAACAAAGAATAAAATTTTAAATGCATATACATCTTTCTCCTCTTCTCCAAATTTCTATTTTTTCCTTCTTTACCACCCTATATTCCTATGTCACTTACAAAAACAAACTTCACCGCTATCAAAAGGTGACACTGCAACGGGCAGCATTGCAGGATATGCAATCTAACTTTGTGGAGAAACCCAGGTATGAGATATGACCCACTTGACAAAGGGCAACTAAAAAAACAAAAACTCCTAGGTTTGGGATTTTTAAAAAGTTGTTTAGCACCCTTGATCCACACCTGCCACCAACTTATCAGCAGCAGCAGAGGTTCTGCTGGCTGGTGTCACTAATACACAGCCTCCAGGGAATTGCACCCATGGTAGTGTCCCACAGAACTGCAGTGCGCCTGCTGTGCAGCAGCCCAGACTTTATCATGGCAGATGTTGAGATTCACCACCTAAAGACGTGAATTAAATCGGGTTCTAATTTTTTTTTTAAATTCTAAATCTTCTTGGAAAGGACACTGAGGTACTGAAAATTCAATCCCACATTCAAATGTGGGTAGAAATCCATTAAAACCAACACTTGTCTAAATTTGAGGAACCCAAATCTTATCCCAAAGTTTATTCAATGAAAATGAACACTTGCACCACTCCAAATATTAAATTTGATGTAAAATCAGTAGAAGGACATTCATGGGCAAAAATGCATAGAGGAAATTGCTTCCTTTAAATTAAAAACTGTTGGTGTTGTACTTTTCTTCATTACAGTCTTTTGGTGAATGTAACTGGAAAATATCATATTTCTGACTTGTCTGGAAGACTAATAGTAGTACTCCACCCCCTCTTCTATGAGTAAGAAGCAGCTATTCACACTTCGTATCTCTTGACATGCAGCATAGCATCAATTCAAGCAACTCCCACCAGAGTAGGCTTTTGTCAAGATCAGACTGCTCTTTTTTCTGCTGGGGCTTGAAATGAGTTATCTGCAATAATAAAGCCAGAAAATCAAACTATTGTCCCATGCTCACGTGACTAGTAGCGAAAAGCTATATTGGGTATTGAGCTATAATTTTACATTCTCATTCAAGGGGAGATAATATTTAGCTGATGTGTGGCTGTTTGGTGTCAACATTTTCACCCTCATTTTTGCCTTTCCTCCTCCAACAATAAGCCTGATGATATGAATATATATATACATATATATGTATATGTACATACCCGTACTCCTGAGGTGAAATGTCCTGTTCCTGACGAGTCCTAAAGAGGATAATGCAGTGAAATAATCCAAACAGGGGGAGTCAATCCAAAAGAATAGTCCAGCAAGGAAAAATATATCCAATATTATTAGAAATCCATGGTGATGGGGAAATATTAAATGTTTTAAAACAATTAGAACCTTTAAACATCAGTCCCCATAGCAGCAAGTCCAACTCCAAAATTTGATTTTGCAAGGATAAGGCATAGTATAGAAACATTCTATTTTAAATGCATGTTCCAATGCCAGTGACTGTACTAAAAAGTAATGGAAACGGTGAAATCAAAAGTCAATGTAGAAGTTAAATTATGCTGAACTTTCAATAAGTAAACTGAAGTCCTCCTCCCTGTCCTGGAGACAGACGTCCATAGACATGGGGAAGAACATGAGACACACTCTCATGCATAGACTACATAGTTTTATCTCTGTCCCAAAAGCACAAGGCGAAAACTGTTTTTTGAAACCAAACATGCAATAAAGTTTTATGTTTCATTTCTAAGATGGCTGCTTTAAAATTTTTATAAGCTATGAATCAGGCCGCCGCGGATTATTCTTCATTTTGGATTGACTTCCCCGCCAATGGATTTTTAAGGTTAACTTTTGGGGCTGATATTTCATTAGGATACTTCAGGAACTGGAGGTGACACACCAGGAGTGCTGTGAAGATCTTAACTTTTCCTCCCTTTATTGTGATTTATTTTCTTATGCCCTTGTGCTCTTTTAGATATGGGGGAAGGGCAGGAAAGATATGTCTTTTTCTTGGTAAAAACATATTGATATGAAACAAAACACATGGTAATTGTTTAATTCTTCTTACAGCAACCTTTTCTATTGCCTTATTCACCCACCAAAAACTACACAATAGAAACAACAAACAAACATTAAAAGCAAGGGACTGTCACAGTTACAGGTCAAAAAGTCAATAATAAGTTTTCCAACACTTAAGCACAATGGGGCGCTTTACAAGCTGGGGATGGTTTCAGCGTTCTATTGTGCCTAGGTGCAAAAGGGTAGGTGGAAGAGTTTGCTGTTAGCTGTGAACTGTCCTCACTATTATGCTTTAAGGAGAACAGTTAACTGTCCTTAATGTAGTTTTCAGTGAGGGAATTGATTGAGTAAATAATCCGCGGATTATTTTTTAGTCTGCGGACTAAAATTTAGCACTCGGTCTAAAAACCGGCCCATCACAGTGGAATCTATGACAATCTAAAACAGTCTTGGCAAAGGAAAGGAAAAGTTAAGAGCACAAAAGAGAATGCAATTGGGCAGACTAACCTTTAGTATGCAGACTAAATACGGCCAGGTAAAATGCACAGGAAAGCCAAAAGTAGAAAATAAAGACTAACACAAAAACATGTGAACTCTGACAGAAGCTTTTACTGGAACTTTTAAATATTGCCTTACTTGCTCCCATACACATCATCATCACACACCTTTACTATTTCCAGTGGACTTGCTCTGTGTAGCTTTAACATTTTGATACAAGATACTATATGTATGAAGACACATATGTATATATCAAATAAAGCCTTTGTATGACAAATCTTGTAAAGAATAGTCACTTGCAGCTACTAAAAATACATTCTCAAACATTAATCAACTAATTAGGATCTGGGTTGCCAACTTTCTACTGTATGTCTGATCATAGTTTGGCAACACTTAGTACCCCAGTACAATTCATTCCTGGGGAAAAAATGATAATGAAAAATAGCAAAAGCATTAAGTCTCACAGTTTAGAGGTATGAACTACAACTTCCTGTAGCTAGTTCCCTTCCCCCAAAGCCCTTCCCTTCACTCCAAAGCTCAGGAAATTCAGCAGAAAATGGGTTTGATAGCCGTCTGAGATACTAACCCTCCCAGTCACCAACATTAAATGCAAGGCATAAAGGACATTCTTTCCATACATTTCTGCTCCCTGGGACTCTTTGAGGATATTCTAAATTTCATACTTTGGGACAGCAACTCTACTTGGACTCAAGCCAACAACTTGCAACAGCTACTCCATGAAGAGGGATAATCTTGTTCTCCCTGATTAAATTAGCAGAAGCAACAGAAACCATTCAACAGAAACAGTAAAGCAATTTAGATGCACGGAACATAATGGCCCTAAATCGACAGCAAAGAAGGAAAACAGGACAGGAGGAACAATTCTCAGGAGTCCTTAACAACCCAGAATGTAAAATGGACATCTGAAAGCAACAAATTGTTCACCAGAAGGAATGGTAAGAACAATGTCCTCTGGGAGTCTCAGAGAACAGAAATTCATAATAATTTACTCCTTCCAGGGATCCCCAGAACACATTCTAAATGCTTCATTCTTTGGGATGTACCAAAGCAGAACAAAACAAGGTGGACTATCAAAGGCTCAAGGTTAAATCAGTTGCTGCAGAACCTTGCTTCCCAAATACTATATATGCAAATAGATAGTTGGCAACCTTCAGTCTCGAAAGACTATGGTATCGCGCTCTGAAAAGTGGTTCTGGAACAGTGTCTAGTGTGGCTGAAAAGGCCGATTCGGGAGTGACAATCCCTTCTACACTGGGAGCAAGTGCAGTCTGTCCCTGGCCTGTCTCCCTGGCTATGGGCCTTCCTTCTTTGCCTCTTTGCCTCAGACTGTTGGCCAAGTGTCTCTTCAAACTGGGAAAGGCCATGTTGCACAGCCTGCCTCCAAGCGGGCCGCTCAGAGGCCAGGGTTTCCCACTTGTTGAGGTCCACTCCTAAGGCCTTCAGATCCCTCTTGCAGATGTCCTTGTATCGCAGCTGTGGTCTACCTGTAGGGCGCTTTCCTTGCACGAGTTCTCCATAGAGGAGATCCTTTGGGATCCGGCCATCATCCATTCTCACGACATGACCAAGCCAACGCAGGCGTCTCTGTTTCAGTAGTGCAAACATGCTAGGGATTCCAGCACGTTCCAGGACTGTGTTGTTTGGAATTTTGTCCTGCCAGGTGATGCCAAGAATACGTCGGAGGCAGCGCATGTGGAAAGCATTCAGTTTCCTCTCCTGTTGTGAGTGAAGAGTCCATGACTCGCTGCAGTACAGAAGTGTACTCAGGACGCAAGCTCTGTAGACCTGGATCTTGGTATGTTCTGTCAGCTTCTTGTTGGACCAGACTCTCTTTGTGAGTCTGGAAAACGTGGTAGCTGCTTTACCGATGCGTTTGTTTAGCTCGGTATCGAGAGAAAGAGTGTCGGAGATCGTTGAGCCAAGGTACACAAAGTCATACCAGTCACAGTCTATGCAAATAGATATCCATCTTGTAATACCTGCAAAATGTGTGTACCAAAGTCTCAGAATTTTGTCCCTGGCCTAAAAGAACTGCAGAGGATGATGCAATCCAGATACAAAGTAGGTCCCTGGCTACTGTGCTACCAGTGGGACCAGGAAACACTCTGGTGGTGGACATGAAACCAAGGGCAACATGCTTTATTGAAACCTATGGTATCATAAGAAGGTATTTTTCTGTGATTATATCCAGTTCGTACATGGAGATAAGTCACAGACAGATCTACCAAAACTAGAATGTCTGTTTATATTTGGTGGTGTGATAGATGGATTACAGTGTTTCGATCCTGGAATGCCTGTTGGGCAGAAACTTAATTCACCCAATTCAAGTTCAGAATCATTCTCACATCCCTGTGTTGTTGTTTTTTTGATAACTGTGTGTGTGTGCTTGTGTGTGTGTTTGTGTTTGTGTGTGTGTGTGTTTGTGTGTGTGTGTGTTTCTGTGTGTGTTTGTGTGCGCGTGTGTGTGTTTGTGTGCGCGTGTGCGCGCGTGTGTGCGTGTGTTTGTTTGTTTGTTTGTGTGTTTGTTTGTGTAAAATTGGCACAGACACTGAATCACCTTCAGCCTGATTGGGGTGCAATCAAGCCGCAGTGTCCTACTGGAAGGAAACACCTTAACTCAAACAAGCCTGGGGAAGTTCTAGCTGCACAGTCAGAAGTTTCAGATACTATTGTCCACCCAGGAATGCCTTTTTTCCTCCAATTTGAATTTAATTCTGAGGCAGACTGATCTGGATCTGAGACTGCATTCAAATGGACAGGTGTGCAAATAGACACAAGTGCATAGGAATGAGCAGTGTTGTAATAAAAGCCTTACAGACCACAGCTGATGCTTCAAAACTCAATTGCATCCTCCCTTGTTTGGTACAAGGATGTTTTGGTCTGCTGGTATGATGGCATTTGATATCAGGACTGCTGGTGAAGCATGTGCCACTGGAGTTTTCAGTTAGACCATGATGATTTGAGAAAGGTTGTACTGCCTGATTACCGAATGATTTACACTGGCCCACTCATTTCTCCATACTTTTTCAAACAACTTTAGCTGTAATAAAAGTGTGGATTCTATGGAAGACTTTGTTGTAAGGACAAAGGCATATGACAATGCAAGACAGGGAAACATCTCCTCTTAGGAAAAAGTATAGACGCTATCTCCAGGCTCAATGGGAAGAACTAGCCCAAACAATGAAAAAGAGGCCCTCCAGGAGAGCTGCAATTCCTGTGATACCTAGCACCTATTTGATGTTACTATATTCTTGTGACAGCATTTAAGCCTTAAACGTGAGATCTATGCCACTGTGAGCTCTACCCATTCCTGAGAGCCCTTGCCTGGGTAAGTTGGGAAAAAGGAAGGGAGGCAGCAGGAATGCCACTGGATAGGAACACATTTCCGCATAGGATCGAGCCAAAGAGATGTGTTTTAGCCCATTCATTATTTATTTCAATATGTATTTAAATATAAATATTTATTTAAATTACATGTTCTCCAGAATAAACTGCTTTACTCAAGCTCATTCTAATGTGGGCTAGGAGGTGTATGCCTACCACTAATGCACACCATGGTTTAAATGTGACCAGACAGGACAAGAAGACCCTTGCCTGAAACCTTGGAGAGTATCACTTCTCATTAGTACAGATAGCACTACTCTACATGGACCAATGGTCTAATTTAGTATAAGGCAGCTTCATATGTTCATAGCTTCATAAAACAGATTAAAAAACAAACTTAAAAGCTGCCCCAGCCCCTAATTAACAAGACAGCAGATTTTTAAATTACTTTCAATTGCATTTTTAAAATACCAATATTTATAGAAAACTGCATGTGGCAATCACTGTCTTAATAAAGGCTCTACCCGTCCTCAAGGAGGGATAAGCAGGAATACTTTTTCTAACATAATACCTGCTGCAAAACATGTGCATATAATCTTAAATCAAAGAAAGCATGCTTTTTCTTACCTGAAATTATGCAGATTTAATTTAATAGACTAAAACTACAACTATCTACTAAGATTCACCGCAGATACTCTCCTACAAGTCGATCCCACAGATAAGTCGAGGGCAGGTTTTGTGCCAACAATCATGGAATTCTCTATGACCCTCAGATAAGTTGGGGGTTAAACTTAGGGGGGTGTCTGACTATAGTTTTGTCTGGTTTTACTCAAGGCCAGATCCTAAAAAATAACCCACCATTAATTGTTACCTCAGATCAGATCAGATACTTTATTAACGGTCATCCGACCAGCTAGTCACAAATCAACACAACAAAATACACAAAATTAAAACCAACATCCCTTTACTCATATATAAAATCATAAAATCATCAGTTTATACTCTCAATTTTCTTTCTTATCAACTGTGCAGCATGGCAGAAACGGGCCACCCTGAGCGATATATCAGGATTTACATCAGATAGCAGAAAAGCAAGCTGCTCCTCCACCTGCATCCCCGTTACAGCGCCAAAAATCGGGGAAATAAATTTAAATTGCAAATCATCATAGTTTGGACATTGCAGAATAATGTGGGCAGTTGTCTCCACCACATTATTATGGCAGGGACACAGTCTTTCTGAGTAAGGACGCCTTGCATAATGTCCCAAAAGAACTGCTGACAGAAGTGCATTGCACCTGGCTTTAGTAAAAGCAATCCTGAATTTTGGAATAGTGATGTTATAAAAATATCTGGCAGGAGAAAGCATAAGAGCTTGATCCCCAAGAAAAACATATGTAGAAAGCCTGGCTCTCGCAGATCTCAATTCAAGATCCACCAACCTCTGACGCAAAATTTCTTTTGCGTCTCCCGGGCTCATCATCGTTAAAGACTCAGGGGAAAGATAGCAAAAATTAAAGTAGTCCAGGCACCTCTTTTCCCAGGAGCCTATAAAGGGATCCAAAAATATCAAATGAGTAAAATTACCCTGTCTCGAGAGAATCTTCAAGAAATAATGCAAGGCATTTAGCCTCATCGACATCTCTATACTTGGGATGCCGGATTCCAGCCTAACCACAGTATTCGGCACACATCGGGGGACATACATCAGTTGACGCAAAAATTTGGTCTGGATCACCTCTAAAGACCTGGTATTTAAATATGGGGCGATCTCAGAACCATAAAGCAATTGAGCCCTAGTTTTAGCATTATGCAGCCTTAGAGCTGCAGGGAGAAATTTGGCGCCTTTGGATGAATAAAAACGATAAATGGCACCAGATGCTGATTGACCGACATAGTTTTTATGGGCCAAATGGCCACCTTGATAGTGAAAAATCACCCCCAGGTATTTTATTAATTTAACCTGCTCGATGGGTTTCCCATTTAGGAGCCATCGATGGGCCTTATAGCGTCTGGCAAAAACCAAAACCTTTGTTTTATCAGAATTAATGATCAATTTCTCCTGTGAGCTAATCAGGGCTAAATGGCGAAGGGCCCTCCTCATGCTGACCTGTGTTCTTTATAATATAAGTACATCGTCAGCATATGCCAGAACAGGGATGTAACGATCAGCAAGCTTTGGAGGATGTAAGGCCAGATCATCAAAGGAGGTAATCAGTGAATTTATATAAAAATTAAATAAAAGGGGGGCAAGAACACAGCCCTGTCTGACCCCTTTATTAACTAAAATTGGTTTCGTTAAATGACCACTAGATGAACACCTAATCCTTATGCCAGAGTTGCTATATAAGCTGACCATAAGCAACAATAATCGACGATCAATAGATGAAGCTGCAAACTTATCCCATAGCCTTGATCTAGGGATTAGGTCAAAAGCAGCCTTGAAATCAACAAAGGCTGCAAAAAGTCTTGAGCCCCTAGTGGCCAGATGTTTCTCGACAAGGAATTGCAGCACCAAAGTCTGATCAAGGGGTGATCTTCCGGGGCAAAAGGCTGCCTGAATATCAGCTATAATGTCTTGAGATTCCATCCAGGCTAATAGCTTATCTCTTAGATGTAAAGCACAGAGTTTGCTAATAGCATTTAGGAGGCTAATAGGCCTGTAATTTGAGGGAATTTCATGACCTCCTTTCTTATAAATGGGAACTATAATCGCCCAAACCCCAATTTGAAGGCATATTAGCAGTTTCATCGATATATGAAAATAAAGCAGCCAAAGTTGGAGCCCACCAATCCTGGAGTTCTTTAAGCATATCACTCCTAATAAAATCTTCCCCTGGAGCTTTTCCACTTTTTACTCTCCTGATAAGAGAGACAACCTCCTCACTAGTTACAGGTTCCCAGGATGGAAGATCTTCAGATAATAATTTTGATCTTAAATCTGGACAGGGGGGTTCCTGTGATGCATAAATCCCCTGAAAGTGTTCCACCCATTCTGATGCTGTAATATGAATAGAGGCTCCTGAGGAAGACACTTTCAGTAGTGGATTAATAGTATGCCAGAAAAGAGAAGTATTTTTCTGAATGGCCGCACTAATTAAGTCTTCCCAATTTTTCTTTATGAAGATTTCCTTCTTAAGTTTGATGGTTTCCTTAAATTGCTTTTTTAAGTTTTTTAGATGCACATAATGAGCCTCCAATTGAGATTCTCTCGCCATAATCAGAGCAGCAGTAACCTGCTTCTTCAGGATCCTACATTCAAAATCATACCAATCATAAGATCTACGTCTCAGACTGATATTGTTGCGCGTGTAACTACTTAAAGAAGGTTTTAAGGCAGCAACAAAACCAGCCATGGGCAACAGAAGCAGACTTTACTTCTTCCAAAGTACTCTTTCCAACCTGAGAAGGAAGCAGCAGAGAGGTTGAAGAAAGAGGAGGTGCCACTGACTGATCTTTAAAGTCCATTAGACACTGTAGATCTGGATGAACGATCTTAGAAGCAGATCTTAGAAGAAACTCATTAGATAAGAGATAAGAAACTCATTAGAAAAAGAGAAAACACTGTGATAAATACATGAAGTCTGGGCTTTCATATACAGGAGATGAGGGCTTGTATTATTAATTACAAACATTTTGCTAATATGAAGGGTACAATTTATGGAAATGGGCTGCCAAGGGATATGCAAGTGAAAAAGGTTGGGAACTACTGCAGGAGAACCACGAATCAAATCCACCTTTAAGGTGTCTGGTGCGTTAAGCCAGAAGCTCTACGTACAACAGGCAACCCATAACACATAACTGGGAGTGTGCAATTCAATTCACAGCAAAGAGATACAGCTGCCTATATTTGCAACCCTTTTTACTCAGAAGTAGACCCACTGATTTCCTTGGGTGTTATTCTTAAGTAAGGGTGCATGAATTGTAGCCTGCTTTAGGTGGAAAGGAGGATTCCCATTCTGGTATTTCAAAAAACAGACCTGCTTTGCAAGTATTTGCAAAGCAGAACCAGGCTGCAGCAGAAGGAAGGAGAATAAAAGGTTAACTAATTGCTTCTAAGGAGCTGTGCCTGCCTGCTGCTTGAAAAGCTTGGCGCCTGCCTGCCTGTCGCTTGAGAAACAAAAATTTTCAGAGTTGAAAGGCTTTGCCCTCTGATTGACCAGGAGATAAGGTGAAGTGATAATTTGAGCTTGATTACTTGGTAAAAATTTCACGTACTATAGACGAGTATCTACGGTATTTAACCAGATGACAACCCACATCCAAACCAAATTAAGCTAAGTAGCAATGTGCTGTTCAGAATCCCAACAGAGGATAGTATTGGAGCACAGCACAGACACATCCTTCAGGAAGGAATGTTGGAAATGTTTTTTGGACAAATGTTTAGGAGAAGAGCTGCACATTCTGTATTCTATCCAAAATGTCATTTAAAAACAGGCTTGTGGATGGTGCAAAGATACCTGTACACATCATGATTTGTGTATTCACATTCTACATTCCCTTTTTGTGCACAAAACGGCTCAGTATGTCATCACATAAGCAGTGCACACTGAATCCACATATGTAAGGATACAAGTGTGCTCATATTATTTTCCTTATGCACAATGCACATGTGTACATAAACACAGCACAGCATCCTGGTTACAGGACTCCTTCATTCTCTTCCCATTTGTGCTTTTATTTAACCAGGATCCCAAAATGGGGCAGGCAGTTGGTTAATTAACCACTTGCCAAGATAACCAGGCCCAGAGCAGAAGTTCTTCACTTCAGGAAGGTTATCTAGCAAACACACTTGAAAACTATTAAATAGCAGCTTCAAGCAGGGCTGTTGCAGGCAACATTCGTGAGCAAGACCAACCTGTTAGTATGCTAGATGTCTGCCTGAGAATAGTCTACATTGGGATAGGAAACATTTTTATATTGAATGGCCCACCAAACTCGTATACCCACCAAACCATGCAAACTTTATTGCTTAACCCTGGGCGATCCCTTCCCATTTTTAACAATTGGAAGAACACCACTCACAACACATGCACAGATGGGTTGCACAGATGCAAGAGAGGATTTATACATTAGTAGTGCACAAGGAAACTTTGAAATAAAGTTTTAGTACTCATGGTTTCAAATCTTGTGAAACCACAATTAGTCGAGAAGGCTCAGAGTATGGCTTCTAGCAGCTAAGGTGAAATGTTATCTCACTGTAGTTTGGCTAGCTACTGTTGGTTTCATGTCCCAAAGCTTTATTTGTCTTATACTATAGCTCTTTTATTACAACAAACATTTGTAGCCCTCATGATTTGCCCCGCACATTTGCCTCATGACGCTTGCCCTGTTGTATTGTCTGTTATAATTTGTACTACAGTAATACTTCCCATAATGCTGCTTCCTTTTACACTGTTTGGCTACAGCACTATTTGTTCTGACTGAGACTGACAGCTATTGCAACCAATGGGAGCACTACAGGCTGGGTAGCTCAGGATGAATCTGTGCCAGTTTTCCACCTTATAGTTCTTCAGTGTCTCCTATAGAACTGTTCATACAGTGCTCAACTTTTCAGGGAGCATATCCTCTGTGCTACTGGAGGTACTGCTGGACATGACAATAATGGTAGGAAGACTCTCATTGCTTTGAAGATGACTAACAGCTCAGTACATTGATGTGAGCTTTCCTCTGTTGTGGTGACAAAAGTCCCAACGATTTTGAGGGAGCTGCAGTGAGTTTGCCATCCTCACATTAACATGTTGGTGGTCACTGTTCTGGAAGGTGTCAGGATTAAAGGAGACAACATCGAAAAGTTTGCTTGGTAGAGCCCACCATTGCAGGAAATGTAGGATTTGGTCCAATGTGATTAGCAAATTTTGTTGACAGTGTAACCGAGGCCTGAATGCCAAACAAGAACCATTCTTGTGGAAACCTTACATGAAAATGCACCAAGACAATTATTGCCATGCAACCTAAAAATAGCTAAATCTGATCTACAGGTTTGGATAGTGACAGATCTTTGGAAACCCAGGAGGAGAGTCATCATGCTATGATTCTTTGATTTTGGGAGACAGGCACAACAAAGAGTAGAATCCAGCAGGACTCTTATGAACTGGAAACACCGAGTCAATTCCAGGTGAGACTTCTTGTAGTTGACATAATATTCCTTGGACTTCTATCAGAGTGAGAATGAAATCCAAGTGTTTTATGAGTTGTTGCTTGAAATCTGCCACTATTAGCCAATCATCCCAGTGAAGGAAAACCATTACAGTATCTTTGTTACGTGAAAATCCCCTTTTGCCTTTTAGTTGTGATTTTCTCTCTATCTAGTTATGTTACTATGGACTAAAATATCATGCAGGCTAAACTTCTCACACAGGCCACATTTCCAAAACTCTGGTCACACATTATGGGAGGAAGTATGGCATCTTATTCATTGTATTGTTTTAACCCAATCATTGTTTAAGAACTGTATGCAAAAGTGACTCCTGACCCAATCACTGTTTAAGTATTGTATGCAAACTTGAACTGCCTTCTTGTGTTGCTGATTCTTTGTATTGTTTAAGTTTCCCCATCTAGGAAGCCAGCCATAGACCACATTTTCTCCCCTTCTCTCCCAATCTTTAGTTAGCAGCTGGGTTTGGCAGCAGGGAACCCTAAAATCATTCCCTACAACCTTTCCTTTTTCTAATTTTCTTGGATGCACCAAATACTCTTTACATGCAACCACCATGAAAGCTAGGTACACTAGATTCAAGTACTAGGACCAAGAAACATACAATTATCATTTTTCCATGTGCATTATGTTTACCTTTGTGCTTTTGTAATAAAACTATAATCTTTTATTAAAAGATATCTTTCTCTCATTCTCTTTAACAGGGAGAATTTCCAAAAGGGAATTTCTCTGCATTACAACGTCTTGTTATCTAGGCTACGATCCTAAGGTTCCAATAAGGGCAGTGTAATAAAACAGCCCTTTTGGTAACATCTTATGCCAGATCCCAACTGTCATCCCCAAGCAGCACAGAGCGGCTCCAAGTCACCCCATTTTCCTCAGATTTGTGCCACCTCCTGAGGTGGCACAGGTCTGAGGAGACCCACTGGGGCTGTGGTGGCTTACCCGGGGGTAAGGGGAAGAGTTTCCCCTTGCCTTTGGCTGAGCCAATTCTTGCACTACATGCAGCATTACAATCAGCCTTATGTCACTGTGTACTTTGCAACTCATTCCCAAGGACCTCAGGTGAAGAAAATGCTACTTTAGTTGCATTTAACGCTCTACCCCTTTTGTTTTAAAAGTGATTTCAGCAACACTGGAGTCAAATTGACCCTACCAAATAGCTTCTTTCCTAGCATGGAACATATGCCCGAGAAGACACAATTCAGTCTACACTGACCTATTACAGTAAGGGAGAAATATACTTTGCAAGCAACATAAGGAAAATGATACCACCATACAAAAGTTCCTTTGTTTACATGACTGAAGAAGCAAAAAAACATAAACAAAGCTCAATATAGCAGCAATATTTCCATTTTTGAATTGCATCTTTCCCCTGGGAAAAAACCAATTTAGATTCAAAATGCACTAAGTACAGTCTCCCTATTGATGTAGATGACACATATAGAGATGAATTGTGCTGGGTTTCACATATTTTTCTTCTTAGTTAAGAGCCAGAACATTTCAGTTTAGCATATAACATCCTTCAAGAAAGAAAAGACTCTGAACCCTTTATATTTACACAAGATCTCCGCCCCCCCAATGCATACACTACCAGGCACTATGGTTCTGATCATGAAGAACAAAATTTGACCCTACAAATCTCTGCAAGCACCTGAAGAGATGTATGGGCATTCTCCACCTGCAACCACTGTTTGTGTGCTATCCCTCTAACCATGCCAAAGTGCTGCAAATATATGATCTGCCTGAAGGGCTCCAGATATATTATATGCATACCGGGCAGTAAAAAAATCCAAATCCTAGATATGGACAAAAAACGCATATTTATAATTTATAGGGTCACTGATTAATGTAGTGTCTCACTTCTGTTTAATGTGTGAAAATTAATGTATGGGCCTCAGTGCTGTGTCTGTGTTCATATTTCTCAACAGCATTCCCCACTGTCTTTTTTCCAGACAGACTCACCTTAGTCCATGGATGTGCCTTAATCTGAGGAAATTTAAATTCAGTGTAGTTTGGATTCATTTCTCTAATTTGTTCTCTTGTTGGGGTTCCAAGGACCTAAAGAAAAGTAAAGAAACTATTCACACTTTGCTGCAAGACAGTTACTGCATCTATCTGTAACAAAGATATTAGGCGGTATTCTTAACAATAATGATAAAACATGAAGTACAGTTATGGCAAAACATAAAAAGCTGTATTCTATCAAGACAAACCATTAGTTTACCTAACCTAACCTTGTCTGTATTGACTGAAAACACCTCTCCAGACAGGAGTCTCTCCCAGCTCTACTTGGAGACACCAAGAAATAAGCCAGAGACCTTGTATATGAAAAGCATTTGCTCTGTTGTTGAACTACAGCTCCATCCTAAAAGGAACAGAACATTTGTAAGGAACCCATCCAGGGAGAATCCAAGCAGGGTTCCATATGCCCAGCAACACTTCTGACAGTACTTTTTGAGCAGCGGTTTTTTGTGCATGCTTTACAAAATGCATCTGCAATTGGAAGAGAACGTAAGAACTGATATTATAAAGTCTAAAATTGCAGTGATCTCTCAGACTCATTATGTTCAGACTTGAATCACTGGCTATACGTTTAGTCCAACACACACAACCCAGATGCAAGTAGAACTATGTACTATATAAGGAGCGTTATGCAGACCAACTCTGAAGCAGCAAGTCTTTTGTACAAAAAGATTTAAATGCTTCTATGAACATACCTAATTTTGCTACTGGCATAATACAGAGCTGAGTTCACACAGGAGAACACTCCACTTAAAGCAACTCTTTTTCTGCTTTTCAAAGTGTACTATTTACAATGTAAAGCACTGTTTCAAGCATGCATGCATGTTAGTTGATTACTCAACACCTGAAGGCTCACAGATGAATGTGTGAATGGTATCAATTGAAAGACACTTTCTTTGAGGTACTAGAAAGTTCTGCTTGCAGTGAGTCATTCTGACATACAATTACAGACTGTCACAATTTGATACTACAGCCTGTCATTATGTGGTAACTGTGTGTATTCAAAGTGGGTCATTGTTTCACAACTTCTCTGCCTTACCTTGATTCTAGTCATGAAATCACTTTGACAACTGAGCCCACCTGAATGCTGATAAAAGCTAAGGTATACGGCTTGGCTCCTTTTTCAAGCTATATCGTGGGGGTACATAGACATTTTAGAATGGAGTCAAAATCATTGCTGTAGAGGTAAATTTTAAAGTGGAGGAGCTAGTTATGACCCTCCCTATTGCCAAGTGCAACAGCCACAATAGGTTAAGAGGAGAGCAACAAGAATAAGTGAAGGGTCTGGAGCGAAGTCCTATGAGGAACAGTTAACAGCGTCGTAAGTTTAGACTGGAGAAGAGAAAACTAAAAGGAGATACAATAGCCATATGCATATATGCGAAGGGCTGTAACAAAGAAGAAGAAGGGGAGGTTGACTCTTAAGGGCAGAACTAGAACAGTTCTAGTTGAAACTACAGGGAAGCAGATTTAGGTTAGATATGAGAAACAACCCCCTAATGGTAGGAGCTGTCCAGCACTGGAACACTCTGCATCATATTGTAGTGAGCTCTCTCTCTCATGGAGGCTTTTAAAAGCAGAGGTTGGATGGTTACCTATCAGGCATGCTATAGCAGCTGACTGTACTGCAGAAGAGACTGGACTAGATGACACTTCAAGATGACCTTCAAGGTGTCTTCAAATGCTAACATTCTATGAGCAGCAACTTTAAATTCTTCATTAGTGTTTTCTTTTCCTGGCACTTATTTCTATTTTGAAACTTATATAGGTATAACTTAATTATCCACTGATATGTCAAAGATTTTCATGTGAGAAGGTTAAATTAAAGGAAAAAAGTAGTTTAACAATAGCCTCCTTAATGTGAGAGGGGGGCGGCCAGTTAACAATTCATCAATCATTCTCTCCCCAGGCACTTAGAACAGCTTCACTGAAAGACAAGCAACCCCTCTCTTACCCTGAGCATATGAAAGAAAGATAAGCACTTTGCATTCTTTCTCAGCACTACGCTTTGGGTGAAGGGAGGGGTCTGGGTGAAGGGAGGGGTCGCTGGATCAGAATGAAGCCTTTCTAAGCACTTGGAGAGAGACTGATTGATGGACTGTCTGCCTAAAGATTCTGTCTTACATCACAAAGGTCAGCAAGGTTGTTTTTAAATCGCCTAGCAAAGTGACATTGTTTTTTAAATGGATTTGCTTTAATGCGATTTTTGCCATCCAAGTTCTGGGAATGGAGTGACTTCTGGGAATGGAACCCTCCTGAATACTCAGACTCAACCTGTACTACATTTAAAGATGTAGCTCATCTTATCCCATACTATTGGAGTGGTCAGCAATATCTTAAAACAAATATGCACAAAGGGGAACATGGCATAAAGTATCTTACATGTTATTGAGATGCCCCATACAATGCTAGCCTAAGCATATTTACTCAGAAGCAAGTTCTGCTATGTTAAAAAATGATTGGAATATCAGATAGATTGCATAGCATTGTAGCCTTAGTGTAACATGAGCTACACAGTCTTTGAAGTAGCACTTGACAAATACAACAGTCTAAATCAGTGTTTCTCAAACTGTGGGTCAGAACCCACTAGGTGGGTCATGAGCCATTTTCAGGTGGGTCCCCATTCATTTCAATATTTTATTTTTAACAGACTTGAAGCTCCCATGGTAAGTGACTGCATTTGAGGAAATGTGACACATTTGTATTTTGAACAGGCTACTATATATATGCTTTGAACAACAAAAACAAATGGGACTTCCTCCTGGGTAAGTGTGGGAAGGTCTGCAGCCTAGGATTGTCGAAAATTTTCCTGCTTGATGATGTCACTTCCGGTCATGATATCACTTCCAGTGGGTCCTGACAGATTCCCATTCTAAAAAGTGGGTCCCGATGCTAAAAGTTTGAGAACCACTGGTCTAGATATTAACAAATGCCCATGGGTTAATTTCAGTTTGCTCCTACACAGCCTAGTCCTTCTTCTCAGCAAAGGTCCTTTGAAAAATGACCATCCAGAGGCAACACCTGATACCTCCTGCTGTTTATATCATATTTCTGCTGCAAGAAAACTCTGGTCATTCTATTCTCTCCCGCTCCCTTTGATTACACCCCTGATCAAAATACATTCGAGGCACTGAATCCCTGTAAAGACTCCACTCATGAATAGAGGGAGATTTCACTCTTGTCTGAAGCTAGTATTGAGCCACCTGTTAGATCAGGCAATTCATGAGCAATGAAGGACTACCTAAAGCTTTGTAATTGAGAACTACCTTCAGCCCAACTGATAAAAAGATTTTTGGCTGCATGAACAAGCAAGCATTCATATTCCAGAAGTTATACAGCTACAAAAGCCAACATGAAATGAAGAATAAATAATATGGATACACAGAATGATCTGACATAGGCTCAAAATTATTCCCATGTACCAACTGCTCAAACATTGCCACAATACATATATACATTAAAAAAAAAAAATCTGAATAGGATACACATATCAAAAAGATGTAAAAGGCCTGGCTATTCCAACACTAGGTAGAACACTAGGTAGAATGCAGAATTTTGCATGCATATCCCAAGATACCTCAATTGCTAGAAAAGGCTAAAAATGGAATGTGGAGTTTTAACAGTCAAATTGCAGGACCAAATGGACTTTGCTGCGGAATAAAGGACAGAACTCCAACATAGAGCAAGCAAAACTACAGATGGGACAGAATCTGGAACTGGGGGAATTTCCCGTCTTTTGCAATAGCCGAAGTAGTCTCAAAACCCACTCCCGCCCAAGACACTGGATTTTCCCCAACTGAAATTAAATTCTTATTTCCAATTCTGAGCAAGTTTTAGGTTACTGCATTTCCCTAAATATATTCTCTTCTACAAGTCTACCCCCCACTCTTTCCCTTACTTTTGTTTTACATTCACCTAGGGGAGTAGCCTTCTTCGACTATTGCAGCATAAATAGCAAAGTATCTTTGAAACATCTTAACCCATTTTTGAATGGCCCAGAGGTGCACATATTTGGTCCCTGCTGTGTATATTCAATGTTGGACAGAAATGGCTTAAAAACAAACCAATCTATTTCAGGACAAGCTTTCATGAACTACAGTATTGTATAAAAGTTTATGCTAAAATAAGTTGACTAGTCTCTAAGGTGCTACAAGACGCCTTTTCTGTTTGATAATGTAAGACAAGGAATGTTTCAATCACCATTTCAAACTTTGTACATCCAAAACAACTACTCTCTCCTTCCAAATACTCTATATTTCATACACTCTCCTTATTCATTGACAGTGTTGCCAACTAATCTACTGATTAAACCTTACAGGTAGTCCCCGACTTAATGATGTCCTACTTACAGGCATCCCAAATTACAGACAGCCACATCTGTATTATTTCTGCAGGATCAGTAGGCCCAATCTTGTACTTTTGCACAGCTGTAAACCATCCAGCCTTGTGCTTTTACGCCTGTGCGATAGCATTGTTCTGATTTACACTGGACAAATGTGCATAATAGATCCTGTATGGAAGTCAGGGACTACCTATAGTTTTACCTTTTTGCTATTCTTTCCTTTATTCTCAAGGAGCTCCTTTGTTTATGTAGCCCTTGTAAATCAAACTAAAAGTCCTGCACTTCTGTGTTTGAAGAAACCACAGATGGAGCAAGGTAATGAGGAAGGTGATCCACTTTCTGCTCATTTTTAGCAGGCTGAAAGCAGATCAGCATGGGTTGTACCTACAGCAGGGTTAGAGGGAGGCAGTGGCAGCAGTAGACGTAGCAGACACACCTTAATCAACTGCCCACCTCTGCAATCTGCCACTGATGCAACCTGCATTACCTCACCTAATGGATGGGCTGCCCCTGCCCATAGTTCCAAGTCACCCAGCAGACTGAGCAACTCAACAACTACAAAACTCTTGTACATTTTTTATATGAAATGTTCACCCCTAAAGGGGGCAGTGTAACAGCTCCAATTCAGTAGTATGCTACAATTGGACTGAGTGCAGGTTGATCATAAGAAGATGCCCAAACAGGTTCTCTCTTTTGGACCTCGTGACAAGGCTGCAATGATGTATAATGGGATGGACCGAGTTGTTTTATTGGAGAATTCCAGGAGCAGGCCATCTCAGCTTCCTGTTACGGAAGAAACTCCTTTGTTCAAATAACTTTCCAAAGAGCATAGTGGAGTTTTTCTTGCCAGTCAGTATGACAGCATAATGATCTTTATCACTTAGTGGGCCAAACACCAAGAGAAAGTATTTATAAGTTTGTTACCCTTGGTAACATGAATAGCCAGGGGTGTCAAACTTGTTTCATACCGAGGGCCAAACAGCATTCATTATGCCTGCCGAGGGCCAGAAGTGATGTCATTAGGCAGGAAGTGTTGTCATTAAAAAGTTCATAACCAAAAATAAGCACTTTTTTCACTTAGGAACTCATTAGCTGCAAATGACAGAAGAGAAAATGCACAAATCTTGATCATATTTCAAGATATGAGAGCCCTTGCTACCCACAAAATTTTCACGTGGGTTGCCCTTGCAGCAGTAAAACACCTCAGCACTGCTCAGCAGCTGAGAGCCTGAGAGCCAGATAAAAAGCTTCTCTGGGCCGCATCCAGCCCCTGGGCCTTATGTTTGATGCCTCTGGAATAGCCTGTTATCTGCCAGGAATGACATTCTACTAATGTGTGTAGAGAGAGAGAGAGAGAGAGAGAGAGAGAGAGAGAGAGACCATGTGTTCAATGTTCAACACATGCAAGGCTCTCCCTATTTCTGAGACCAGTGCAGAAAAGAAAGCAGGCAAAGTCAAGCCTTGTGTCAAAAATGGAGACTACTTCAGATAGAAAAGGAAAGTCTGGTCTTGGCACAATATTTTCTACATGAAAAGTGTGGAAATGGAGAATCAGAGTGCAAAATTCACTGGCCCGCCTTGCTGATGTTTTAGCCATTAGGACCACCATTTAAAACATGAAAAGCTGCAGGTCCGAACTAACCATGAGTTCAAAGGGCTTGCCCATAAATTGTGTAAACCAGCAAACTTCAACATGGAATTGCTTATAAATGGATAAAGGTTAGCCAGACATCTGAAGAATCTTTCTCCTCAGAGAATGTAAAAAGATTTATACGTTGTCTGTTACCAGATGAAATGCTCATATAGCAGTAGAGTGAATTCTCAGGAAGAGTTAGAGTCTGTCAGGCTTAAGGTTAAATCCATAATTAAGAATCTCCTGCATGCTACTATTTTAAAAATTTTCCTCAAGCATTAAGTACAGAACCATTTCCAATTGGCCATATATATTTTTTCTTGAAAGATGCAAGATATCATTTAGTTCTCTTACCAAATTTATTAATACCCATACTATTAGTTTTAAAACTGTTTCATTTAATTTAAAAGATTAAAACTGTTCCAGAACCACCTTTCAGAGCGCGATACCATAGTCTTTCGAGACTGAAGGTTGCCAACTAACAGTTTTAAAGTCTCAAGGTCTTAGTATAGAATTCAATTTTTATTCCAACACAGGTGCTTCAACTGAAGTGAAATGTGGATGCATTCACCCGTTCACTTTTGGGGTGTGTGTGAATCAAATCTCATGGGCCAGTTAGGCTTGGCTATGCCATAAAGTTTACACAACTCCCTCCATTAGGAGTGTTCCACGTCACACAGCCATCCTAAACTATGCTACACTAAATAAATGTTCTTCCCCAAATGGGTGCCACTGAACCAGTGTCCCCAGTCATGATCAGAGATTATACTTGAAGTATGTCATTATACCAAAGAGGAACAGTGGCTTGTACCCTATCTGACATTTCCAACTTGACAACAAATACAGAGTCACATGTTAAAAGATTTATAGTTTCTTTCTTTTAAGAGAAGCCTGGTAGAAATTCTGAATGTTGACTCCATCTCTCTCCAAAATGTCATACTCAGTAATTAATTTCCATCTTGCCCTTTCATTATAGATCTCACCTCTAACTTCAGAATCTCAGAATTGAGCATGAAAATACTGAACTTAGTGGAATAAACCGCTGGGAACACTTTGAACGGTGAGGACTGAACAGAGCTAATCACATTCAGTTCAAAGAGTGGGCCAATGCTCCCTGTGGGACTGTCACCTCTTCAGCCCTTTAGGCTGTATCGATGTGCTCCCTGAGGGTGTGAAGGCCGACACCCAGTTTGGCCTGTTTGTAGGATACAAACATGGCCTCAGACTTTTGGGTTCAATATCAAGTGTGTGTCTTTGACTTCACAAGATCTTCTCTTGCCATCAGCTTCAATATCACTGCTGCTGATTTTGAGTTGAACCAATAGTAAGTACTGGTACAGCAAGTTCTCTCCCTTGGGACACTAAAGGGGAGATAACCACACTTTTTGTTGACTCATTATACCTGGTCAAGATTAAAAGAAGTTCAATATCATATTTACCTTTGACTAAAAAGGAGGAATTTAGGTAAACATAAGTTAACAAAATTACAGTTATCATGTTTATGCTTCAAATGATGTCCAAATAATAACAATTTCATACCTTGATTATTTCCACCAACTGATCCACACCACTGTCACCTGGGAAAATTGGTTGTCCTAGTAATAGTTCTGCCAATACACAGCCTGCTGACCAAACATCTGAAGAACATGGGGGAAAAGAAATCAATGGGAGCATTAAGTATTGTAGACATCCACCTGCATTTACTTCCACAGAACTCAGGTCAGGGGCCAAATGAAATAAGATTTTTAAACTGGTAAATAGCAGCAGAATAGTCAAGCAGAATAATTACTTTAAGAAAATTACAGAGCTATTCCATACTCCTATGCTATAGTTTCTCTGCAGTGATTTACACCAACATACAGTGAACCTCAGTTTCATGGAACTAAATTTAATAGAATTTGGAAACAATGGACATTTCTGCTTCATTAAAAGTAATCACATACAGTCAGTTCTCTTTATATGAGAATTCGCTATCTGCAAATTCACTTATCCACGAGGGGCAGAATTGCTACCTTCTCTCATTACTGGCGCCTCTGTTCTTGTTATCTGCTAGCCTTCCAGAGGTTGCAGGAACCTTCGGAACAGCACCTGTGACCAGCATGGATCCCTTTAAAATGGCCAGTGGAAGTGTCTGCTGATCATTTTAAAGGGGTCTTCGTCGGTTGCGAGAGCCATTTGGAAGGTCTCTGTAGCCTCTGGAAGGTCTCTACAGCTTTCACAGATCTTTTGGCACTTACTGCTGCACTCTGCTGCTTCCTGAGGGTCTCTGCTGGATTCTTCTGATGGCAAGGAAGGTATCCCTCCCCCCAGGGTACCCCTTGTATCTAACCTCATTGATCCCTTCGGGTAATGGTTTGTTATCTGCAAATTTGCTATCCACTAGGGTTTCCAGGAACCCAACCCTGGTGGATAATGAGAACTAACTGTACTTTTTCAACACACATGTATCCACTAACTTCAATGCATTTGGACTTAATAGACTTTTGGCATTAGCAGACATCTCTCTACCCCCCCATGTTAGTCCATTAAATCAAGGATTCACTGTACAATGTACATACAAATGGCAACTTGTATGAAATTATGAACAAATGTAACAGTATAATGGATAAAGTTTCCAACTGAAAAGAGACAAAATTTTGTGGTTGCATGTCAAACCTGTACAAGTCCAAGGGTTAACAATGAATCTGAGGGTCATTAACACATTTTTCCGGATTCCAGAATTTAGTGTAATTCATAGTCAGCAAGAGAAGAGTTCTGTAACAATCACTAATGATTCAGATCAAAGTTTCTTTGCAACAGAAAAGCCCATATGGACTCCAAAGTTCCTTCCAAATATAATGTACAGACGAATACGTACATGCTTTTAACAATGATAGTAAATAGGACTTACTCCTGGGTAAGTGTAGGTAGGATTGCAGCCTAGGATTGTTAAAAAATTCCCTGCTCGATGATTTCACTTCCGGTCATGTCATCACTTCTGGTGGGTCCCGACAAGATTCTTTTTCTAAAAAGTGGGTTCCGATGCTAAATGTGTGAGAACCACTGAGTTAGGAGGTAGCGTATTCTTGCCACAACTGTAAGTCCTTTTCTTATTCTCAGTATAGGATCCAAATATCTTTGACGGATCTCGGTGTACAAGTGACAATAAAGAATGGAATGGACAATGGTCTCAACACAACCCAGCCCACAAGGGCATCACCTTTCAGAATTAGCTTATCAAATTTCCCAAAAAGGACGGCTGACGGGAGCAAATTAAATCTAGCAAGGGAGAAAGCCCTCCTTTTTTGATAAGTCTACAGCGAGTAAAGATATGAGGCTACTTGACCATACAATATAGGACTCTCCAGACTTAACGGGGAACATGCTCTGTCTGCCATCCTATAAAGATCCTGACTATAAGATGACAGGATCCTGAGGGAAGATTACCAGGAGGAATATCATCTGCCAAGAGCACATACTGGATTTGGTCTTTTGCACAGTATCAAAGGGGTTGCTCTGTGGATTGGGAAGCCAGAAGTTGTTCTCTGGTCAAAGACAAATCAATTTCTGACTAAGGTTGAAATTCAGACTGCTCTGGAATGCTGTAGAGGTGGGGTATCCATTAAGATGGTTCTCTCAAGTTTATGGAGTCAGATCAGCAATGAGCAACATGAGACACACTTTGTTTACTGTTGCCCGTGTGCAAGGAAGGAAAATTTCTTACAGTGAATTCCTGTTCTCTGTAGGCAGGGAGTTTTACTTTTCTATGCCCTCTTCAGGGGGAGGGGCTACCGTCCAGTGATATAGACTTGAGTCGATCGACTCACTCCCAAACTGAACTCAGGTCATGTCTGACTCAACTTGGGAGTGATGAGGAAGTGACTGGAATTGAGATTTTTGTTATTTACGCATCCGCATTGTCAAGTTTTGTCTGGGGTTTATCACTGCTTCTGAGTGGCACTGCAAGGCCTCCTGGGGTGATCCTGGCTGGGTGATGCTGAAAGGCATCTGCAATGGGCTATCAACCAGAGGCATGACTGCAGAGGCAGTGGGAGGGAGGGACAAGGGGGCAGGACAGAGGGAGGGGGTTGTAATAGGTGGTTTTTGGTGCACTTTCATATTGGTGCTTTCCTTGGCAGGAAGGGCAACACGCGTTTCTCCGGCCTCTGTTCTTGCCTTGGTGTGTTCCGGTGCATTTTGAGGGAGGAACAGTTCCTCAAATACATCACTGGTGGTGGGTGGGGAGTCAATACACTGCTAAACCATTTGCATCACCTATCCAAAGTTTGCTGCTTTAAGCACCTGTGCAGTACAAAGTGCTAGACAGCTGGGAGATGGGTTCCCAGACTGGACTTCAAAGTACCTAGCAAGAACTTGAGACTTGATTTGAGAGCTGAAAGTACAGACTTGACTCAAGACTTAAAGACTGAAAGAGTAAAGGACTTAAATACGTCACTGCTATCCTCTCTTCCAGACTGTCAGACACTGTCTGCTTCTCCACAAGAGTAGTGAACGCAGAAGCCTGTGGACTCCAGGAGACATGAGCAACAAGTGGAGTACCCTTCAGAAAGCACAGAGAACCAGAATTCACAGTAAGAAATTTTCCTTTCTCCTGTGCCTTCTAGAAAGCACCCCCAGAAGATTCAAGGTGTACCAGAGTAGTGGTTTCGCTAGGTGGGGTCTCGCAGCGCAATCTCTTATGAAACTACCCCTGTAACACTCTTGTGGTCAAAAGCTGTTGAATGACAACTTATCCACCTTGCGGTGATGAATGAATGTGTAACCAGAAGGCCACCTGAAAAATCATCATGAAAGATCAACCCCAAGCCGCTGCTGAAGTAGCCACCTCTCTGCTGGAGTGCACAGTAATGCCCTCTGATGAGAATTTCTCCAGTGACTTGTAGGATAACACATATGAGTCGTATAGCAAGCGTGAAAATGGATAACTTCTTCCTTAAATGCTTATGGTGAAAGAAAACAAGTTGGGCTTCTGCCCAATGCAATGCTACTGTGCTACAAATTTAATTGTATTTTTTGTGTGAAGGGGTGGGGGTTGCATATAGGAACCATTTGAGGGTGTACAGGGGGTAATTTGTACCTAGTCTCAGGATCCAGGATCAAAAAGGTGGCCCAGGAGCCAAAGGAGGGCTCCTACAAATTTCCTGGGATCTTGTATTTTCCAGTCTTATCTGGACTTACTGCCTGCTGGGATGCTAGGTGCACAGTGGCTGCTGCAAACCATATGTGCCAGGCCAAGGAATGCATACATGACACTCCTGAACACTGTCAAATCTGGGAGGAAACTGGTCTTCTACAGTGGCTCTTTGGCTTGTGGATCTGCTTACCATGAAGGAGAGTATCAAGGACATAGCTGTGGAACTACAGCTGCACGGGACGCTTTCCATTCTAGTGCGAGTCTAAATATTATGATCTGATTTTCTGCAATGACTTTATATTTAAAAATTTTTAGAGACTAAGGAATGTGTTTAGTTTTCTATATTACTGTATCTAACTGCTGACACTGTGAGCAGGTAGACCTGGGTTCCACATTGGGAAGTACAGTAGATCAGGGCTCCAAAGGTTTTTTTTCTACTGCTGCAACCTCCCCCTGCCTTGTTTTGCCCCCTTCCCAACCCTGTTGCCATCCTCCCCCACTTGGTTTCACCCCTCCCCTCTCCCTTTGGGAAGGAGCCCAAAAGAAACATTGTACCCCCTGATAAAATTCCTCTTGGAGACCCTGGTTGGAGGCCTCCCTGCACCTTAGAACACTCTGCGATGCAATGGGAAGGCAATTCCATTCATGCCTGGAGGTCTTCTGATGGCTGCCCATGGATTCAATTATCCATAGATTTTGGTGTCCGCGGGGGCTGTGCATTGGTCCCAGGAACAGATCCCCACAGCTTCTAAGGGCCAACTGTACTCTCAATTTTCCCCTTATGCATCGACCCTAGAACGCAACCCCCATTTAAAACGCAACTTTTCTATACGTAGGGCTATGCTTAAAGACTAGCTATACCGGCTGTCAGTGTTCTTCAGGGCACAATTCAAATTGCAGATCATTCACCTTTCAGGCCCTAAATAGTTTGGGATCTGGGTATGAAGGGCTAAGCCTACCTAGACTTTACATTGCCACCAGAAATCCTTCTTAGAACCCACCTCAGCAGATACTGGCTAGACAAATTGCCTTCGCTGTTATGGTGCCTCTGAGCTTTTCCGAGGAGAGTATTTAATATCTCTCCCCAGAAAAGCTCCGCTGGCAATATTCTTCTATCAAAAGGTGAAGGGTTTTTTTTCTACTCAGACATACCAGCATGTGATACAGTTGGTTTTGATTTGTGTTTTATCTATTATGTGGTTTTTTATAAATTCTCCTGATTTTATTGCTGTGTCAATTTTTTTAGTATTTACTGTTTAAACTATTTATGCATTTCATCTGCTTAACTTCTATGTTGTCCTGAGAATCACAATGAAGGGTGACATACAAAATTTGAAGTGAAATAAAACAAATATCAACTCTCTCCTAAAACAAGTAGAACAAAGTGCAAAAACTGGCACAAAAGAAGTCTGAGCAAACAAGTACTTCCAGCAGGGCTTGAACACACTGTTCCAAGAAAGGTAGGAGCGGACAGGTTCATAAAGGCAAAGGTAAAAAATATCTGAACAATATGAAAGAGCTGAATTAAGAATGCCTTCTGGGAAACATATTTGCATATATAAGAACCCATGCAAGACTACTAAGAGTCTAGGGTGGGGAAAAAAGCAAAAATTGTTACTTATATAAATGTATGAAAAAAATTTATGCAATTACAAAACTTGCTAATTTGACTTCTTCCCAGATATAGACACTATACCCTATAAAACAACTAATTTAATGTGTCAAGGGAAGTATTTTTCATAAAATACCAAACTGATTTAATTCTCTGAGTCACAGATTTTTGCAGATAGAGATAGAAGAAATACAGTGGGTCCTTGGTGCCCAGAGGAGACCCATTCCTGGCCTCTCAACACTTCCAGGGTGCAAACAGAAGGCCACTTCCAGCTGCATCCAGGAGATCTTGAGACAGTTTGGATGTGGGCTCAGGTCCCGCATTGAGTGAAATCCGCAGGTGCCAAATCCGCAGATTGGGACAGCCCACTATATATATCTGATACAGTACACTTTGATTTCAACCTACAGCTTAGGCAAGTTCAAAAAAATGTTCCTTACTCAGAAGCCCAGGCAGCTAGCTGACTACCATACACAAAAGGAAAAAAAGGGCTGGAAGTTTGGAGCATAAGTGAGGGGTTCAGAATAGTTCAACATCTTCTTGGTGATTTTGACTGAGAAGGGGCACAGTATGCTATTTCACATATAATATGGTGGCAAACCTTTGCCACCAGGCACATTCTCAATAGAAAGTCACAGTCTGTCTGGTCACTGGCAATCATATATGCAGGATATTTCTATTGATTGAATTCAGTGTGCATTATACTGCTGTCCATGATTAGTGATGATGCAGCTTTTTGCTGTTTTGCACTTTTACAAATGGTATTTATGTATTGGCTTTATTTATTTTGTATTTTTTAATATCTTAGGCTATTTTAAGAAAGGCAAGTAAGAAATTGCATAAATAAAATACAAACATTTTTAGATGTATGCATACAATATATTAGACAAACCTCCAGAAAACATAAGGACTGTAAGAAGCAGTCCTTGAATTTAAAGTTGACACACTATATATTTACTACAGGATAGACTAACATTACAAAACTATTCTCATGAACTTGGTGGCAACGGAATGAAATGCAACAATTTATGTTTGGTTCAGTTTCACTTTCCATAGGGCTCAATACATTTTTCTTGTTGGGTATTACCTTGTGGGTTTCGTGACCCACTGTTGGGTCCCAACCTACAGTTTAGGAACCACTGGGTTAGGAACACAGTAGCTCAGGACACCTAAGCACCCGTAGCATACGAACCTTCTGTTTCCCTATGTGTTTTCATTTGGAGTAGGGAGACTGGCATACGTGAGTAGTGATGAAGAAATGAAGTTGAGAGGGGGAAGATGCACAGGAAGATATAATAATGGGACCAGATAAGCACTGGATTATGCGTCAATCATAGGGAACACAAACATCAGCAGAGAAAGGAGGCAGATAATCCTGCCTTTATGACTAAAGCACACGTAGGGTTGTCCTGTTCAACAGGTTGGCCCTGTTTAAGAATTAATTAAAACCTTCAGAACGGACAGACAGAGCAGAGCAAGCCTGCAAGTCTGATTTCCCAATTCACTTAAATAGTTACTTTGCTGGTTTTACCATGTTCAGCATGCACAAAATTGCCTGCAGTAATGTAAGATAAGATATGCATAGAGGTATTTAAAAATGGTGTTATTTACCTTCGAAGTAAGCCTATTGTATTCAGTAAGACTTGGGTGTAAACCTAACTTATTCACTACAAACAAACAAAAACGGCTGGATACACTGAAGGTGTCATTGAAAGAGGCTGTCTTTTAGTGCCATGGTTGACACTTCATAGATGGGGTGGGCAAACTTTCACCTTTAGGGATCCTGGACTTTTAACAATTGTGTAGGAGAGGGAATTTCAGCAGGTACAGTTTGTCAACTGTGAGATGACAAGCTGCACCTGCTGAAATTCCCTCTTCTATACAATTGTTAAAGGTTCATGATTCCTAAAGTTGAAAGTCTGCCCACCCCTGTTGTCGATGAAAAGCTGATATCAAAACATAGGCTGCACTTCAAAAGAACTGGCAAGAACGTGTTAGGCAAAAGCATGGTAAACCTGATCAAAACACTTTAAGCAGTAGGGATGGAGACATAAGCCCAAAGTTTAATTCACAGGTAAGAGCAACAGATAGGGACTTTAGGAATAAATTTGTAACTGTGCAATGTCTGGAGATGCCCAGCACTCCCTAAACTTAAAGCAAGAGGGTACCAGATCATAAATCAGGGTTGTCACTAAAATTTTATTTTTCATTTCCCTGACTTTCCCTGACCAACATTTGTCAATTTCCCTGAATTCAAATATAAACACAAGTTAAAAAATGAATGTCATTTGCATTAATGCAAGGCTTAAGGAAATGTTCCACTCTACAACTACACAAGTCTCAACTGCAAAAATTTGTCAAAGTAAGAGATTTAATATCAACTTCTTTCAACATTAACTGCAGCAACATCTGTTTTGCAATTCCACCAAAAATTACTCCAAAATACAAACATATTGTGATGGACTGTTGACTTGATTTAATTTTCAGGTTCTTCTGATACAATGGTCCTTGTGCATGAGACTCCACAGCTCTAATTCCCTTATTACTTAGTTCAATTTTTTTATAGCACACTTTACAATAACCTTTGCATTTGTCTCCAGCAACTGGTGATAGCCATGGAACAAAGTCAGAATGAAGTTTGAAATCCAGCCACTGCATATTAAAAATTGTCCTTTTGGAAGCCATCTTCAAAATGTGGTTTCAGATACAGCCGTATATAGAACCACCTGCCTGACACAAGAAGTTAGCAGATTTGTTTTCTGGCAAGTAGGAACTTGCCAAATCTGGGAAAGTTTCACTTTCTGGTTCCAGAAAGTGTAATGAGCAGATCAGCAGCAAGAAAGGAAGTGGAGTTTCCACAATCTAGAGCAGCGGTTTTCAACTGGTGTGCTGTGAGGTTGCCTCAGGTGTGACACAGGATCAGAGGAGGCAGGCAGCAGCTGCATGCCCACGTGCGGAAGAAGCAGCTGCTTTGAGCCTCCCGTGGCAGGCAGCACAAGCAAGGGAGCAGCCACTGAAGGAGCTGGTCATGGCTGCTTTGCATCCCATGCAGCAGCTGTAAAGTTCGCTTGGAGCTTGCTCCTGCTACTGAGCACGACTCAGCCTGCAACCTGATCCTCACTTTCCTGGGAGTAAGCTAGGCTACTATGGGGCTTACTACTGAGTAAACATGCACAGGGATGGGCATGAAGGAGGCTGCTGCCTGCCTGCATGCTGATTGGCCAACAAGAGAAGCCTGGAGGTGGAAGCTGCTGAGTGAGTGAGAAGAGGGAGCCAGAAGCAGGCAAGCAGGTACATAGCGAGCGAGTCTGCTGAGGCCCCCAACCTAAGGTTTCAGGGTCCCTGAAAGTCCCTTTTCCTTGCCAGTTTGCCTGCAACTTCCCAAAGCGACCCTCCCTGCACTTTGGGGCTTTCAGAGGAAGGGCACTGGGGCACAATCCTATCTACGCTTTCCTGGGAGTAAGCCCCACTGACTATAATGGGGCTTACTTCTGAGCAGGCATGCATAGGATTGGGCTTTTGGTTGCACTCTTTTCTCAAATACACAAGCACTTGTGTATTAGCACTTTTCTCTCCTCTTCTCCCCCACCCCACCCCCTTCCCAGAAATAACCCTCCCCCAAATCTCATAATCACAGTTAGCAACTCTCTTTCCCTCCCCTCACTTGTCAGCACCTTCCAAAGATACAGAATCACTGCCTCACATTCTCTCTCTCTCTCCCCCACCCCCAGTTTAATCCTGCACTTGTTTCAATCATGTCTCCTCACTGCCCCTCACCCACAATCTCCACTATGTGATCAACCTGTCCTGTGCACTTTCCTGTCTTTGCCAACACTTTCTGGCACTTTTGATAAGAATTTGAACATATAATTTTTCCTCCTTTTCAGAAACCACATATACTTCCCTCTCCATGCTTCTTGTCAATTTTTTTGTCATGTAATGATTTAATTGTATTAATTTTATTAATGCAAGATTAACTGTAATGTAGTAATTTAATGTAAGTAGTTGTGGGGTGTTGTGGCGGTGTTGTGGGATTCTTTTCAGCTTGTACAGCCTGAGGATGTGGACAGACTCCTTTGGAGTGCGAGGCCATCTGCCTACCGAAACGAAACTGTTCAGAGTTGAAAGGCTCTGCCCTCTGATTGACCCGGAATAAGGTGAAGTGAGAATTGGAGCTTGATGGCAGAAATTTCATGTACTATACGTGAGCATTTACGGCATAAATGCTTTATGTAAGAAGTGACCTGCTACTCTCAACTAGAATAACTATTCTAAAGAAAATTGTTTCAACTCATGCATTCTCTAGTATACAATTTTAATCACACTAAACCAGTGGTTCTCACACATTTAGCACTGGGACAGAATGCAAATCTGTTGGAACCCACCGGAAGTGATGTCATGACCAGAAGTGACATCATCAAGCAGGAAAATTTTTAACTATCCTAGGCTGCAATCCTATCCTCACTTACCCAGGAGTAAGTTTCCTTTACTATCATTGTTAAAATAATACACATACTAGTTTGTTAAAAGTACAGGTCTATAACACTTCCCCAAATGCAGTCACATATCATGGTAGCATCAAGCCTAATATATTAAAAATAAAATATTGAAATGAATGGGGACCCACCTGAAATTATCTCGCAACCCACCTAGTGGGTCCCGACCCACAGTTTGAGAAACACTGCACTAAACAATACTGAAAAAGAAACATGCACATACCTATACTGGAGGTATAATCAGTGGCTCCGAAGATCAACTCCGGTGCCCTGTAGTACCGAGAGCAGATGTAAGAAACATTAGGCTCTCCACGAACCAGCTGTTTTGCACTAGACACAAGGAAACAAAGAAGACAGATACTTCTGTTAAAAAATAAATAAATCACACTTTATACATGCTTGCTTTAAGACCCGAGATTTCATTAATGACTCTTCATTATACATCTATCACATAATACTTCCTCACTTTCCCAGATTTGGGACAGTGCAAAATTTAAGGATCAAAAGCAACAACAATTGCACCAATGCAATATCATGAGCTGTGCAAGGTGGACTGATATATTTAAAACTTAATTTAAGATCAAGTTACCTTCTTGCAATTCAGATATTTACTAAACAAAAGTATCACTGCTCAATGTAACCATAAAAACACAGATTTACAGCTAAAGAGCAACTTGCCTAGAAATATATAACAATATTTACATATGAACAATGCTGAACAAGGCCATCACTTGCAGAACATGCTCCCATAATTTTTCAAAAGCAAACACTATGTTTATCCATGAGACAGGAAGTAAATGTTCATGTTGTATGGCTGGCAAGAAGAATATTTATAGTTCAAGAACTGAGCAAGCTTCAGAGACAAGATAACTAAAGGACATACAGAGATCATTCAGATGGATTTTTCTAGTGTCATTTTCAGGCAGGATCTCAATCGCTGTAATGAATTGCCAGACATAGGCCTCCTATAACAAGCCCATAAATGCAAAGAAGAGAGAGGGTACCAATCTTTGGCAGTGATAGAAGGAAAAAAAATCTTCTCTACTACCACTGCAGGCACACACTATCATCCATCAGAGCTCTTTCAAGTAGACAGATTTTTTACATTCTGGATAGAGAGAACGGAGTACAACTCACTGGCACCCACTGTGACAAGTTTGCACAATATTTTGCAGATGAAATTGCTTATGTTTGCTTCAAATTGGATGCCATGTTTCAAGAAACCGTTTCAACTGTCATGTTTCAACATTTCAACCGTTTCAGCTATGCAGCTTTTGATAGATGCCATCTTAGACATCATAGTTCTTAAGAAGGAGGGATACAAATCTTTTAATTAAAAGACTTTTTCAATTTAAATAACCTGAAAATGTTGGCAAGATTCTTGAATAGAATGCAAGAGGTGGTTCTCGCAAGGGGATATTCATCCATAACCCATACCCATCTTGGCTTATTAAATCTGCCAGACCACTGTTGGGAACCCAAATCTCCAAGGTTACAAACTTCTTAATTCAGGGAAGATGAGATTCCTAAGATTCTCAAGGATGCCATGGCTGACTCCTTCCATGACTGACTCAGGGCCCAGTGTGGCCTGAACTGAATAGAGGGAGATGATGTGGTGTAAGACAAAATGGCGGTCAGGTTCCAGAACAGGCAAACAAGCAGATAAAGAAAGTCTGTTTATCATGTTCCCTTACTTTCTTACTGGAAACAAGTTCACGCTCTCCTCTACTGGGAGAGTTCTTATATAAGGCTAGTAGGGACCCTATTGGATTTCTCTAGGGCTAGTTAAGTGTGCTGCGCCTTCCTGTTCCAGGCTTGGTGACACAAAAGAGCAAGTTACCTTCATCCTGCTATATCAGTCCCCAATTTGAGACTCCTCACATCTTACATCTTTAAGAATTTTCACAGAACTCATCCAATCTAAACAGCTATCAAACTGTTTCTAACTTGCTGCACTTCAGCAAGGTACTTGAGTGCACAGTCATGAATGATGCCCAGATTTTCTTGAAGGAAACTGAATAAACCTATCAAGCACATACTGCTATGGAGAACACATGAAGGGCTTAACAGGAACACACATGCTAGCCTCCTCCATTCAATGCATTCAAATACCAGAATTAGTAGTAACTGAAAGCTATTAAAGCCATGCATTCATTGAACACTCAAAGAGGCAATGAAGAATCTGGAAGGAAGGATGTAGAAAAATGGAAGGATGTAATATTGGTAAGCTTGGTGCCCTACAAAAGAATGTCCAAAACTTTTCAACACCGTATCGCATATCTGACACAGTGACAAGGGCCAGAAAATAAATACATGGAGGACTGGTGTGCTAAGAGTCTGAATACAATAAGTGGGTGGTGGTGAAAGAAGGAGCGGAGCAGAGGACAAAATTGATTTGTACAGGAAAGGGAGGGAATAGAATCCCTGCCTCCTTCAGGCAGGAGGTCTGGTCTAGAGGGTAGAGCCTACATCTGCCCGAAGATAACATCCACAAGGTCACCAGTTCGAGGCCACCGGCACCGTGCGACCTCGGAGCAGCTGACAAGCTGGAGCCGAGCAATTCCATCTGCTCTGAGCGTGGGAGGATGGAGGCCAGAATGTGAAGCCAGATCGGAATGAAACACCTTGAATGTAGTCGTTCTTGAAAGAAAGAACCTTCTTTGAAACTGTAAAAATCCCTATTTAATAAGGGATTTAATAAAGCCTGCCTATGTAAACCGCCTTGAATAAAGACCAAGAAAGGCGGTATATAAATACCTGTTATTATTATTATTATTATTATTATATGTTTCCTAGATGTTTATGCCTCCAGCATTTGCTGCCTTATTGTAGAGTGCGTAACATTATGTACTTAATAAACAAAAATATCTTTTACTAAGCTGTTTCATTGTCTGTTGGGGACAAAGGTTCAGAATCCTGCCTAGCTGTTCAGCAAGCTACCAAGTGCTCATTGAGGTCTAGTAACTTGAGGACTGAGGCTTTAATTGGAGAAAGAGCTCAGTGCCTGCAAGGGATAGAATTAAGCCTAGAGGGTCTCAGTGTCCCTGGACTGAGGCACTGGCACATAGAGGGTGCTGGCAGAACTACTGAGCAGAGGGGCCTTGAGGGCTTTAGGGTTTGAAAACCAAGAACCCTGAGCACCCAAACCCCCCTATGTTTACGACAGGGGCCAGAAAAAAATCCTCCCAAGGGTCGGTTTCTGGCCCTGGGACAGGGTTTGCACACCCTACCCTAGAACAAAACTAAAAGGCTGTTTGTGCTGTACTCTGATAGAAGTGTGCAAATACAGGTAGAGCCTATTTGTCCATGTTAGTTCCGTTCCGTGACTCGGTGTGATTAACAAAAAACGTTTTATGCTAAATTCCATAGAGTTACGCAAAGAGGCTGCAGCCTGACACTTCTGGATGGAAGGAAACTAAGGCAGCTGTTATCAATCCCCTCCCCTGCCTCCCCCTCCTTCCCCTTTCACAGGTGGGATGCTGAGCTTGCTTGGGAAGCCTTGTCCTCTGTGTCCCAGGCAGCCTCCCAACAGTGCTGCAGGTTCTCCTCCTCCTCTTTGCTGCTGCCACTCCTGCAGCCCTCCCTGGCCGCTGCCATCATGGAAGCTCCTCTGCCCCAGAGCATTCTGGGACGTAGTCCTGCTCTCTGCTCACCCTCACCTGTCTCTCCAAGGCTTCCCAAGGCTTGCTGGAGCAGGAGAGTCTGCATCATCTGGGGGGGGGGAATTCGGCAAACACTCCCTGGTTTTTTTTAAAGCAGTCCCCTCTCCTCCCCCTCCATACTCAGCCCTCCCCATTGCCAGCTGTCCTGCTTCTTTCACAGGTGGGATGTTGAGCTTTTAAGAGTCCAGCCTTATGCCTTTCTACTCAGAAGTAATCCCCATTCTAGTCAATGGGGCTTACTCCCAGGAAAGTGCAGAGAGAATTGTAGGCAAAATCTCATGTTTGCTAGAAAGGCTTACTTGTGTCAGCCTGCACCATCTGGGGGGGGGAATTCGACAAACATTCCCAGGGTTTTTTAAAGCAATCCCCTCTGCTGCTACTGCACCTGTCTGTGTGTGCGTGTGCGTGTGCGTGTGCGTGTGTGAGAGAGAGAGAGAGATCCACCTTGCTGTACCTGTCCTGGCTACAGAGGTTTTTGGTCCCCCCTACCCCTCTTCAGCCTTGGCTGGCTCAGGGGCTCCAGGAATGTTACTGTTCCTTTGCAAGGGGAACCTCTTCCATGACTCCAGGGCTATTTCCCTGCCTGGTGGGGAGGTGGAGCCTTTTTGCAGTGTTTTGGGCTGCCTGGAAACAGCACAGGGCAAAGGAGGCAAAGGTGTGTGTGTGTGTCTTTCAGTACCCCCGTCCCATTTGAGACAAATTCAAAGATAAAAAAATCCTATTGATAAATAGGCTGCACCTGTATATATTGTCTACTGGCATTATTCAGGCTACTTTGTGACTTGTCACTTTCTCTCAGCCTCAGCAACTCAGCTGTAAAATGGGGATACTAATACTTCCATTACAGAGTTGATATTATCTATCCTTAAAACCAAAATGCTTTGCAAACTCAGAAAGCACTATATAAAATGTTAACTACTGTTGTTATCCTGGGCACCTGTATATACAAAACCAATAGTGTTAGAATTTCGTTTTGTAAGAAAAACTTCATTTGAAAGAATGCAATTTTGTCTTATGACACAGTCTGAAGTAAGGTCCATGACCCACACAACTAGTGGACCAGCAAATATTGTATTAAAGGAGAACAAGAATGAACTGAATAGTGAGGAACTGAAGGGAAAAAAGGCAATCCATTTCAAAGGCTACAGCTGAAAGGAAGTGGAAAATGCTAAGATGTTTTCCCTGACACCCTTTCCAAGAGATCAATCTTACATGGTTGCATCTTATGAGAAATCAATGGGAACCCACTAGCTACAGCCTATGGAACATCCATGCCTAGCCTTCTAGCAGGGGCATGACAGTCTCCTAAAAAGCCAGAGCTCTAGAAATTCTGAGAGTTGTTCTGTATAGGTTCCACTAACTGTAGCTGGAATACACAGAAACCACGAAGAAAAATGTTTCATTTCTTCTGCAGAATTACCAAGCAGGGTTTTTAAAAGTTCTATAGTTCTTTTTTCAATGTGTTTCAAAAGGAGTTCAATATTACATTCACAGCATGGCTGCCAGGATCCAATAGAATACAATCAATTCAATAGAATACAAACAACAATGCTCTCAATGAATCTTCACTCTTTTTCAAACCTAAAACTCTACCTCCATAGCAACGGGATCAGACTTCCATACCCCTAAAGCCGAGGTATTCAATCTGTTCGTCCTGCCTCCCTGGGGAGGCGTGGCTAGCTGCCAGGGGCATTGTGAGGCATCTCCAGGAGAGAGGTGGCCATAGCTGCAGGACAGAGTAGAGGCTGCACTGCTTAGCTCTGCTCAGCTGCACCTGCAGCCTCCCTACTTGCTGCTTTTCTTTGGCTGTGAACGAGGTGGGTGGGGCAGTGTGAAACATGGTGGGGGGAGGCATCTCAGGGAGAGAGGTGGTCATAGCTGCTCTGCTGCAGGTGCTGCCTCCTGACTTGTTGCTTTTCCTCTGCTGAGAATGAGGTGGGTGGGGCAGTGTAAGGCAGGGAAGGCAATGTGAAACATGGTGGGGGGAGGTGGGAGAGAAGGCTGGCCAGGCAGCATGGAGGTGATGCATCTCATCAGCACAGGGCAAGCTCCTGGCAGGCTTCAAACTGGGAAGGAAGCAGCGCTTTCCTCCGCTTGGGAAGGAGGGAGCCCAGCCTGCTCTTGGGGGGGGGGGTGTCCAGATGCCCCAGCCTACATTTCTCTGTCTTGCCTGGGGGGAACAGGGGTGGCATCTGCATGCTGGGGTATATGTATGTGAGCAGCCCCCATCTTTGGGGCAGCAGCTTTGGGGATGAGTTGTAATCTTGCTCTGTGTGGCTGCAATCCTTTCCACACTTTCCTGGGAGTAAGCCCCATTGATTCAAATGGGACTTACTTCTGAGTAGACCTACATAGGCTTGGGGTCTGTGTCAGCTTAATCAAGGATCCTTACCTTTCTCTTTTTTCTCCCCCTTCAAAAAAGAGAAAAAAGCCACTCTTGATGGCTTTGTCTCCAAAAATTGATTAAAAAATAAAATACCTATTCCTTTCCAGCCATCCCCCTTTTTCCTCCTGCCTGGGGGGGGTACTTCCCATGTTGTTATTATTAAGAGTATTTATACACCATTTTTCAACAAAAGTTCACAAAGCAGTTCACAGAGAAAAATCAAGTAACTAATGGCTCCCTGTACCAAAAGGGCTCACAAACTAAAACAGCCATTTTCAACCTTTTTCAGCTCACAGCACACTGACAAGGCCCTAATGTTGTCAAGGCACACTACTAGTTTTTAATTACATTATTATGTTACAATTAATTTAATTAATATAACTAAGGCTGGGATCAGCAACCTGTGTCTCTTTCAGCCATCTGCTCTGGTTCCTGCAGGCTGGGATTTAAAGGGGCAGGACGGGCAGCTGCTGCTCTGGCTCCTACAGGCTGGGATTTAAAGGGGCAGGATGGGAAGCAGCTGCTTTCCCCTTGGGCAGAGGGGGAGACTGTTTTGTGCAGGACAGGCTGCTGCTGATTTCCCCTTGGGGGGAGCGGGAGATTGTCTTGTGCTGCGGGGGAGGAAAAGGGGGGCTTGGCCACTCCTGCCTGGGAAAATGGTGTGCTAGGGCTTCACCTGCTCCCGTAATGCACTGTGCGTCCTCTACGTCCTGTATATGGTGAGTGTGGCTGACAGCAGCCAGGCTCCCCTCCTGGCTTCCTGCCACCCGGAGTGTGGCTGGCAAGGGGTGGGGGCGCCAGGCGGGTGGGGGCGCCAGGCGGGTGGGCTTCCAGTGGGGGGTCGGTGGGGGGCACAGAGGCAGGAGGGGGAGCCCAGGCAGGGCTGCCTGGGTGGGGGGAGGCAGGGGCAGCTCCCAAGAGAGGGCAGAAGGCACCTGCAGTCCCCTTGTGGGCATCTCCTGTGCACACAGCTGTGGGTGTGGGGCTTGGCACAGTGAGGCAATGGGGATGACCTCACTTTTGTCTTGTAGGGCAATAGGTGAGGCAGAGCAGTGGGAGAGGGGGGAAGTGTTGACTTTGCAAAGGTGGGTGGGTGGGGAAGAGGGAGGCTGTGGAAGGGCCACCTGTGTAACTCCATCTTTACCTTGCTTTTCTGGGGTGCCATGGGGAGCAGGAGGGCAGAGATGGGGCTGTGGGAGCCTTAGAAAGGGGTGCTCTTTCAGGAGCAAGAAAGATGGGGTTGACCTGGGGAAAATGAAGAGTGCTAAATTCAAGGGTGCCATCTTAGCATGCACCGCCCCAGTGTGCGCCCAGAGGTCCTCTTTTTCCAGGACATGTCCTATTTTTAGCCCCATGTCCTGGAAAAGAACTTAAATGTCCTGCTTTTCCCTGTGAGCAGGCAACACATCCCCTCTTGTAATTAATAAATTATATGTAATACAGTTTTAAATTCAATAAGTAATTTTAAATTAGGCACATGAGATCAATAATACAATATATAATAAATATATAATCTATATATTGATCAATATATAATCAATATAGATGAGTGTTTTTAGCTTTTATTTCGTGGTCCTACATTTTTCTTCAATATCCTACATTTTGTCTTTTATTGTTATGACATCTGGTCACCCTGTGTGTGCCTCAGAGTGCCGTCTCAGGGCCCAATCCTATCCAGTTTTCCAGTGTCGGTGCAGCCATTCTAATGGGGCATGCACTGCATCTTGTAGTGGGGAGTCAGTCACAGAGGCCTCCTCAAGGTATGGGAACATTTGTTTCCTTAAGTCTGGGCTGCATCAGTGCTGGAAAGTTAGATAGGATTGGGCCCTCAGCCAAGATATATCTATCTTGAAAATAAGTATATTGTCTGGTTAGCACAGGAAGGGGAGCTTGCAGCAGATCATAAAGGTAAAAAAACTATATATGCAGTGTTATCTTCATTTTAGATGTCAAAAGGGTTTTGTGGCTCCCGAGATTTTCTTTTCTCTGGAAAACGGGTCCAAATGGCCCTTTGAATGTTTAAGGTTGCCGACCCCTGAACTAAGGACACAAGCCTAACCAGGTCTACTCAGAAGTAAGTCCTTTTTGTTCAATGAAGTTTACTCTCAGGAAAGTGTAGTTAGGATTGCAGCCTTAGATCATTACATACATGACAATGAAAGAAATTCCCAAGAAGCTTGGAGAGGGAGCTGTATGTGGTTTCTGGAAAGGATGAACCATGTTTTGAAGCAGGTCTGTTCAAACTGTTACCAATTGATATGCTCTGATATACCAGGAGGTGTTGGCAAAGAGATGAGACTGAGCACACTGGAGAAATGGGGGATGAGGGGCAGTGAGGAGATGTGGCTGATACAAGTGCAGGATTAACTGGGGGGGGGGAGAGAGAGAGAGAGAGAATGGGAGGCAACTGACTCTGGACTTTGGAAGGTGGGGAAGAGGGAGGGGTGGGGAGGGGCAGTAAGAGGGGTTAACTGCAATTATGATGGGGGATGTGTGTGCAGGAGGGGAGGAGGTGGGTGGGGGGGAAGAAAAGCATCACTTGCCTGCTCATGTATTCAAGAGAGAGTGCAACCAAGCCTCTGTACATCTACTCAGAAGTAAGCCCCATTATAGTCAATGGGGTTTACTCCTAGGTAAGTGTGGATAGGATTGTGGCCAAGCACCCTTCCTGCCAAAGCCTTGCCAGGGGAGACAAGGCAGGGAGGGTCACTTTGGGGCATTGCTGGCAAGGTAAAGGGTCTCTCCAGGATCCTTTCCAGCCAGCTGCTTCTGGCTCCTACCTGCTTCAACCTTCAGGCTCTCTCCCTCCACATTCCCACCCACCAGGAGCTCTTCCGGGTTGCCCAATCAGCACATGGGGCAGGCACCAGCAACAGCAGGAGAGTCCAAGCCCCTGCACAGCTGCCCCTTTTTCTCCTGCTGCCAAACAAGGCTCCAAGCTGCCGCTTCTCCCACACATGCAGCTGCCACCGCAATGCAGCACACCTGAGGCACCCTCATGGCACACCAGTATGCCGCCAATGATCTAAAAAGATGCAACACCAGCAGACAGCCACTAGAAAAGACAGAGCTGGGGGGGGGGGAGGTAGACCAGTTACTCTCCCCCTGCTAAGTAAAAGAGAAGCACCCACTTGAAAAAGTGCCCCTTACCAGTTAGCATTGGTTAACTGTTGTAGGCTGCTAAATGTTGGCTGCTGTTGTAAGACAAAAGGCACAATCCTAGCTAGGTCTACTCATAAGTAAGTCCTATTGTGTTCAATGGGACTTACTCCCAGGAAAGTGAGGTTAGGATTGCAAACAGTCTCTGGGTCTCAATTTGCAGCAGTTTGCAATTAGCAGATGCACACAAAACAAAGTCTTACCCTCCCCAAGCAAATTCATCATTTCCCCCCTCCCTTTCCAAAACCCTCCAGGTGTGCTACTAACAAACTCAGGGAACAGTCTTAACCAGGTCTACTCAGAAGTAAGCCCTATTTTGTTCAATGGGGCTTACTCAGTGTGGTTAGGATTGCACCCTCAGAGTGCTGGCAGGTTTTTTTTTTGTTTCTAGTGTATAATTAGAACACCTTCATCCCCATTTTGGGGGTAACTGAGGTGAGGTGTTGTACTGGGGAGCCGTGGCCAATGGCCACAGGGATCAGGGAGCCGCAGGTTGGAAAAGTTCGAGAACCACTGCTCAAGAGCCATGACAAGTGAATTTTGGTAAACAGAGTTGAAATTCTCTTCATTACCATGATATATCAGTGTAAACATCACTGTGCAAAAATTACATGCCACAGTTACAGTAAATATAGTAGGTTCTCTCAGGATGCTTGAAAAGCTTACCTTCCAAAATCGCAAAGTTTTAGGACAGCTGTGTCGGGGTCCAGCAAAAGGTTCTGTGGTTTTATATCCCGATGGCATATTCCAAAGGAATGGATATAGGCTAAACTTCGAAATAGCTGATACATGTATAACTGCAAAATAAACGAACGACAACGTGCATTATCAACTGGCAGGAAGTTTCACACTAAAACTACAAGAAAACCTAAAATACATCTAGTGTGGCTAAAAGCAGGGCTTTGAAAGAATGCCTTCTCTCAATATGTTTTATTTTAAAATATTTCTCTCTCATTTTTTTCCTACCAGAGAATTTAGCAAACAGTAGCACAGGAAGTGTAGTATTTTGTCATAACGCTTATTTCTAAAATCAGCAAGACAACAGCAATCAAGAAAGTGCAGCTCAATTTTATCAATTACATTAATTAATGGAACAAAAAAGGCACTCCCTTCACAACTCAGATGGCTAGCAGAAGTTTCAGTAAGCCACACCCAATCCTAAAACAAAATATCCAGAAAACAAAAAAACACACACAAATTTTAAAAAAACCACAATACTCATTTTCATGAGCAGAAGAAAGATAAAATTATTTTAGATGTTCAGGAGACAGATTCTATGGAATATCGACAGCACAGCCCTATGAATACTTTCTTGGTAGTAAGGTCCCCTGACAAAATTGGACTCACTTCTGAATAAACAGGACAGTTTGCCTGTGAGAAAACGTTTATACACACAGGCAAGTAGAAGAATGAATTAGATTTTTTCCTAGCCCTGATATCAGGGACATATTTATTTTGCTTTGGCAGACTCTTGTGAGTTAGAATTTGAAATAGAGTAACAGATACAGAGCCATTTACACTGTTGCCTCACAGGTAGCACAAACGGGGGGGGGGGACTACAGGAGATTATGCAAAGAAAAAAGTCTCAATGCTCTCCTGGAAAGCAGATTTCAGAACAACAGTTTTCTAATAAAGCCAAACCTCCCTGTTCCAAGGACTTGCAAGTAGTTGCTGGGGAAGAGGTGATAAGAAGGGGGAGAGAAAAAAAGACTAGAATAAAGAGAAAAAGGATACACTACAAAGACTCAACAAAAATTCCTACAGTTGTCACAATGAGTTTACAAGCATTCAAATGAAATGCTACTAGAAGGCTCACAACGAAGAATGAGATTCAGGGTCTTCAGACAGGGGAGGTGGGCACACTTGGCAGCTTACCAGGCAGACATGTTGTAAGGAGGTAGGGTTGGGTACATAAACCAGGGAATTGGGTAAAGTGCAGTCCCTGATGTCCAGGTGACCCTGGATGCACTTGGGTCCTTGGGGTAACGTTACACTGAACAAATCTGAAATTTTTATTTGAATATGATAGCCAAGTTTTCAATTGAGCATATTGTGAGTGACAAATAGTGACAAATAGTAATTGTCATGAGTGTAAATAGACTACTTAAATAATAAGCTGCTCAAAACAATAAAGGGAACACTTAAACAACACATCCGAGATTGAATGAACGAAATATTCCTATTAAATGCTTTGTTCCTGACATAGTTGAATGTGCTGACAACAAAATCACACAACAATCATCAATGGAAATCACATTTATTAACCCATGGAGGTCTGGGTTTGGTGTCATACGCAAAATTGAAGTGGAAACACACACTACAGGCTGATCCAACTGCGATGTAATGTCCATACAGCAAGTCAAAATGAGGCTCAGTAGTGTGTGTAGCCTCCACGTGCCTGTATAACCTCCCTACAACGCCTGGGCATGCTCCTGATGAGGTGGCAGATAGTCTCCTGAGGGATCGCCTCCCAGACCTGGACTAAAGCATCCGCCAATTCCTGGACAGTCTGTGGTGCAACGTGGCGCTGGTGGATGGAGCGAGACATGATGTCCCAGATGTGCTCGATTGGATTCAGGTCTGGGGAACGGGCAGGCCAGTCCACAGCATCAATGCCTTCATCTTGCAGGAACTGCTGACACACTCCAGCCACATGAGGTCTAGCATTGTCTTGCATTAGGAGGAACCCAGGGCCAACTGCACCAGCATATGGTCTCACAAGGGGTCTGAGGATCTCATCTCGGTACCTAATGGCAGTCAGGCTACCTCTGGCGAGCACATGGAGGGCTGTGCAGCCCCCCAAAGAAATGCCACCCCACACCATTACTGACCCACTGCCAAACCGGTCATGCTGGAGGATGTTGCAGGCAGCAGAACGTTCTCCCTGCCATCTCCAGACTCTGTCACTTCTGTCACATGTGCTAAATGTGAACCTGCTTTCATCTGTGAAGAGCACAGGGCGCCAGTGGCATTGTTGCCAATCTTGGTGTTCTCTGGCAAATGCCAAACGTCCTGCACGGTGTCAGGCTGTCAGCACAACCCCCACCTGTGGAGGTCAGGCCCTCATATCACCCTCATGGAGTCTGTTTCTGACCGTTTGAGCAGACACATGCACATTTGTGGCCTGCTGGAGGTCATTTTGCAGGGCTCTGGCAGTGCTCCTCCTGTTCCTCCTGGCACGAAGGCGGAGGTAGCGGTCCCGATGCTGAGTTGTTGCCCTCCTACGGCCTCCTCCACGTCTCCTGGTGTACTGGCCTGTCTCCTGGTAGCGCCTCCATGCTCTGGACACCACACTGACAGACACCGCAAACCTTCTTGCCACAGCTCGCATTGATGTGCCATCCTGGATGAGCTGCACTACCTGAGCCACTTGTGTGGGTTGCAGACTCCGCCTCATGCTACCACTAGAGTGACAGCACCGCCAGCATTCAAAGGTCACCCAAACATCAGCCAGAAAGCATAGGGACTGTGAAGTGGTCTGTGGTCACCACCTGCAGAACCACTCCTTTATTGGGGGTGTCTTGTTACTTGCCTATGATTTCCACCTGTTGTCTACTCCATTTGTGCAACAGTATGTGAACTTGATTGTCAATCAGTGTGGCTTCCTAGGTGGACAGTTTGATTTCACAGAAATGTGATCGACTTGGAGTGACATTGTGTTGTTTGAGTGTTCCCTTTACTGTTTTGAGCAGTGTATATTACAGACCAACTTTTTGGTTTTCTGTAAGCGTGGGAGAGATGCATACACACGCAGTAACCCCTCCAGTGATTATCACATGTGTGCATGGGAAACTGGGGTCCTAGATTAGTAACTCTTTTGCAACCGGATTGAGAGGGAGCTAGAAAACTATTGGATTGATATAAAGCAGTACCATATCTGCAATTTTTCTATTCCAGATGGGATGCTGCTGGGTTGAAGCGGGGTCTGTCAGGACAGACCTAATATACATGTCTGGCTTCTCCTTCCTTAACTCACCTCTCAAGGCTTTTGAGCCTTTGCATAGATCTGTTTTTCTATTACTACAGCATTCATCCAGGAGCAACCAGTACTTGTTCCTGGAAAGCATGAAGGCAGCTTACAGATCTGCCTTTCACATATAACTTAAGCTATAAAGTTAAACATCGATGCAAGGAGAAATGTGCATACTGTCATGCAAGAAGATTGTCCATGTACAGCTGGACATTGGTATCTGGGGGGATCCGTTTCTGGACCACCTGTGGATATTGAAACTCATGGATAAGTGAATCCACAGGTTGGTCCAACGGGACTTCCAAAATGGACCAGAGGCGTTTTCACGCCGCATCCAGTGGTGTTCTGTGACCCCCAAAGACATCAGAAATGCACTTCCTGTTTTTGTAGAAACACCTCTGGTTGAGTCTCAGAAAGCAGGTGAGGCCATCGCAGGTTCAGAACCTATGGTGGCTCACATACACGAGTTACAAACCCACAGATAAAGAGGGCCCACCCATATGAAAAAACTAGAGTTATAGCATCTTCAATTTATTGTATGTTTGAATAAATGTATTTTAAGTAGAAACTCTTTGTCAGGGAGCACCAGCCTTGCCATAATAGCACAGACTCACCCATCTCAACCCTGACACAAACAAGCCTTCCACTGTGATGGGAGCCACTCAGGAACTTCCAGAGTGGCACAATGAGGTCAAAATGGCATCTTGTTACTAAGATGATGGGGCACCATGAACCATGAGATGAGGGGCAGGAGAAAAAGCCTGCACAGAGGGCAGCCAGGGATTTAAAATCCTGACTGAAGCCTGTGATGAGGAGGCTTGAGCTGAGAGCTAAGGCAGATGTTGGGCTGGCACCCAAATGCAGCAGAAACAATCCCAGAGAAGCTACCCTGCTGCAGGGAAGAGATACTCTGCTGTATACACTGTGAACCCATTACCATTACATGTGGCAGCATGAAACACACATGCAACCTTCATATATGACTGTGTACATTCCTCCTCACAACCATCCATAAATGCCCAGCTTCGCCGTCCAGCAGGAGTGCCCCAAAAGGTGCCACCACCACTCACATTGTGAGGCCCGTCAGAGCAGCACCACATTAGACATGAGGAATTGCCACTAGAAAGAAATTTTTTCACCCCCATGAGTGAATGAAATACTCATGTACTGAGTGACTGGGACTCTGCCCTGTATCTGAAGTCTCCAATAAGCCCCAAACAATCTAACCTCTTAATTCATTTTACCTACCTTCACAAATATCATGGGGAGTGTCTGCTTGGCCCGACTATAGTGTCTGGCAACTCTGTATACTGTTTCAGGAACATAGTCCAAGACCAAATTAAGGTATACCTCATCTTTCTAGAAGAGAGAGAAAATGAGAGAACAGAGTAAAGAAAGCAATATGGAAACCACAAGTACAAATATCTAAGAGGTGGTGGTTTAACTGAATCACAATATGCATGAAATAAATATTTAACAAAATCTGTCTATATTCAAGGAGAATAATATACCAGAATTGTTTTGGTTTTCTGCAAATACTACATCATGCTGAATAAGACATGTTCTTCCTGGTACTGAATAAAACATGTTCTTCTCAGGTCAGACAAATAATGTGTTAACTTTGACTCATCATATTTCAACACAGTGAAACAAGCAGGTTTTTTTTTTAAGCACCTATTTTTAAAAAAACATGGTTATACCACTTTCACAACTACTAGGTTAAAAGGAAGAGGATTGAAGTCATCTAAGAGAGCTTAATAGAAAAGGGTAGTGAACAAGAACGGTACAAAACATGCTTCGGAGAAACTAGTCATTGTGAAATGTAGTGACGAAGTACTAGAAATAAACAATTACAGGATATATTCTTTTAAAAAAAGGAAAGGCCCACAAAGACTAAACTGTGTATTGAATAAAGTATTTCTATAGGCACAGGGATTCCATCTGCATGATTATTTCTCACAGTCACATATCCACTTGTGTGTGTCTTCCATCCCCATCACAAAGTCAATATTGTTTTTGAGAGACATATACTTTCAGGCCAGGTATCAGTGGTTGGCTTGATTGGCCAACTGCTTAGGCACCAACAGGAGCCCCTGACCACAATCTCTTTGTTCATAGTCAACCCCTCCTCCCCCTCCAAAGCATAGGGATTAACACAGCATCCCTGAGCAGGGGAGGAATGAGGTGAAGTGCACTAGTTGCTTCCTGTTACTATGTCTCTTTTTAAATGTCGCCAGTACAGTTGAATCTTGCAGTCAGTAGCAGGTGCTGCCACATGCATCCTTCCATTTTGGGGGGAGGGGGGCAAAGTCTTCCTACAATCATGCATTGTCTTTGTCACTGTTCATTCATTCATCCACCCTTTGCCTCCAGAGCCAGCACAATGGGTTGTGGCAAGAACAGCGAGAAGGTTGACAAGCAACTACCAAAACACTTCGTCCTGAAGATCTATCTATTCCTCATCCACTGCCATCCCATGGACCCCCAAGTAGTTTCTTTCCTACATGCAGTTCCAAACTTACCTTCTCTCCACTGGAGTAAAAGAAATAGCGCAATCTGACAATGTTACAATGATCGAGCTTTCTCATGATTTGAAGCTCTCGATTCTGAAAATAGAGAACAGTATTTGAAATAATATTTTCCAAAGATACACAATCCTGTATGATTTCACAAAAGCTCAAACATTAGAAACTAGGTATTTTGGAAGAATAAAAGCAATTACTGCTGAACACATCATGCCCCAACTTTTACTGAAATAATGAAGAACCTTCTAAACTGAGATACAGAGTTGTTTCATTTGCATCTAAGCAGCCTAAGGCATGTACTAAAGATAATACAGATTAGTCATTTCCAAGGTGGAAGAATTTAAATCACCACAAAAAAGGTCACTTTAAGCCAAAATTTCTTATTTTGTATCTACTGAACATTACAATTGATTGTTATCACCATTAACACATTGTAAAGGTCTCCAGGCAATGGTTGTTAGGTGTTAAAGCATGCTTCAGGTGGGGGTATTCCTAGGATCTCCCACAGTCTACAGCACTGAATTTAGAGACGGATCAGGCACAGTCTTGGAATTTACCTATCTTTGTTCCCCTATTTCTCTGTCTGCAGACCTAATTGAAAGATGTTGGGCATGCACTAAAACCTTACCCAGGCAGCATTCCATGAACCTAGTTTCCTTCTGAAATCAAGACTTCAGCAGTTACACGTGCAGAATCAGCATATCAGCACAAAGTCTACCTATGATACACACGACTGGTGTGCTAAGACTGGATACACAGCAAAGCTGTCCAATTAAAATGAGTTGTATGAAATGCCTCATGAGTTAAATTCTTATGAAAGTCCGATATTGTGTTTAAATCAGAATTCTCTCTCCACTATCTCTGTCGCTTCTTTGGCCTAATTTAGATGTGATACTAGGTATGCCCAACAGACATGTGGCATTCCACACACCCAGGATCTTTTTAAAAAGACGTTGCCTTGCTTGCATGTACTGCATTAAAATGCCTGAGATCTCTGGACTGAACGGGATCCATGCTGACTTGTTAACACTGCATGTTTTAAAGTGACATCAGCATATGGGAAGCAGCTTAGTAAGATTTTTGTGCATACCCAGCACTGCTTTCAGTCAGGCGCCTGGGCTTTTTCAGTATTCCTTTTCTGCACACAGGCCACCTGATTCTGGCTCTTCCAGACAGTTCATAGTGTGGCTTCACTGCTACAACCACAAGACAAGACTAGCATACAAATAAAATTCAAAAATTTAGTCATGCAGCTTCCACACTAGAATTCCCTGTTTAAAGTGTGGATGGGTGAAAATTACCTGATTTCTACTTGACACTCTCTGTAAACAAGAAATGAGCAAGACTGTCAAATTGAAAAGAACCTAGAACTCTTCAGAAGAAATGCAGTACTAGGTAGAACGGTATTTGTCCATGATATTAAAAAAAAATCACTATGTCAGTGTTTCCCCAACTGAGAATTGTGGCTCCCTGGGGAGCCAAAGAAACCAGCCAGGGAAGTCACAGAATCCTCATGAAAAACCTGCCACTCTATATAACGTATAGGATTGTAGCCCAAATGCGGAGCCACAGCCAATGGCCCAGCAGGTCAAGGGAGCCGCCAGTCAAAAAAGTTTGGGAACCACTGAACCATGCTGTTTTGTTGGGAGAATCAACTCCAACTCCATTTTTTTTAAAGAACTGAACACAGTGCAGTTCTCTTCATGGTCACAAGACATAAAACGACAATAGAAAATCACTGAGCTGGGCTGAGTGGATGGTCCTGGTGAAATATACAATGGTTTCTAGTGGCTTGCCTGTCCTTGTCTCCATTTGCAACCTACAATAACAAATACACTACACCTATTGTGTCACATACTGTGCTTGAACTCAAAGTCCGATTTTCCCCTATGGCTCACATTACTTACACAATAAGCAGTTGTGTACTTAGCAGAAGATTCTGCCTTCAGCTATTAGAGATATTCAGACTATTTGTAAATGCAAAAAGAAGTGAAATGTAAAAACAAACTTGCTTCTTAAAAATCATAATGGAAAAATTAAGATGTAAATTAACAGCTATTAACCATTTTGATAGTGATAAACTTCCAATACATGTTTAATCATAAAGTAGGAAATCTATAAAGTGTACAGGAGCTAAAACTGTGATACATCAGTTTCACCTTGCATTGGGCCATAGACAGGGTCCAACACAAGTGCCATAGAACAGATTTTTGTTCCTGCTACATGTTAACAGGAACATGACATGAGAGAGCATGTTTTTCAAACACTGGAACAAAGGAAGACGTTTGCATCAATCTCATCAGTTAACAGAATAGCTGGACAACAATTCCATCATCGTTACATTGCTTTTTGCAATGTTGATTTGAGGTTCTGCGGAATCTGTTAACACACACTTCTGGGTTCCCATCTCCAGCACTATGGAAGAGAGGGAACAGAGAGCAAGAGGAAACATGGAAGAAAGGAGAGTACTGAGTACACTGGAGAAAGGGGGGGGGAGTGGCCAGCAGATCACTTAGTAGGCAGGGCAGCATTTGGTATGCCACCACAGGTAGCTCCTGGCAGGATCTTTCCAGAATACTGGAGACTTGATGGTTATCCAAACATGCCAATTTCAATACCACTTTGGTTCTCTCTGTTAGATCAAATATTTTGTGAACATTTTAGATGAGCAAACTTTTTCCAAGTCAAAAAAATTGTAGACTTCACTTTCACCCCAAAATTATGACTTTTTAATAATGAAAGGATAAAAAAGAAAGAAAAGGAATCATCCTCAGTGAAGCATCATCTACATTTCAACAATATATTTTTTGTTTCTCCAGAATGGAAGGAGACAAGCCCAGAGTAATGACTGATGCACAGATTCAGTAGACAGCATCTCTTACACATGGGTGCCTTAGGGTCACAGGAGTCTTCATTTCCTCTACATACTATCTGTTCCATCATGACAATTAGTGTACCCCAGTATAGAGCTTGAAAATTACTGGTTTAGATGAATCTGAAGACAATACAGCAGTATACATTACTTCTTCAGCACAGAGAATTTGAGAACAGTACTAACTATAGCTAACCTATATTTTGCTTTCTAGGAAGCTTATAAAACCTTAGAAAGTGTGGCATGGTGTGTGTGTAATGCATCTCACTTTACACTTCAGTTCATACGCAAGCAAGACTAAAGGGGAAAGAGCAGGAACTGAAAGTACTACAGAAAGAAGAAGCTTTTTTGTTACAGTTTATTGTCTTGAAACATTAAAACTCTGTTCAAAGACCTCCAATCTGTGGCTATTGGGTAGACAGTCGGGTCTAATCTATTCATAAAACTTCAAATTCTCTCTCTAGAGCAGACTTGCAATAAGCTCACACAAGTTACTAGCCTGCAAGAAAAATTACTAACCTGATTATAGCCTGTTCTCTTATTATTCTGTTCTGTCTGAGTCAAAAGGAGTTCAAATCCAACCCACAGAACGTTGAGCTCTCAACAAGCCTTAGACACTTGGTCGTAATAGTGGCTGCACAGCACACTGCACTCTTTATAACTCCAAATTCCCACCATGTAATCATGATAAAGGACATTTATATACCACTTTTCAACAAAAAAAAGGTTGAAAAGGTAGTTTATACAGTTTGACTAATAAGGAATGAGAAGACTGTGAGCCCCTTTAGAGCAGGGAACTATCTACACACACACACACACACACACACACACACACACACTGCTGGAGGGTTGCTGTACCAAGTTGAAAAGAGACACTGCCTGCTTGCAAATTTAAGACAGAAGCTCAAGTCCAACACACAGATACTTCATGGGTTGTCAGCAACCCTCAGAAACTTGGCAACAGTGGATGCACATTTGGCCTCTTTATAACCCCAGACCCAAAACATCCCACCAAGTTATTTTCTGCACAGTAAAAAAAAAAATACTGAGTTGAGCATTTGAATCTATTAGTATCTTGGAGAAAAGCACCCACCATCATCCTAAACAGGACTTATTTTAGTGTCAGGAACCCTGTTCAGATGCTTATAAATATTTGGGGAGACCAGAGTTTGCTGGTACACATTGCAGGGGAAAGGAAGGAGCAACTTCAAAGCAGACTGGAACCTCTGCACCTTTCATAAGAGTTGGCGTACGCACACAACACTGGTAGAGGGCTGAGCTAGGATACCAAGAGTGCAATCCCAATCAGGAAGGAACTTCCTTTAAAGCAAGTGGAACTCACTTCTGAATATTCATGGCTAGGATTAGTGCTGCCAAATCTCTGTTCTCCCTCCCAGACATCACAAGTTCAGGAGTCACCTCTTTAAATCTCTTTGTAGTTGCAGAACTGAGCAGGTGAGGATCAATCATGACTGCAGAAGAAGCATAAAGAATCTCTTTGCTTTCAGAGCATGGGAGATCAGTTTTTATATATAGAAAAATGTTACACAAAAGGTGGATCGTATCCGACCCAATTGTTGGTGGATCATGAAACTGACAAGCTGATAGCTGACAAGGAAAATGCACTGAGCCCTATCGAAAGTAAAACAGCCACACATGTGCATTTACTTGTGAGTAGGCAAGTCTGCCTCAGCACTTATCATAAGCCAGGTGAAACGGAACACAATGCCACCAGCATGATCCTGATCTGATGAATATGGAGCTCAACAAATGCTCCAGAAGGCAGCCTCCCCACCATAGTAACAAGGATGAAAAGAAAAGCTTGAGCAACTGGTAAAGTGAAAGTTTCTTTTTTTTTTTCCCCCCCCTAAGTCCAATACAGCTAGATGGGTCCCAATTGAGTGGTACATTAAAAAGTGGATCCTGGTGCTAAAGACTTTGGAAATCACTGGATTAGGGCATTATGTTCCCATAGGTTGAGTTTGTGTAACTCAGTTGTAAGGATCAACCTTACAGTACCCAGTACATCTGCTCCAGCATCAGTTAAAATGCAAAACAGACAAACAGAAAGTTCTCTTTTTGTCTTTTTGTCCCAAAACGAGCATGGCAGCAAACAGTAATTTACTAGAAGGTTGTATTCAGAAGCAAGCAATACAATCATCATTAAGATACGAGTACTTTTTATGCAGACAATGAGTGCTAGTTGCTGAAGCCATAAGAACTACTGCAAGTACCAATGAACAGTAGTAAGGGCCATCTATACAGTAAGCACTAAGCACCAAAGCTTGGTTTATACTATAGATAGTTCAAAATCATGATACCTAAACCAAGCTTTGATGCTTAGTGCTAACTGTATAGTGTTTCTCAACTGTATAGTGTATAGCGTACAGTGTTTCTCAAACTGTGGGTCAGGACCCACTATGTGGGTTGCAAGCCAATTTCAGGTGGGTTTCCATTCATTGCAATATTTTATTTTTAATATATTAGACTTGACACTACCAAGGTATATGACTGCATTTGGGGAAATTGACACATCTGTACTTTTAACAGCTTGTACATTCTTCCTGCTTGATGACATCACTTCTGGTGGGTTCTGACAGATTTTTATTCTAAAAAGTGGATCCTGGTGTTAAAAGTTTGAGAACCACTGGTCTATACAATGAACAGTCTATCCAATGAATTGGTATTGGTACCATGAGTGCTAGGTATCAAAATAGTATGCACAATGAATGTGCATAAGTACAAAAGACCTTGTTTAAGTACAGAGATTTTGGACTCATAGTACAATGTGCACTATGTATTAAAGCCTGGATAAGGTACCAAGACTATGGACTATCTGACTGTACTTAAACCTTATGCAAATCATGGGGGAAGGCCTCTGAACTTCCAGAACCTGGACAACAAGATCTGACAAATCAAACCGTCAGCATCAAAACAAGGTCAAATATAAAGTAACAGGAATTACAACCAAAGCAGCTTGGGGGATTCAGCAGGATATATCAGCAGAAAGTATTACTCTTGCAACTCCTTGTGGGAACGGTTCTCACTGGTACCATCAAAAGAACTGGCCTTTTGTAAACCCAACTATTTCTGAGACATTGTCTATCCTGAATCCTTCAGGCCAAAGCATCTATGAACCACAGTCAAGACCAAAGGAACAACTGAGGCAGATGCAAACAGAAACTTGACATCAGAGCCTCAACCATGGAGGGTTAACAGCTACACTGAGGTAGAATTAGGAAGATGACAGTGCCTTGTAGCTTTTGAATTCCCATTCCCAGAGAGACACATGTATTTTTAATTAAGATGCACTTGTTTTTATGAAATTCAAAAAATGCAGACAAGTCAATTTTATGCGCCTCACCAAGGCGTAAAAGACGTAGAACATAGCCGTTGAGATATAAAAACTATTCTCAAACAAGCAAGAGAGATGAAAACCGAGGTGAAATATTTCTTGAAAGCTAGAACCAAGGAAAACGTTCCAAAACTCTATAGAAAATTCTCTATTGTGCTGCTGGTAACTCAGCAGTAAAAAAAAAATTAAGAAGAGCACCATGTCTTGGAGGCAGGCAGTAGCATAGGGTTTCCTGCTTGAAGGTGAAGAACGAAAAGTCTTCAGCACCAGAAGATTCCAAAACGCTGTTCAGCATAGGAACAGATCATGTGTGTGTACAACTTTAGATACCACAAAAAAAGAAATAGGAAGTATACACCTCCTTCCTGAACTCCTTTTTAATTTTATGAACTTGCTTTTCCAGAATAAAATCTGGATACCACAAAGAAGAAATAGGAAGAATTCCATATACATCTCCTTCCTGAACTCAATTTTATGAACTTATAGGATGCTTATCCAGAATAAAATTTGCCTAAAGCCAGAACACAAATACAACAACCAACTACAAAGAAACCCAGCAGTACCAAAACGATATCATCTAAAATAATCAAGTTAACTAACATCTAGCTGATTAGGTACCTTAGAGGAATGAGTATTTTATCACATACAAAATGGGATAAAAACAAAAGATATATAGCCCCTCCACTCAGTTAAACAATTATGGCTCTTTCAACACATGCCAAGGGATGACAGTCTGCATGCAAACTTACATCAGCTTCTTGTCAAACATTTGACCTCATCTGAGCACAGAGGCAAATGCTTGCCCCCCCCCGCACAGCCTGCCTTGTTTGACAAGCTTGTCAGATCAGTGATCTCACTGAAATTAGCTTTGTTTTGCTGTGTGTGCATGAATACGCACATATGTTTTGCCATTGGTTTATACTGCAAATATAACAACTTCTGCCCAGTTGGCCCAAGTACAACACTGTTTGAACTCTGCTATAAACCACATAGCATGGACCATGTCTGCCTGTATCTCTTCTAAACTGTGTGCCCAGAACTGGACACAATATTCCAGGTGGAGTCCGACTAAAGCATAATCAAATATCATGTAAGTGATACCCAACACAGACTAAAAACAGCTGTAGCGTTTGGTCTTATTTCTGATGTAATTATAGTATCTTTTTAATAGCAATTAAAGCAATTGCTAAAGTAACCTGTGGCTATGAATTATTTCTGAATAGTTCTTACTGTGTTACTGGAATAGTAGACCTTCTTCCACTTTAAGAAGATATATAAAATAGGAACTCATTTGGAACAAATGTTTTTATTACGAGTATAGGCACATCCCTGTATTCACAGGTATCTGTTCCATGGACCCCCCAGCAGATATGGAAAGATAAGGGGAGTCCCATCTCTGCTGCTCCCCCCCCTCCCATTAATGTGAAAAAGCTATGCAGTCAGACAGCCAGCAGCAGGGTGGGGGCTATCCAGTGTTCTGCATCGAGTGCCACATGTATGATTATATGCCTCTGGGGCATAAGTCATGGGTGTGTCCTCGGTGCAAGGAGCTCCAGGCTCTCAGGGAACGCGTCCGCTCCCTTGAAGCCTTGGTGGCCGACCTGGAGAAGCGCAGGCAGCCAGAGGAGGACCGTGGGGAGACTTCCGGGGACGATCAGGCTTCGTCCCAACCTCAGGCGTGCAGCTCCTCGGCTGCCCGGGTGGGAAGTCTCGGGACTGGAGGACGTCATTCTGGAGAGGAGGGAAACAATCCCCTAGGGGGGATCCCTTCTCCAGGGGATGGGCCCGTATCCGAGCGCACTCGGGATACTCCTCGGCGGGAGGGGGGTCGGGGGCTTCTTGTAGTGGGGGATTCGATTATTAGAAACATAGAGAGGGGGGTTTGCGACGGATGTGAGGATCGCATGGTGACTTGCCTGCCTGGTGCGAAGGTTGCGGACATCACTTCTCGTCTAGACAGGCTGGTAGACAGTGCTGGGGGAGAGGTAGCGGCTGTGGTGCATGTCGGCACCAACGACGTGGGCAAGTGTAGCTGGGAGGTCCTGGAGGCCAAATTTAGGCTTTTAGGCAGGAAGCTGAAAGCCAGGACCTCAAAGGTAGCGTTCTCTGAAGTGCTACCTGTTCCACACGCAGGGCCAGCTAGGCAGGCGGAGATCAGGGGTCTCAATGCGTGGATGAGACGGTGGTGTAGGGAGGAGGGGTTTAGATTCGTTAGGCACTGGGGAACGTTTTGGGACAAGCGGGGCCTGTACAAGAGGGACGGGCTCCATTTGAACCAGAATGGAACCAGACTGCTGGCGCATAACATTAAAAAGGTGGCAGAGCAGCTTTTAAACTGATCCCTGGGGGAAGGCCGACAGGAGCCGAGGGGCATCCGGTTCGGGACTCCTCATCCCTATGGGATGAGGATGGGGAGGTTAGAGAACAACAAGACAAAGGCAGGGTAGGAGAAGAAATTGGGAAAGGTAGGGAGATGGGATGTGATAGACGGTTTGGCACAATGAGAGGATGCGGGGACAAAGGAGCGAATAAGCAGCCCATCCTGGGGCATTCCGTGTATAAATGCTTTTATGCGAATGCACGAAGTCTACGAGCAAAGGTGGGAGAACTGGAATGTCTGGTGACAAGGGAAAATATTGACATAGTGGGCATAACGGAAACCTGGTGGAATGCGGAGAATCAGTGGGATACCGCAATCCCGGGCTATAAACTCTACAGGAGGGACAGGCAGGGGCGTGTTGGAGGTGGGGTGGCCCTTTATGTTAAGGAAGGGATAGAATCCAGCAAAGTAGAGATTGAAGGTGGGTCCGACTCCACCGTAGAATCTCTGTGGGTTAAATTACCAGGCTTGAGCAGCGATGTAATACTGGGGGTGTGCTATCGTCCTCCAGACCAGAAATCTGATGGGGACCTTGAAATGAGGAAACAGATCAGGGAGGTGACAAGGAAGGATAGGGTTGTAATCATGGGGGACTTCAATTATCCTCATATTGACTGGGTCAATTTGTGTTCTGGTCACGATAAGGAAACCGGATTTCTTGACGTGCTAAATGACTGTGGCTTAGATCAGCTAGTCACGGAGCCCACCAGAGGACAGGTGACTCTGGATTTAATTTTGTGCGGTACGCAGGACCTGGTTAGAGATGTAAACGTTACTGAGCCATTGGGGAACAGTGATCATGCTGCGATCCGTTTTGACGTGCACGTTGGGGGAAGAATACCAGGCAAATCTCTAACAAAAACCCTTGACTTCCGACGGGCGGACTTCCCTCAAATGAGGAGGCTGGTTAGAAGGAGGTTGAAAGGGAGGGTAAAAAGAGTCCAGTCTCTCCAGAGTGCATGGAGGCTGCTTAAAACAACAGTAATAGAGGCCCAGCAGAGGTGTATACCACAAAGAAAGAAGGGTTCCACTAAATCCAAGAGAGTGCCCGCATGGCTAACCAGCCAAGTTAGAGAGGCTGTGAAGGGCAAGGAAGCTTCCTTCCGTAAATGGAAGTCTTGCCCTAATGAAGAGAATAAAAAGGAACATAAACTGTGGCAAAAGAAATGTAAGAAGGTGATAGGGGAGGCCAAGCGAGACTATGAGGAACGCATGGCCAGCAACATTAAGGGGAATAATAAAAGCTTCTTCAAATATGTTAGAAGCAGGAAACCCGCCAGAGAAGCGGTTGGCCCTCTGGATGGTGAGGGAGGGAAAGGGGAGATAAAAGGAGACTTAGAGATGGCAGAGAAATTAAATGAGTTCTTTGCATCTGTCTTCACGGCAGAAGACCTCGGGCAGATACCGCTGCCCGAACGGCCCCTCCTGACCGAGGAGTTAAGTCAGATAGAGGTTAAAAGAGAAGATGTTTCAGACCTCATTGATAAATTAAAGATCAATAAGTCACCGGGCCCTGATGGCATACACCCAAGGGTTATTAAGGAATTGAAGAATGAAGTTGCAGATCTCTTGACTAAGGTATGCAACTTGTCCCTCAAAACGGCCACGGTACCAGAAGATTGGAGGATAGCAAATGTCACGCCTATTTTTAAAAAGGGAAAGAGGGGGGACCCGGGAAACTATAGGCCGGTCAGCCTAACATCTATACCGGGTAAGATGGTGGAATGCCTCATCAAAGATAGGATCTCAAAACACATAGACGAACAGGCCTTGCTGAGGGAGAGTCAGCATGGCGTCTGTAAGGGTAAGTCTTGCCTCACAAACCTTATAGAATTCTTTGAAAAGGTCAACAGGCATGTGGATGCGGGAGAACCCGTGGACATTATATATCTGGACTTTCAGAAGGCGTTTGACACGGTCCCTCACCAAAGGCTACTGAAAAAACTCCACAGTCAGGGAATTAGAGGACAGGTCCTCTCGTGGATTGAGAACTGGTTGGAGGCCAGGAAGCAGAGAGTGGGTGTCAATGGGCAATTTTCACAATGGAGAGAGGTGAAAAGCGGTGTGCCCCAAGGATCTGTCCTGGGACCGGTGCTTTTCAACCTCTTCATAAATGACCTGGAGACAGGGTTGAGCAGTGAAGTGGCTAAGTTTGCAGACGACACCAAACTTTTCCGAGTGGTAAAGACCAGAAGTGATTGTGAGCAGCTCCAGAAGGATCTCTCCAGACTGGCAGAATGGGCAGCAAAATGGCAGATGCGCTTCAATGTCAGTAAGTGTAAAGTCATGCACATTGGGGCAAAAAATCAAAACTTTAGATATAGGCTGATGGGTTCTGAGCTGTCTGTGACAGATCAGGAGAGAGATCTTGGGGTGGTGGTGGACAGGTCGATGAAAGTGTCGACCCAATGTGCGGCGGCAGTGAAGAAGGCCAATTCTATGCTTGGGATCATTAGGAAGGGTATTGAGAACAAAACGGCTAGTATTATAATGCCGTTGTACAAATCTATGGTAAGGCCACACCTGGAGTATTGTGTCCAGTTCTGGTCGCCGCATCTCAAAAAAGACATAGTGGAAATGGAAAAGGTGCAAAAGAGAGCGACTAAGATGATTACGGGGCTGGGGCACCTTCCTTATGAGGAAAGGCTACGGCGTTTGGGCCTCTTCAGCCTAGAGAAGAGACGCTTGAGGGGGGACATGATTGAGACATACAAAATTATGCAGGGGATGGACAGAGTGGATAGGGAGATGCTCTTTACACTCTCACATAATACCAGAACCAGGGGACATCCACTAAAATTGAGTGTTGGGCGGGTTAGGACAGACAAAAGAAAATATTTCTTTACTCAGCGCGTGGTCGGTCTGTGGAACTCCTTGCCACAGGATGTGGTGCTGGCGTCTAGCCTAGACGCCTTTAAAAGGGGATTGGACGAGTTTCTGGAGGAAAAATCCATTATGGGGTACAAGCCATGATGTGTATGCGCAACCTCCTGATTTTAGGAATGGGTTAAGTCAGAATGCCAGATGTAGGGGAGAGCACCAGGATGAGGTCTCTTGTTATCTGGTGTGCTCCCTGGGGCATTTGGTGGGCCGCTGTGAGATACAGGAAGCTGGACTAGATGGGCCTATGGCCTGATCCAGTGGGGCTGTTCTTATGTTCTTATGTTCTTATGATTTAAAGGTTTACTGGACTGAAAATACTGTTCCTCACAATACAGGAATATTGTTCCCGGAGCCTTATAGCAACCTGTATAAGGAAGAATGTGTGTAAGGAACAGTATTTTCAGTGAAAATATTGAAATAGCAGGTATCAGATTCACAGATAGTGGGTTCCGTTTGTATTTATATACTGCTTTTCAAGAGAAAGACCATTTTACACAATTGTTTCCCAATCTGAAGACTGCTGGATGTTAAAGACCTAGTGACTCGTTAACTCCTGAATTATGGATCATCCATGTGTTGTATCGACTGCCCTGCTTAGGGCATCTGCTGGGTGGTTATCCTTTCCCAGAGCTTTTCTCCGCAAGGAGTATTTGAACCTGTGACTTCCTAGATGCTGAAATTTTATAATGGTGCTGTCTCAACATAGCCACAATGTTAAGCTATCACACCCTTGTACTTACTATACAAATACTCTGAGGGCCCACTTGTTGCCCGAGTGTGAAGCTACTGTTGCAATTGTTGTGGCTGGGAATGATGGACAAAACTGGGTCCCTCTCAGAAGTTGCTTGTCCTAACCAATCCTCAGGAAAAGCAACAAAAGAACCAATTCAGAAGTGAGCATGCACAGGTCTTAAGATAGCCTGAGCCTGAGCACCCTACTCATAAACTGTAACAGGACAAATGATATCAACCTTGGATTGATATCCAAGCACCTTGGATGATATCATTTGTGCTGTCACAGTTTATGAGTTAAGTCCTCCATGAAGTTGGCCTTAGAGGCAGATAGGGATGAGGAATCATTCTGATACACAAATGTGCATTACCACATTTGGAGATAATAAGTCTCTAAGTCAGCCATTTTCAACCACTGTGCCGTGGCACATCGGTGCGCCACGAGTGTTCCACAGATGCCACAGGAATTTGTGAGAAGGTCATTTATTAGTAGGGCCAATGGGGATGTGAGCCCCCCACTGTTAGCATGGTGTGCCTTGGCAATTATCAAAAACCTGATGGTGTGTATTGACAATTTTAGCGCCTTGTCAGTGTGCCAAGAGATGAAAAAGGTTGAAAATCACTGCTCTAAGTGAAGTTTTGGTTCGCTTTTTAAAAGATGGACTAAGATGGTCTTTAGCACTCTTATGACACCTGTTAAGGTCAGATACTCTATGCTGTTAACTTTAGAGCATCACTTCTAAAGTGAAGAGTCACCCAAAGACATTTGCCCTTCAACATCTGGAAGAAAACAGCAAACCATACCTGACTCAGCCACCACAGGGTGCTGGTGGTGCTAAACATACCCTACTGATGATCTTGGGGATTAGTGGGAATGGGGGAAAAAAAATACAGAGTGGAACTCCTGCACAAATAAGGGCCTCATCACCAATGGATTGGGGAGTAGGTCTTGCTTGATTGTCAAATTTAATATTTCATATTTTGTTTGTGACAAAAAGGAGAGCAGTTTTTAATGAAACAGAGCAAATTCTTGAAGTAGACATTCCAATTGTGAACAAATGCTTTGTCTCCTGCTCTTCTGAGGGAGTCCACCAACTTGTCATCCCCCTGAGTCCCTGGATAAGGTTGCTTCCTTTTTATCCAGGGTAATAGCCAGACAGAACTCTGGCACTCTGGACAGTGTATGAGGAAAGGACTGATGTTTATGCTTGTGATGTTGTTGTATATTTGTGTCTTGTTTCGTTTCTTTCTCTGTATTTTATGCCAATAAAGGTCTTACTGAACTGAACTGGTCATCCCACGCTGTTGATGACAGTCAGGGCAATTTGGTGTTTAGTATTCCGGTTCATGTTGCACATGCCTATTTGTAGAGAACATATATATCGACATGCTAGCAGGATTACTATTGCAGTCACTGACATATCTCAACATCTGCTGTACTTGATAGGCCAGATGCACTAATGCTCAGCAACAATTATGTACAAGTGATATAATAGTTTGTATAAAAGAAGGTAGGTAGACCAGTGAGACCCTTAGGCTTCGGATTGTTCCCCTCCCCCCAAAATGAAAGAGATACCAAAACATGCTAGGGTAAAAAAGTCATAGCTTGATATCAAAGCCCAGACCTTTTGTAAATGGAGTCACATAGCAGGACTTGGGTTACGCATCCAAGCACTGAAGCGCCTACTCAGGAGGCTTAGGCATCAACCATAACTTGATATCAAAGTTTTTAATTGTCCTTGAATAATTTACCAGCTACTAAAGCTTAAGTGCCTAAGTACTGATATGCCAATAGTGGAAGAGGTAGGCATGGAGACCAGAGGTCTGTACTGAAACTTGGAATGGGTTTAACATAAAGGGTAAATGGTGAAGAATTAGCTAGATATCAATATTTTACGCTGTCCATATTGAGGATACGCAATATAAAGGCAACTTCATGATACTGAGGCTGAAACTCCTCATGGAATCTGGAATTAGTGAGATTAAAACTGGTACCAAACTGATGAACTACCCATACCAAAGGAACTCAGAATGGGAGCTCAGTACTGAAGCTTAGGTTACTTTTAACATGAGATGCAGATGCTGATGTAATTGGGTAAGAGGCACTTTTTCAAGTGGGTGCTCCTTTTTTTAGCAGGGGGAGAGTAACTGGCCCACCTCACCCCAGCACTGTCTGTTCTAGTGGCTGACTGCTGGTATTCATTTGCATCTTTTTAGATTGTGAGCCCTTTTGGGACAGGGAGCCATTTAGTTATTTGATTTTTCTCTGTAAACCGCTTTGTGAACTTTTAGTTGGAAAGCGGTATATAAATACTGTTAATGTGTAAGTACTAAGGTTTTGAGCTACTCAGTTTCATTATCAACAAAGTTCAGTACAGCACTCATTGCTAGTTATTGCAGTTAAGACTGCCTCTGAAACAGGCACCCCAATGTGTGTGACTAAACAGAGACCAGGATGAATTGCCTTCACTCCACCCCCCCCAACTAAGTGAAAAAATAGGCGCTGCAACATGGTGACAGTGGTTTTGCTCTGTGCTATACAGTATATTTTCTCTCAAAACTGCTACAAAAAACCAGTTCATCTACATAAGGAGAAAATGTGCATGCTTGTCCCCAAAGAAAAGCAACTATTACTGCCATATTTCTCTATGAATGGGGACAATGCAATGGCTGAATGGAAACACCCAGACTGGAAAATGCATGGCCCACAAGTAAACCTGAGGTAGCATCGGTGTTCTAAGCTGCACATGCAGCTTCACAACAATCCATTAAGTTCTGCACTTAATTGTAATAGCCACTTGCTCATTTATTATCATATCTTGCATCCTCCAACTTAAATTCAGTACATAGTGTTTATATTCTGTTTTGCTGCCTACCACTTCCTGTCCACCCAAGCCAACAGGAGGCAGCAAGTCAAGCAGCAATTGGAGCAGGTTTGCTAAAGGATTCCAGCAGTACTTGCTGATCTGCTCAAAGAGTAGAGCCAGACCAGATGATGGAGTACAGCTCAGCTCAGCATCATCAACAACCAGAGTGACAAGAGACTGTCAGTTTGTGTAACAGAAAGAGTCACACACACATCATCTTCAGGTGCATTTACTAGGCAGTAAACCCACTGAACTCAGCAGGACTTGCTTCAGAGAATATATATATCTCCATGATACTGGATATATACTGCCTTAATTATATATATATATATATAATCAAGCATGTAACCACAACGTGACCCATTTTAAAAATACCTCTTCGGTTCATTCTTCATTCTTTTTTTAAAAAGAGTCAACATGGAAAATCTTAAATTCAACGTTTCAAACCTACAGTGTCCATTAAGAAATGACAGTATGCAAACCTCTGTGAACTTTAGTATAAGCCCACTGAAGTAGGTGAAACTTGAACAAACAGCCTGTTTACTATTTCACCCAAAAAGCAAAAACAAGGCACCTTTTTCCTTTTTTTTTTTTTTTTAAATAATTGCACTGTCACCCATCAACCCCTGACCCTTTCTTCTCAATTTTTCCCCAGCATCACCAAGTTTCCAGCTTTGGGGCATTAAACAAGCTGTTACTGCCTTCCAGTATAGTGTGAATATGATATTTGCTATATAAACGTAAACCAAGTGCAGCTTGGTCTTCCCATCTTTAAATTAATCCATAGCTTCCTGAATGAGAATACACCTTTCCATGGCTACTATTAGCACACATCCAACCATTACTCCAATATAGAACCACAGAGCAAATTCCATCTTGTGTTGAAGCTCATGCTGATGTGGAAGGAGCCATTCTGAATAACTGGGGGGGGGGGGAACCAAACATCTTTTGGCCCAATCCACCCCCCAACTGTGCCGGGCAGAGAGTGTGCTTCATCAGTACACACTGTTGCAAAAGCGCTGTAAAGCACTTGTTCCAGGTGCGCCAGTTAGAGAAGGTTTCCCACTGGCAGCCACAGGAATAGGCCCCTTACTCCAAGAACTTCAGCAGCCAGAATTCCCCTGCAGGGTGCAGTGTAGCCTGCGCCAGCACCGCTCCATCACTATGCAGGAATCTAGTTAGGATTGGGTTGTTTAGCAAATGGAGGGTATATCGCAGAAACAGTGTTTTCAATTGACAACTCCGACAAAGTCATGTCAACTTGGATATAAAAAGGACTACTGGCACCCTCCTTTTTCACTTCACAATATATGCGGAGTAGAAACCAAAAAGCGTTTCCTAGACAAGATCTCTATGGAAGCTTTCTCCAGTAAGGCTGATACCTCTTATAACAATTAGGGGTCCTCCCTCCATTTTTATCCTAAAACTGTTTTAGAGATTATTTCTGCTCTGGCAGAATCACATACAAAGAACAAGGAGTGATTTTGGTTTCCATGGCAGGAAGATGACTGTCATTTATTTTGGGTAAATGGAACCTCTTAGCTATGCATGTCTATAACACACTATGTGCTATCTTGCCTGCTTGATCAGCAGTGTACAATCGGGCAAATAAACTTGGCAGCCAGGATGTCTCATTTCTAGCTGCTAAAGTCACAGATGAAACACAAGGGACCCAATACCTCTTACTCAGAAAATTCTCCATTATCCAAGAGCTTCCTATAGGCTGGAGTGAACACAAAGCAGCTGCCCCTTGCTAGAAAGCAGTACAAGATTTTTAGTTTCCCTGAAAGTGTCATGAAGACCAGGCTACTGCAATCCAATATGGTCAGTTTATCTTAAGAACGGGATACTAGGACCTATAAGCCCAAAGACCATGTCATTCTAAACGCCTGCTTGCTGCTTAGCACGTTTGTCACTGAGACAGACTGGAGGAATGACCATGGGAATTCAAAAGGAATCCCTTGGCAGTAAGAAGTAAGTTTTAACTGTCATCATTGGTCTTAATTTTTTTTTTCTTGATGGCTGCCTATGCAGCACATAGCTGCCAAAGGCCCAAAGAACTATGTGGTTGGCTGCATTTCAGAAGCCTTTTGAAACAATTTGAGAACAAAGGAACCTGCAAGGTTTTGGGGACACTGCCAGGATAATAGCTTGAAGCACACAATGTAGAAAAGCCTTTCCTTAAGGTAATGGTTCTCAAATTCTCAAGGAGTTTGAGAACCAGTGTTTGTGGGGGAGGGGAGGGGGCAGCAATGAGATCACTACAATCGTGCTGCTGCCAGGAAGGAAAGATTTTTTTTTAACTTACCTGGGAATCACTACAGATCTCTGGAGCATCCAGAGAGCCTGCTAGCCCCTTTGCATCTCTCCCCATGCATCCAAAGTACTAAGTAAAAAAAAAAAAAACAGCAGCCCACCAAACACAACAAAAAAACCCACTTCCGGTTTCTGTCATGAACCCCTCTGCGGGGGGAGGGGGGGGACACCTGTGGGAAACTTGCAGTTTTTGTGTGTGTGCGCGCGCGCACGCACACTTTTTACAGTACTTAGAAGGTGCAGGGAGGGTTGCAGAGGGGGTTGCAGGTTTCCCAGACCCTCTGGAGAACCATAGCAACTACCCAAGTAAACTCTGATACAAATTCTAGGTAAATGAGCTTTTTATAAGATGATTTAAAGGCATTCACAATCTGAACAATGATATGATAGAGGGCTTACTAAATCTTTGTAGGTTTCTGCAACTGTACATTTTGAGAAGCAGACGTGGTGCTGGTGTCAGAACCCAGTGACATCCAGATGCCGAGGAGGTCTCTTCTAGGTTAGAGAAAAAATTGCCCCTGCAGGAGCCTCCGACATCAACAAGGATCCTGCAGTGATCACGGTGCTTAAGGGAGAGACAGAGGTTACTCCTGTACACATTTTTTCAAGCTCTCCAGGAGCTTGAAATCTTGAGTGATCTCACCATCCCAGATTTGGAACTCTGGCCCTGCTCCAGAACCTCCTTCATAGTCCCCAGAACCACAAGAGCAGTAACATGAGTAGATCAGAGCCAAGGCCCAGAAGTGGGTGCAGTGCCTGTTTGCCCAAAAACTCACTTCTCATGGGTCTATTCAAAAAGAGAGCAAAAGCAGAGGCAGAGGCCTTCAGTCAGAACCCAACTAAGCTCAGGAAAGGACAGGATTCCCATTACCCTCATAAGTTCTTCAGTTTCAGCTAGACACTTACTGCTGCCACAACTTTACACCAAGAGTCCCTCTGAAGCCAGTTCCTAGGTCTCTGCTCTAGCCTTCCCCTATTCTTCTCTCCCTTTGCTTCTTGCCATCAGTTCCAGTGCCCAGTTTCCACTTTTTGTTATAGTCTGCAGGGGTAGAATCCACTATTTGGGCTGACCCTTGAATCCTCAGTACACTCGACAGTGGTAGCACCCAATGTGCATCATGAGACCCAGTGTAGGACTTTGCCCCCAGCAACCCAACACCAGCACTGCCAGTCTGTCACTCTGTTCTATCACTCTTGCTTCTCACCACAGCTCCATAATATGACCTCAACCTCCAAACCAGAGCCACATCTTGAATTAATCACAACTTACTTCACTTACTTCACCTCAGGTACTAGTTAGGAAGAGCAGGACAGGAGGTTAGGAAAGGAGGGGGAACCCCTCTGCATTCCCTCCATAATGTGACATACCAAAATGTAGCTTCACTACGACATTTGGTGCCAACAGATTTAGAGTGTTCAGCAGCATCAAGGAACTGGTAACTCTTTTGGGCAACCTGAGGATGTTTCTAGTATTGTATCTTCCTGCATCTATAAATCAGAACAATGCTGACCCTGATCTGAACAGTTGCCATAGTTCTCAAAGGAACTAGATGCCCAAGAGCTAAAAGGTTATAGAAGCTGCCTTCCATCAACATTGCTAAGATCAAAAGATATTTCCTAGGCCATATATTCATCAGCAAGGAAGGGAAAAAATAAGGGATTTTTAAAAAATTTAATATTAAGTTAAATGATAATTTAAAAAATTAATCTTCATCTTGTAAATATCCAATTATGGCAAGCTTCATGTTTAAAAAACCAACAGTTCAATGATCATTGAATTTAAAACAAAAAATCTACAATAGTATCTTAAACCTGAATTGATTCATATAACCCAGAATCAAACATCGTGAGTGCAGGCCCAGGTTTCAGAAGATGCTGCCATATATTTCTCATCAGGATTAGTTCACTGAGCCCACCTTATACTCTTAAACTACTTGGTTCTGCTATGTGATTAACTTTCAAATAATGACTACGGTTACCAACCAACACTGTTCCATGAAATGGAAAGTCAAAGGTGCATTTGGTCTGACATTAAGCAGCTTTGCTCAGTATCTCTGCATGGGTTCAAACATGAGAGAGGCAGAAATCTGTTTTCTGAAATAAGAAAACCATTTGAGGGACCTGTTAACTCCTAACTGATTATCTTAAAACAACTTGATACAGTCATGAACAGAGGAATCAAGTATCATAAACTATTTTTTCTAGAACAGTAAAAAAAATGTTGAGTGCACCCTCCTGTGAAGTATCAACACATTTTAAGAATTATAACAGACTATAACTATGTACTTTTGCTTACCAAATACCTTAAGCACAGATTAGAGGCCTGATTAATCTACTTTCTAAAGCCCCAATGAACAAAATTGCATATTTACATATTAGTATACCTCTAAAGAATTCAAGGTTTCTTAAAAAGCAGTATTCTTTACAATAAAAATGAAGCAGTTAAGCAAGCAACATTTTCTTTATTCCTGATTAATGAGTTGCTACCACAGACCAGTCACAATTTCAAAAGAAACAAGTTTTCAGATCAGGATTTCAACTTTCTTCCTACCCATTTTGCACAAAATTACTGTCACAACACTAAGCATATCAACGCACACAATATATCTCAGTGAAAAATAAGTCAGCAAGGAATAGCAGAGGGTGTCTAAAACATCAAGAATACTGTTTTTTACTCAGCATTTCTCACCTTAAATCTCTTGTCTTGCAGAACTTTCTTAATGGCAACCAGCTCTCCTGAATCACAGAGTTTGGCTTGATACACAACACCAAAAGATCCATTTCCTATCACCTTAGTATCCGTGTAACTGACTTCTTGAGGTCTGTCTGGACCTTGTCCAGGAGTTGCTACCACTGTGGTCACTTTGCTGCCATCTTTGTCTCCTGGAATATCAAAAATGAAAGTGAGATAGTTAACATAGGTAAACCTACATTAGAACAAAACAATATACATGGTATAATAAACTGTTCACATAAAAAAGTATATTACAGGGAATGTATTCCTCTAGGGCAGTGGTTCTCACATATTTAGCAATGGGACCCATTTTTTAGAATGAGAATCTGTCAGAACCCACTGGAAGTGATATCATCAAGCAGGAAAATTTTTAAAAATCCTAGGCTGCAATCCTACCCACACTTATCGAGGAGTAAGTCCCATTTACTATCATTGTTAAAAGAATGTACAAAATAGCCTGTTAAAAGTACAGGTCTGTAACATTTTCTCTAAGGCAGTGTTTCTCAAACTGTTTCTCAAACTGTGGGTTGGGACCCACTAGGTGGGTCACGAGCTGATTTCAAGTGGGTCCCCACTCATTTCAATATTCTATTTTTAATATATTAGATTTCATTTTACCACGGTATGTGACTGCATTTGGGGAAATGTTACAGACCTGTACTTTTAACAGGCTACCATTTATATTCTTTTAATAATGACAGTAAATGGGACTTACTCCTGGGTAAGTGTGGGTAGGATTGCAGCCTAGGATTGTTAAAAAATATCCTGACTTGTACATATCATTGTTAATGTTGTTCATGTCAGTACTGCTCTGCTACCAAATATTTTACTAGAACCACTAAATCCTTACTGTTTGGCTACCCAATGGTGGATCTAGGGTTTAGATGAGCATCTTCCAAGATGTCATCCAAGGTATTCTTACCAGGGAACTTTTGGGTGGAGGCTGCTACTGTTGTCCAAAGATAAGAGAGCTGGATGCCTATTACATCCACTATAATAAAACCTGCCATCTTTACACAGATGAAAACACCTTCATATCTGGCTCCCCTTTTATCTTCTTCCCTCCTAAGATAGCAAAACTTTGAGGTCCCATGTACTGACAATAGTATAGAATAAAATCTTATGTGCAGAGTTGTTTGAAAATGGCGTTATTTTACTTCTAAGTTAGCACACTGGCTTCAGTAAGACTTGGACTATAAAGATATCTGACTCACCAGAAACAGACACCTCCACTTATATGTTTATATGTGGCTGAATAGCTACAGGTTTCAGACTTCCTCACTTATTGGTTTGGGAACTTATTGGTTTCCGAACCACTTTTGGAACCACTTCAGAACCTAACCTCACTTATTGGTTTCGGAACCCCTCGTGGATACCGGGAGATGGCTCCCACCCTTTGGAGGCTCTTCTGAGCCCCACAGAGGATGCACACATCCCCCCATAGACTCTGCAGGGCTCAGAATGACGATTAGGACAAAAAAAATCCCAGTTTTTCAGCAAAACCCGAAGTGACTTTTTCCTTTGCTCCTAATCATCATTATGAGCCCTGCAGAAGCCGTGGGCAAATGTGTGTGTCTTCTGCGGGGCTTAGAAGAGCCTCTGGAGGCAAGGGGAATGCACCTTCCCTCGCCTCTGGAAGGGGCGTGACCCCCCACAAATCCTAGAATAAGCGAAAATGTGGATATGGGATCCCCGTATTAGTTCCATGAGAATATGCTGGCTGACTAAAAAAAAATTGAAACTAACCTGATTACAGGTCTGACCTGTTTATTCAAGGATTCAAACCTGTGAATTTAACTGCCCACGGGTTCCAAACAGTGAATGGCCAGTCTTGAGCTCCCTAAACGTGATCAGAGATGTTCTCTGGTCATATCCGAGAGGCTCTCTGAGGTCTGTAGAGCCCTCGTGCAGCCTCTGCAGGCTTCAGAATGCCTCTGGAAAACATCTCCAGTTGTGACCATCTGTCATAGTGGATCAGACCCATTTGCTTATCTGCAGATTTCAGTATCCGCATCAGTCCAGGAACCGATAGCTCGTAGATACCAAGGTCCAACTGTATATACATTTCAAGAAAGACATTTTCACCCTTTCTTAACAAGCAAGTCACTGAGAAATGGTGATCTGATAGTGGTAAACAGCAATAAAATCAATACTGACATGTGTATTGAAGAGATGAACCTAGGTAAGTATGCACAGGATTGCAGCCTTAGTATACTTTTTAAGGCAGAGTCTAAGGACCTATCACATATTATACAGAAGGCACTGAAGACATGTGGATGTTCTGGTTCAACAATTCCACTTTCTCATTCCTTCACAGAATCATGAACTCTGCCTGTAGACACAATTTGTTCCTGAATTGCAAGTTGCATACGGTCCTTCAGCATCTAACATAAACTATAAATGGACATAAAGATAGAACTAAGATAAAGAGTGCATCAACTACATTTTAAATATAAAATAAGGAAGTGGTTAGTAGTAGGCTTTCTTCCTGGCCTCTTTGAAAACTATATGAAAGCTATTTTGAGACCTAGAATTGTGTACTGAATGCACATATTAACTTTCATTCTAATGTCTTGGTCTTCATAGAACCACATTACAAATGTTCAGCTCTCCTCCTCTACCTGAATTATACTAGAAGCATACATATTGGACTACCAATAAAATTTGTATATTCTCCCCCCCCCCCAAAAAAAAAAAAAAAACCTGTGTGGGATTTAAGCTGGGGGACCTGATGTCTTTCTGGGGAAAGAGTAGTTTCCACCGAGTCTGGTTTAGAGAACTGGAGATTCAGTCTGTGTTTCTACTCCTTAAGTGTGACAGGGAATGACTTCAAGGTTCCAAGAGGCTGAGTCAAAGGTATAACATAGGTACAAAATCAGAAGACAGGGATCTGGCTTTAGTTTGCATGGTGTTAAGAGTAGCATTAGCCAGAAAAGGTACTGTAATATAGGTGGGTGCCTTTATTCTTTGTTTTACGCAAACTAAAGTTATCAAGTTTGGGGCACTGACCAGAAAGTTTGTCTAGAGCAGTGGTTCTCACACTTTTAGCACCGGGACCCACTTTTTGGAATCCGTCAGGACCCACCAGAAATGATGTCATGACCAGAAGTGACATCAAACAGGAAAATTTTAAACAATCCTAGGTTGCAATCCTACCCACACTTACCCAGGAGTAAGTCCCATTGTCTATTATTGTTAAAAGCATATACATAGTAGCTTGTTAAAAGTACAGGTCTGTAACATTTCCCCAAATGCAGTCACATACCATGGCAACATCAAGTCTAATATAAAATAAAATACTGAAATGAATGGGGACCCACCTGAAATGGACTCATGACCCACCTAGTGTGTCCCAACCCACAGTTTGAGAAACGCTGGCCTAGAGATATGATGCTCTGTAAATTGTCAATGTTATGGAAGAGAGAGAGTAGTATGCTGCAATGAAGTTTATGTACAGGGCCATCTCATCACACCAATTATCATGGTCACTGAGCATCTCTTCTTCCATGGTGTTGATAACAGATGATGCAAGCAGTACAATGAGGGCATTTACCTTGGGTACCTGCATGTTTGTCATCACATCCTCATATAGAAAGTAAAAGGTGCTTGAAATGACAATGAAATGCTTTATATTTTGAAGAGTTATCACCACTCCTCCTTCAAGCGAGCACTGGGAGAGGATAGAAAGGGAACAATCTCTTCTGTCAGAGAAACGTTTGAGGAAAAAACCCAACTAATTCCAGGAGATTTAGGGCTGTTGCTGGAGGAAAGACTAAAAGAAGGAAGCCCAAGAAGATATGGTTATGGCTGCTAGCTTAGACAGCTTTAAAAGGAGATTAGAGAGGTTCATGGAAGAAAAATATAACAGCTACCAGCCATGATGGCTATATGTTACTTCTGAATACCAGTTGCAGGGGTATCACCAAGGAAGAGGGTATGTAGTGGTATGCCTTAGGAAGCATGTCGTCCTCCTGGTGCATATATCCAGGTGGTGAGGTTGCAGAAACTCATCAAATCTAGTGATCTCTATCCCTTCCTTGTGTTCCACGAACAAACAAATGATACAGCCAGAAGAAGCCTTAAAGGGTTCTTAAAATATGAGGCTCTGGGGAAAGTTGGGGACACAAGCAACATTTTCATCTATCCTTTCTGTTTAAGGTCAGGACACAGCAAGAGAGAACAAGAAAGTGAACCACAAAGATGGTACCATCAGGAAAGGACTGGTTTTTGGACCACAGGTTAACCTACCATTGTGAAGGATTACTGGTAAGATATGGGTTGCACATCACAAAGACGAAGAGGAATGCATTTGGCATGAGTCTTGCAAACCTCATCACAAAGTCCTTAAAACTTTGTTTAAACTTTAAACAAAAAATAGGCAAAAATTTAGAACAGGGAAGCCTGTCAGGAGATTCAGTCTTTCAAAGTCTATTTACTAATGTGAACAGAAAAACAGGCCCAACTTGAAACCCTATTACAGGAAGGAAAATATTATCAATAGGTATCACAGAAACATGAGTGGGAATTCCACTCATTCCACTCATGAGTGGAATTCAGGACTGAAGAGTATAATTTTTTTCAAGAGGAACAGAACCAACAGAAAAGGAGGGGAATTGCATATCAAAAGTACATACATCTTCACAGAAATTCAGAAAGCTGAACACAGAATCTCAGTTTCAAGTGTGTGAGTAGGAACAAAAAAAGAGAGGAAGAGCGATACTATAATGAGCGTCTACTGCTACAGATCTGCGTTTTTTTTCTGATGGGGGACTAGCAATTTCCCCCCCCCCCATATTAGCATACTTAGCATCCAGATCATAATACTCATCCAGTTTTGGGCATCACATTTAAGAAGACAATGATACTGTCTTTTTTTTTTAGGGAGGACATCTTCAGTGGAACTTACTGTCACCAAGGACAGTCAGGTTCTTTACCAATGCGGAGGAGTGATTGGGAGAAGGAGCAGAAAACCTTTCTTCTCTCTGAACCCTCAAGTATGATTTTGTCTATACAGTTTTGGTCAAAGAACTTATCACTAAAGTAGAATGCCCTGCCAGCTCCAGAAAAGGGAGATAATATTTCTAAATTCAGGAAGTTCAATTGATGATAAAGTAATCTAAGAGGGAGATAAGAGATAATGGTGAACACACATCCTGATCTTGGGACATATTTGAAAATGTAACATAGAAATACATTCTAAGTATAGTTTAAGGAGTATAAAGTATCAAAGACATCATACATCATAGGAAAACATATTCTTAAAAAAAGTGGTCAGACTGAAGACTGTAACAAGCCATGGCGAGAAGACCCTTCTGTAAATAAAGTGTAGACAGTGACTAAAGAGTTGGATGTTCTTAACTGTTTCCTAGACTGTAGCCCCAATCTATAGCAATGCTACTCTATGCCACACACAACAGGGCACTACACAGTAACCAGAAAAAAAGCCCGAAGTGGGGGATTCAATGGGTTAGGGCAATGGTTCTCAAACTCTCAGAGAAAGTTTGAGAGCCAGTAAGTGTTTGCCTCCAAAGGAAGGGGGCGGGAGGGAAGGCAGAGATGTGATGCTCAGCATCACGCCTCTGATCTGGACGCAGGGGCATGCTACCACTCACCCCTGCCTGAAGCAGCCTCCTGGGGTTTGGGGAGCCCAGCGCCAGCCTCAGCAGGGCTCTCCACACAGCAGACCTTCCAGAAGGCAATCACAACCATTTCCTGTTTTACGATCGCAAAACCGGAAGTGGTCACAATAGTCTTCTGCTGAGGGTGGTGCCGGGCTCCCCCAACCCCCGGGAGGCTGCATCAGGCAGGGGTGAGTGGCAGCGCACCCCTGCAGCCCCCTGAGCAGTGCCATCCTGGGGATTGCACCGCTGCCTCCTCCCTGCCTCCAGGCTACCCCCGCCCCTTAAGGGCAAAGAGGCCAGGACCCTCAGGCTGGAGCATCGCGACATCCCAGTCTGAAAATTACTGTGTATGGGTAAGGATTAGAGTTAGAATTTTTTTCCCCCCATGGGTAAAGTTTGCGAGGGCTTTTTACATAGAACCACACTACACAATCCACCACCATACCACATCCTTCGCACTGTTAACCATATGTAGGATGCAGAACCATCAGAGTTTGCTTCCAGAGTTTTGTTCCTTCTAGAAACACAGCAGCAAGCAGAAGGTGCAGTTTCAACTACTCCCACAGTGCCCTACCATAAAGAGCTCAGGATGGCTTGTGGATCTTGGACAGGAGTTGTTGAAAGTGCTTCTTCCAGCAACACTAGCATCAAACTGAAAAGTGCTGCCTGAAAAGCAAGTAGTTTGTCGAGCCTGGTGATACATGTCCAGCATGCAGCACAGCAATGCTGCTGTGGATCAGCTTCTAATCTTTAGTGTTAAAAGCAGAATTATCTTTTCAGTTAGAGATCTACTACCAAAGCAATCAAATGTTGAAATTAAATATTAAATATAAATTCCAAGCATGCTGATTGCAAGATACCTAAAAATAGGACTCCTAGAATTGAAAAATCATATATAAATATTTATTAAAAAGACACCATTTTACCAAACACATGTAATAAACTTATTAGCATTCTGAAGCAAATAAAACCATTTTTATATATTATGCATCAAAGAAACTGGATAATAGATACTGATTAGAGGACTAACAAAACAATTCAATCTACAATAAGGTACTAAAAGAATGGCTATAAGTTTCTGAACAGAGTTTGACTGGGATGTGCCAAAGTAAACATACTGTCATTAAAGGAGCATAAAAGGATAGTCATTCACTGGCAGAATATGCTTAAAAGGCTTCTCCCACTGAAAACCCAGAAGTCAACTAGTATCTACACATTGCATGTCATTCTAGTCTTTGGTATCTCTATGAAGAAACCAAGATGACAGACTTCCCTCTTTCATTTGTCACAATCCCTTCATCCATTGCAATTCAACTGCTGAGCTTCCAGCAACCACTGGAGCAATCCCCCTCAGGGCTGAATTAGTAGTTATGTCACCATAGAAAAGTCTCCTGTAGGTGAGAACCATAAGATGGAGAATAAGAACAAAAGCAGAGATATAAAGTTTGCTCTCATGGCATCCAGCTGCCACAAATACTTAAGTCCCTACCTGTGATCCAGATTTGTATTTTTGTATTTGTATTTTGTTTTTTCAAACCAGTGCCCTAATTTATACAGGTAGCTCTAAGTTTTATTCATGTCCATCATAATATCTGCTATTTCTCCCCATTTCATATCCTCTGGAAAACTTGATGGAACATTTCATGCTTATTTAAATCTACAGGGTATACTATTATTGCCATGCTTTCCTTTTCAGTCCGTTCATGATTTTTTCCCCCCAACCATTTGCTTTGACTGTGACCCTTTTCTTGCAAGATCGGCACTCTCATTGAAAGACTAGTAAGGAAAGCTATTATAGCACCTTCAGCAGTTTTTTTCTGTATAAGATCCCATATGCTTTCACACTGATTAGTCTGCATGGTAACACTGGGTTAATTTATGAGCCAAGTGGGCTAATGACACAGGACAGCAATATACAAAAATGCTGCAAAAATTTATATCTAGTACATTGATGTCCATAAACAAGCACACAACTTAAAAAGATCAAATGACAAAGTTCTTCTTCATGTTCCCAGTGCCCAATTTAAACCAACTTGCAAACAACTGGTGGGAATATAAACTGAACCCAGGTACTGACACAGGGCCCAATCCTATCCAATTTTCCAGTGTTGGTGCAGTTGTGCAATTAGGGTATGTGCTGCATCCTGTGGTAGGGGGCAATCACTGGGGCCTTCTTAAGGGAACATATGTTCTCATACCTTACCACAGGGCTGCGCTGTGGTGACACCAGAGCTGGAAAATTAGATAGGATTGGGCCCACAGTCTCCGATTTGCAACAGTCTCCTATTAAAAATGTAGTGCTCCAAAATGAATTAATTGCATACACTCTCAGGACAGGAGTGCTTTCCACCAAAAAGCACTTTGGTCAGTCAACAGCTACCTCCACTAATGTAGTTACATTTAGCTGCTTTTGCTAGCCCAGAAACTAAACTACAGTATTTGTCAATCAAGTCATGAGATAGACTAATGATTAATTTTAGGATGTAATCCTTGAGGGTAAGATCTTAAAAATACACTGAGAACTAAAGAGCCTAAGTGTTTTGCAAAAGACTTTTCTTTACGCACAACTGCAGGAGTCTAACAGTGTTTCTCAAACTGTGGGTCGGGTCCCACTAGGTGGGTCGCAAACCCATTTCAGGTGGGTTCCCATTCATTTCAATATTTTCTTTTTAATATATTAGACTTGATGCTGCCATGGGATGTGACTGCATTTGGGGAACTATTAGACCTGTACTTTTAACAAGCTACTATGTATATGCTTTTAACAATCATGGTCAATGGGCCTTACCCCTGGGTAAGTGTGGGTAGGATTGCAGTCTAGGATTGTTAAATTCCTGCTTGTTGATGTCAGTTCCAGTCATGACATCACGTCTGGTGGATCCTGACAGATTCTCATTTTTAAAAGCGAGTCCCAGAGCTAAATGTGTAAGAATCACTGGTCTAACAAATGTTGATTTAGCATACTAGCCAGTCATTACTTGCAATCCCCCCACATACACACACACACGAGTGTTGTCTGGCATATATAGAGAGACTAAGGGTGCAATCCTAACCCCTTATGTCAGTGCTTTCCAGTACTGACATAAGGGCAATGCAGCTCTGAGGTAAGGGAAAAAACACTCCCTTACTTTGAGGAGGCCTCTGTGAGTGACACCCAACTGCAGGATGCAGCACATGATCCATTGGCACCGCTATGCCAGTGCTGGAAAGCACTGACATAAGGGGTCAGGACTGCACCCTAAGAGAGGCAAGATTTCCTGCCGGTGCATGACGAAAGGTGATAAACAGTTGGATTATCCCCTACTGATGTAAAGTCTCCTATTACTTATCATCTTCTCAAAAATGGCAGTGAAATGTGAGCTCTAGAGGGAACCTGCTGAGTTTCTTGCCTGCCAGAGGGCTGAATTCCCCTACTGAGCCAGATTTATAGATACCCGAGAAGCTGAATAAATCTCTTTTAGGGCTAACTTACATAAGTTTGTGAAAGCCTTGATTTAGGCCAGGTTCCCATATTTAAAATCATGGTTTTTCTAGATCAGGGGTCTCCAACTTGTCAATAACTGGCACAAACGTCAAGGCCCAACCTGCAACATGGGATCTAAGAGCTCATCAGGTCAAAACAGATGAACAAGTGAACAACCGGGGTTCCTCCTTTGTCAACAAGGAGTAGTTAATCAATGCACACTGATTCTGTATCATTTTTCTTCTGGGTCGACTAGAAGAGGGTCAGAGCCTGGCACACTAGAATGCAAAGAAATAAAGGAAGCAAAGCAAGGCACAGACAACAGGGAGTGCCATAACAGGATATGAATGGAAGAATTGAGGAAGATTCACTCAAGTTTGTAGGGCTCAGTCAAATTAACCCATCCAAAGCCAAAGTCCTTGACAGGATTTACCTCAATAGCTCAACAGCAGGGATAATGAGAGAACAGAAGGAGGGGAGAGACGCTGGAAAGGAGAAGGCAAACAGGGATAAGGTGAAAAGGGCTGGGAAGGCAATAAAAAGGATAGTGGGGCAGAGAGACCAGGAGAAGGATGAAAAGATACAGAGTGAAAAAATGAAGATAGCTGATTCACTCTGGAAGAAACCTTGGCAGAACTGAGCCAGGTGGCCAGGACCCCAGGATAAAGAGACCCTCTGGTAGGAACTCCAGGAAACTTCCCTTTGTGAAGATATTCCAAAAGGGTGCACATGGGGAAAAGGAAGAACCAGGAGCTAGCAATGGTTCCCAAACTGTGAGCCATGCCTCTCCAGGGAGGCGTGGAAACAAACCAGAGCAGATGCAGAGTCCTTGCGAAAAACTTACCACCCTAAAAAAATGTGTAGGATTGTAGCTCTAAAGGGGAGCCACAGCCAGTGGCCCAGTCGGTCAAGGGAGACACTAGTAGAAAATGTTTGGGAAAGGAAACACCGGGCTAAGGTAATCCGCCTCATCAAATGGACTCTTAAATTCACTCATTCAGGTGGTTAGAACAAGTCAGGATTTGCCAGAATCCAAAATTATGGCAAATACTGCCTTATTTTAAATCAGAAAAGGAACCTGAAATCTTCTTTCCCTCATGCAGGAGAAGGAGAGTGAGGCTTGTGATACCATGGCTTGGGACCATAGCATTTACACAAGGCCAAAGAGTTCTCAGGGTTTCTTTAAAATTTCTTCTCTTTTATGCCCGAGTAATGATATGAATATCTCCTGTGACAAAGCTCAACAATCTTGCTATTAACTCCACAGTTGAGAAGTGGAAGCTCCTCATGAAACCACACAGTAATAATCAAAAAGTGAACCTGCTCTATGGAGTGGTTCAGGCTCAAACAGGCAGTGGGGTAAGAGCTGAGGAAGTGCTTTGTAAATCAGCAATGAATAGTGTTACAGACACCTTCTTTCCCCAAACATGTGTCCAGTTTAAACTGACTCCATCTTGGTTCCAGAGTCGGGCAGGCCTCCCTGAAGTGAAAAGAGATGAGATTTTGCTGGCTCCCAAGGAAAAGCCCCTCTAAGGTTGATTAAATCTGGGTGCTTGAGGTCAGACAGAAGATAGCTAGCAAGAACAAGTCCTGCCTGAATGTTAAATTGAATTACCATTGCCCAACTGCTGTTAGCAACCTTCAGTCTCGAAAGACTATGGTATCGCGCTCTGAAAGGTGGTTCTGGAACAGCGCCTAGTGTGGCTGAAAAGGCCAATTCGGGAGTGACAATCCCTTCCACACTGGGAGCAAGTGCAGTCTGTCCCTGGTCTGTCTCCCTGGCTATGGGTCTTCCTTCTTTGCCTCTTAGCCTCAGACTGTTGACCAAGTGTCTCTTCAAACTGGGAAAGGCCATGCTGCACAGCCTGCCTCCAAGCGGGCCGCTCAGAGGCCAGGGTTTCCCACTTGTTGAGGTCCACTCCTAAGGCCTTCAGATCCTTCTTGCAGATGTCCTTGTACCGCAGCTGTGGTCTACCTGTAGGGCGCTTTCCTTGCACGAGTTCTCCATAGAGGAGATCCGGCCATCATCCATTCTCACGACATGACCGAGCCAACGCAGGCGTCTCTGTTTCAGTAGTGCATACATGCTAGGGATTCCAGCACGTTCCAGGACTATATTGTTTGGAACTTTGTCCTGCCAGGTGATGCCAAGAATGCGTCGGAGGCAGCGCATGTGGAAAGTGTTCAGTTTCCTCTCCTGTTGTGAGCAAAGAGTCCATGACTCGCTGCAGTACAGAAGTGTACTCAGGACGCAAGCTCTGTAGACCTGGATCTTGGTATGTTCCGTCAGCTTCTTGTTGGACCAGACTCTCTTTGTGAGTCTGGAAAACATGGTAGCTGCTTTACCGAGAGAAAGGGTGTCGGAGATCGTTGAGCCAAGGTACACAAAGTCATGGACAACCTCCAACTGAGTAGTTCCTTTTCAGACTCTAGGCCAAGAAGTCCTTCCACATGAGATAACACTCCCGGCTATGCTACTGTTCAGCAGGAACTTCCTGGATGGGCCATCAAGCTCTTTTGTGTCCTCCTGGAAAACTCAATCTAGGCCAAGAAGCTCAGGAAGAAGCTACAAACTCCTTTGTCCTGCAGATATTCCTTTGTTTCCTTTGTGAAAAATCTTATAACTTCCCTACTCTAGAAGCAGATCAGACAGTAGAAAGACTTCACTCCAGAGGCAGTGGGGAAGTACAGCCTGGCATTTCACTTTGGAAGAACCTGGAAACTTTGCAGCCCTGCCTTGCTGTTTAAGAAGGACTTCACACTCAAGCAAACCAGCAGACTAGGATAGGTGATTCCCCCCCCCTTTTTATCTCTCTCTCCCCCCCCATAAAGATTACTTCTTTAATGAACTCTTTATCTTCTTTGAAAAGCTCTGTCTCGGGGTTACTGTTAGCCTAATTTTGAGAGGCACTTTGAGATCGGTTGTACTGCTCATCCATGTCAATGATCCCAAACCTTGTCACACTGCTAGATTTGACCTCTGGCTTGCTAATTTCCCAATTTCAGGTATTTGTGTATGTGCGCATGACACATGTAGGTCACATGTGTACATGTGAAGGAGCAGTGTTGGTAACAATACACTGGCATATTCATATGTACTACAGGCAGAATTCCCCTCCTTGAAAATTGTGGGGTGTGCAGTGCAAATTTGTTCTTGTTACATGTGCAGAAAATTCCTTCATCAGATTGTGGCCTTCCTTATGGTATTTCTCAGTAGGATTTGAGGATAGTGTTCTACCAAATATGATGCTAGAGCATGGTCTCTCAGTTACCTGTATGTATTTCAGCTTGTTCATAATAAGAATTGCTCATCCATTATCTACTTTAATTATGCCAAAATTGGTTCTAAAGCTGTGGATTGCATCACGTTCTTCACAGTTGAAATTGGGCACAGCATCAGATATTCTATGTAAAAGCAGTCCAGTGCTACACCCATTAGGAGAGATTCATAGAGTTATTCTTTACAGCATTAAAGAGATGACTGCTGCATATTAATGAATTATTGCCATTTCTAGATATCACCAGACATTCAGAAACAAGTAGGTGAACATTTTAATTTACTAGGACACACAGCTACAGCCTTTGAAGTGACATTTCTTCCACAAACATTTCAAAGACAGACTACAGCAAGAATCAACTGAATTACAAATTAAATTAACAACCCTCAACACTATCTCTACAGGGTGAAATCAAGACAAGTTTATCACCACATTACCAACTTAAAACAACTTAGTATTTCTTAAGTAGTTATAACCATAATATTGTGCATTGTCACTTTGCTTATCTTGTGTACTTTCAAGCTACCAAGATCATACTTTTTGAACTTTCTTCCGCAACTGATTCTGCTTACTAACACACACACCCTAGCTTCATGATTTCACTTAATGCAGCTGACATGGATGCTTATGCTGCAGGTTTATACTACAATAAACCTTTAAAATGCCACTATACCTTTTTTATGGAAGAATATTGCTGTTCACCGTTTAACCTGAAAGGTAGACATTTAAAGTTCATTGCTGAATGCTTTGTGACATTTCAGTTGGTTCCAATATAAACTTCATCCTGAATTGTAGTATGAGTTTTTCTTCTAATGGACCAACATGGCTACCTACAATTGTTTTCTCTTGCTAATGTAAATGCCAAAATGCAATATTTGCTCAGTGAGCTCTTCCATGTCCATAAATCTGTATATGAAACTAGCAAAACCACCCAATCTATTCTAAGCTATGAAAAAACAAATTGAACTAAGAATATTTGAGGGTGATGCTTTGTTAGAATAGCAGCTCAGCATAGCAGATACAACTTAACTCAAAAAAATCAGGTCTTCAATGGATTTCGAGTAACCATTTAGCCTATGTTATATGCCAACGAGAAACTGACAAACAATATTAAAGCACATGGGCATTTATGAGTTTAATTGATGTGCTATACACTTTTCTTTTCATCGATGACTTACATTTTTTGACAGAACTTCATTTAAAAGTTTATACCACTTTTTAAAAAGGCAAGATAGTGTACATCATAAACAATACAAAGGTGGACAACATAAAAAGTTTTTCTTCCAATTCTGCTACGGATGCCTTAATTCTTTTTGATGTGTTGTCTCTGAATGAAAGCTTCAGTGCTTTTGTCATATCAGCAATCACTAACCCCATCTCAAACATGATTACAAGCAGCTGTTATGCATTCTATGCAGTTAAATCAAAAGGTCTCTTAGCAACTGGCTCTTTCCTCCAACAATGTTATTCACATGTGCTGTGGCCCTTTGCCAATTCAGCAGCTCTTAAGGAGCCACAAGTCCTGCACCACTAACATTCGTGTATGTAACAGTGGCATCACAAAATAAACTGCAGTAGCAACAAAAGATGATTGGTAATTAATATGCTGATAACTCAAGAAAAAACACAGAAATATCCAGTCTTTGCTTGGAAGAGATGACCCAACAGGCAATTACCATGAGTAATAAACAATGAAGAGAAAGGTCAGAAATCTGCTCCTGCCTGACCATATTAACCAAGCTGCAGTAAAGAACTTGGGTGCAGGGACAGCCCAAAACAATACTATAAGCATTGCAGCATTGAACTATGATAATCAACTGAATTCAAACATATTTCAAGCCTTGCAAGTACTGACATTTTGTTTGCTCCTAATAAGTCTAGCATTAGAAAACAGACTAATTTATATCAACTGATGCAAACTAGTAATAGTTCAGCTACTACTATTTCATCTTTTGATGCAATTTTCCTTCATGATGATTTAGACATAATTCCGAGTTGTAGCCAAAGAAACACACAACTAGTTCCACATCCCCAAAAGAGATTTGGACTTGTGCTTTCTGGAACAGCTTCCTCCCCCCAAACGTATGGCCAAAATCTTTTGAAACAGTGGAAAGTTTGAAAATCAATTTTTAATATGGCACAAAAGAGGTAATATGCCAAAATTCCACTAAGGCACACTCAAGGGCTTGGACAAAAGCAGCTCTTTAGGTCAAAGTCATTGCCTTTAAAACTCCAGACCTGGTTTTCTACCACCTGGGTTGCAGTGGTGCAAGGTAGTAATCATGGCCCATCCAGACAGTTGCAGGGACACAGCAAGGTACGCAACCTGTGAATGTGTCTTTTCTATGTAACCTTGGATATCTTTTAACACACCACAGGGTAGAATCATTACCTTTCTTACCATTGTCCTTCCAAATTGGGGTATTGTCTCTCATTTCACCTCCCATATAGAGTAAACCACAAAATCTCAGGGTTTGTTCAGAATGGTAGACAGCGACTAGAAGAGCAAAGCCCCACTCCTTCATACTTGCTCTAGATAGCAATAGCCTGGTGTAGATTTCCGCTAGGACAGAAACAAGCAGGTACCTTAAACACACACATGGTTTTACACATCAATCATAAAATGGGAAATGGGAAAGGTACAGGCACTTGATCTCAGAGGCAAAAATGAAAACAAAAAATGTGACTTTCAAACTAGCCATCTCCTTATAGTATGCGTTCCAACCTGTGGTCCGTGGGGGGAAAAAAGTTTGTCTTTGATCACTTCTAATGATCTACTGAGTGAGCATTCCCTCATGGACTACCAGAGAGAGCAGAGAACAAACCACCTACAGTCGTAGTCAATCATTATTTACATTATCATTGACATAAAATGTTGGTCCACAACTAGCAGGGATCTCAGACAAATCCTAGATAACTAGGTAATTTAAAGTGTTTTCTTTTATTTAGCATGGTGAGATCTCTTGGAACAGGAAACACTAACTCATTTGCTAAGTAAATCAATTTGTAAACTTTTATCAAACAGCTGTATATAAATACTCATTAAAAAACAATCCATAAAATATGGCAACTAAAGATCTATAGGCCAAGGTTTTAAAACCAAATACAGCAAGTTGTAATACTCTGTCTTTCCAGTTTCAGTTTCAGTACCTTTATTGGCATACCGTTACAATACATACACACTTACATATACAAGAAAAAAACAAACAAACAAAACTTGAAAGAGCTGACTAGAAAACCATAGCATACCAAACTAAAATTGACAATTATAAAACACGAACTTCAGGGAGTAGGGACACGCTTCAAGTTGGACGCCACTATCTGTGAAATAAATGTAGCTATCTGGAAAATGGTGTTAGGGTCAGTGGAGGCTAAAAAAGATTGCAATATAACAGAGACCTCAAAAGAGGAGTTAGGATTGGAGAACTAAGCATTTTCCCCTAGCCACACTATGGAGCGGGCAATGAAAAAGGAGGTGATCTAACGTTTCTGCAACTTGCTGGGGGCAAGGACAGATTCTTTCCTGAAAAGGAATATCTTGAAATCTACCCCAAAGAACAGTGGATGGAATAGAGTTGCAACGGGCCATAGAAAAAACCCTTCTAATTTTGGGGCATTCCAAAAATGTAAAAATAATTGGGAATTTCCCCCACTTTGACCAGTAGGTGATAATGTGCTGGTGAACAGGTTTTATTAACAGCAAGTAGGATATTAGAAGTATAGGTATCCAAAAGTCTCCCTTTAATGAGCCTAAATGCCTCATCTTGGGACAAATGGCCAAGGAGGTCAGGCTCAACTCCCAGTTGCTTGAAATAGAAAAACTGTCAGCCAAAGTAGAAATTGCCTTTCACACTCTTGAAATCACAAAAACTTTCTTCATAAGCCCAAAGCAAAACCAATCCTATTCTGCTCCAACTCTCCACTTAAGATAGGAGGGCTCTCTATAGAGTTTCTTAAGATAGGAGGGCTCTCTATAGATTTTCTCTATAGGGTTTTCTTGAAATCACAAAAACTTTCTTCATAAGCCCAAAGCAAAACCAATCCTATTCTGCTCCAACTCTCCACTTAAGATAGGAGGGCTCTCTATAGAATTCATCTCTTAAAAGGAAACCCCTGCTAACTGGGTAAGAGGCACTTTTTCAAGTGGGTGCTCCTCTTTTATTTAGCAGGGGGAGAATAACTGGCCCACCTCACCCCAGCACTGTCTGTTCTAGTGGCTGCCTGCTGGTGTTGTTTTGCATCTTTTTAGATTGTGAGCCCTTTTGGGACAGGGAGCCATTAGATATTTGTTTTTCTCTGTAAACCGCTTTGTGAACTTTTTGTTGAAAAGCGGTATATAAATACTGTTGTTGTTGTTGTTGATCTGCCAAGAAAAATCTAACTTTAATATATAAACTTCAAGCTGCAAACCTCTATGGTGGAATGGAAGACTAAACAAAGCCACATTAAGGAATGCCTTCATAAAATTCAAGGAATTCACATAAGGGTTGGTTCTGTGTGTCCCAAGTACAGAGGATGCTTCCCAGCAACTGCACATAAGCCTAGTCTCCTGTCCTTCCTGCAAGAATCCAAAAATGTCCTTGACGTGGACCACTAACAATGATTGTCAAGTCTATGGCAATAAAGCCTGCCTGGCTGGGGGGATATTTGCCATTAATCCCAACTCGCAGTTTTAGAATAACTATAAATGCTAGAAAACAAGATATCTTTCACCCTTTTTACAGAAATCAAAATTCTGTTTTGAACAGAATTAAATGCTTTGTTCCTACACTTCCACAACTGTCCCAGGGAGACATCATACCACTAGCAGTTACGTTTTCCAGTTTTTAACTGAATTTTGTTTCAGCTGGTCTTGTATCCAGAACAACTTGTAATGAACATACCATACTTCTTTATTAGTCCTTCCAATACTGTATTTGCAAAGAGCCAACTTATCAAGAAAACCCATCAGGCAGGAATGTACCATAGTGATTTATAAAAACGAGATATGAAATCAGAAGAGGCCAAAACAGGAAACTGGTTTTTTGTCTTACTAATTTGCAAAGTTGTACATAACGCTCACTTGACACAGCTGTTAGTAGGTAAGAGACAGGCTCTTCAGTGACATCAACATGAATATACACATGGAACTACGCACCAATTCATTACTATTGTCTAATAACAGTATATAATACGAGTCATCTTATGCACCAGAGTAGCATACTGGATCAACAGCATGACATAGCCCATTTTTGCCCAGCCCATAGGTTTACACATTTGGTCCGCTGCTTATAAACAACGTTGGGCAGAAATGGTTTAAGACAGAGGAAGCCTGGGGTCAGATCTAAGTTCAGCCATGAAGCATAATGAGTACATATGGACAAGTCACTGTAACAATTCAACCTGTGTACTTAAAATAGGATAATCCCATGCATGCTGATCTTCTTGAAGAAGACTAAACCAACTAATAAAACTTCTAATACTTATGTGACCTTTATCAGCAAAATAAATTATACCTTGCAAGCATATCGGAAACAGGGATTATCTTGGTTTTCTGGGGAAATCTCCCATTTCCCAATGGATAGGTGTCTGGGGCAGCAGAACAAGCATCTCTTGTACTCCTCTTCGTCCTGCCAGCAACTTGAAGTAAAAAAAAAAATCACACTCTACTTAAGAGTAGTGCCTGGCAAAGTGAGTGAAGAGAAATATAACAGCACCCCAAAAGAGGTTAAGTATAATCTTTCACTTTCCCAGTGAAAGAGGGGTGCCCAGCAGAAGAAGGAGGGGTGCCCAGCAGAAGGCAGAAGCCACACTTTTCCAAAAACAGAAGCAGCAACAGGATTGGAGACAAAATGCTTGCTTTTTGGATTACTTATTCTATATTTTTAATCTAATCAAAACTTTGATTAAAATCAATTAAGATTGCAGTCCTAATTTATCATTTTATACTATTAACCTTGAAAAAGTGCTATAAGGAATCTTGAAGAGTTTTGATAGATATCACCATCCACAAATACAACTACTGCAGATACTCGCCTATAAATCGATCCCACAGATTAAATCGAGGGCAGGTTTTGAGCCAACAATCATGGAATTTTCTATGACCCTCAGATAAGTCGGGGGGTTTTCTTAGGGGTGTCTGATTATAGTTTGATTTTACTCAAGGCCAGATCCTGAAAAATAACCCACCACTAATTGTTACCTAAGAACTGTAGTCTCTAATTTATTAAAAACATCGTAAAAGATCATAAGATACATTTTTATTCTTTTTAAATTCTGGTCTTCACCACCTTTTTGTAAGCACTATCAGAGTAAGTGCACTATAAACAACATACCAGTAAAACAGTGGTTCCCAACCTGGTATTCATGTACTCCCAGGGACACTCAACAGGACCTTTAGGGGTACTTGGAAAAGAATGGAATAATGGTAGAAAAAGGCAGGTCATGCTCCAGAATGCTTTGCAAGACAGGTATGCCTTGCAAGGACCAGCAAGGCAGGAAGGGAGGTAGCTAGTTGGCTGTGAAAGCCCCACCAATAGCTAGTTTTTGGTCATCAATTCATGTATGAAACAGTGATTGAAAACCAGCACAGTAAAAAAGCTGAAACATAATATGGAAAGTAATCACCCAGAATTTCTCAGCACACTTCTGGTGCAAAAACAGTGCAAAGGCAGAGTCTTCTGTTCTTCAAACAGAAAAAAAGAGAAAACACTGTGATGAATACATGAAGTCTGGGCTTTCACATAGAGGAGATGGGGGCTTGTATTATTAATTACAAACATTTTGCTAATATGAAGGGTACAATTTATGGAAATGGGCTGCCAAGGGATATGCAAGTGAAAAAGGTTGGGAACCACTGCAGGAGAGCCAGGAATCAAATCCACCTTTAAGGTGTCTGGTGTGTTAAGCCAGAAGCTCTTCGTACAACGTACAACCCATAACACATAACTGAGAGTGTGCAATTCAATTCACAGCAGAGAGATGAGATATTTGCAACCCTTTTTATCAGAAGTAGACCCACAGCTTCCCATGGGTGTTATTCTTAAGTAAGGGTGCACTGAACTGTAGCCTGCTTCAGATGGAAAGGAGATTCTGGTGTTTCAAAAAACAGACCTGCTTTGCAAGCATTTGCAAAGCAGAACCAGGTTGCAGCAGAAGGAAGGAGAATAAAAGGTTAAACTGCTTCTAAGGAGCTGTGCCTGCCTGCTGCTTGAGAAACTTGGCACCTGTCTGCCACTTGGAAACTTTTCAGAGTTGAAAGGTTTTGCCCTCTGATTGACCCAGATATAAGGCAAGTCATAATTTGAGCTTGATTACTTGGCAAAAATTTCACTACTATAGGTGAGTATCTACAGTAGGTTAAATTACTAATCATTTATGTATACCAATGTATCCTGTACTTCATAGATCATAAGCATATGAGCTTCAAGGAGGTAGCAGCAAATACAAATTCTTGCAGTACCTTAAACATATTTATTGCAGCATAAGTTATCAGACTACAATTCAATTTGCCAGACTCATGTCTAAATAGCTCTCTCAGAACCCAATCCTGTGGTCGGCAGCATGTCTCCGTGCCACTGACCACAGTCGCAAACGTGCCGGGGCTCACCGCCGGCGCTAGCCCACTGCCAGCCAGTGCCAAGCTACCACGGGGCGGTTGCCCAGGTTCTGCGGCTCTGCGGTCTCCCAGACTGCTGAGCTGCAGAACGGCAGGCGGGGCAGGGGTGTGGAGGAGGCGTGCCGAGGGGCCGGGGTGTGGAGGAGGATCCATGGAACTGAGCTCCATAGGATCCAGGGCACTCGTGGAGGACTACATGCCCTACACGGGTACCTTTACTCTACCGCCAACGGTAAAGTGAGTAGCCCCATTGTAGGGCTGCTTACCTTACTCAGGGGAAAGGGATGAAAGTCCCCTTCTCCCAAGCAGCCTCCCGTGGTAAAGCAGGAGGCGCAGGATTCAGCTGCAGCCCTTTTCGGTGCCGCTGAGCCTGGGCGTTCCGGGCAGCTCAGGATTGGGCTGCCCAGCAGGATATTATAATCTATATATTGGTTCCCAACCCACGGTCTGTGAACCACTTGTGGTGTCTATGAGACCCTGAGAAGTGGTCCATGAGGTCTCAGGTGGGGGGGGAGAACTGCCTTGTATTCCAGCATCTCACTGAGCAAGCAGTCCCCCCCCCATGAGCCACCAGTGACGGTGGAGAATGGTTCATCTGAAGCACTGAAGTGTTGGCTGCAGCTATGGGCTGTCTGTTCTCTGCCCTCTCTGGTAGTCTACCTGGGAGTGCTCGCTTGGAAGATGCTTCCCCACGGACCATCAGCAAGTATGGAGAACAGGTGCCCGCAGCCAGCAACAAAAGCAGTGATCCACAAATCTTCTCTATAAATCTTCTCTAATTATTACAAATTTAATTGTATTCTTGTGTGCAGGGGGATGGGGTGGAGATTACATGTGATCTACAATGATTCTGAATTTTCCTACAGCAGTTCATGAGTTTCTAAAAGTTGGGAACCTCTGATTTAAAATGTCAAAAGTGAAGGTACAAATGGTTACAAGAGATGGATATGGGCAGGAGGTGTAGTCTGGTGGCTGAGCTGCCCGAAGAACTAAGCAGGTGAATCCATGGTCATGTTTCTGGTTGGGAGATGGAATGCCAGGCTGTGACAAGCTGTTGTACCTGTTGAGGCAAGAAGGCATCACTGATGAGCTGATTACTGCAATGAGAGTGTGGAGCAGTGTGTGAAGGCCAGCCAGCAAGGACAGAAACAACCTTGAAGACCTGTCCAGGCTTATGATTTACAATTCCTGCTAAAGCTCAATGGCATGCAGCCAGAAAAGATAACCACACTGAGAAGGTAACATCTGGTGCCTAAGGGGTCTGTGAAACTTCCCAGGACACATTATAAAAAACCACATTGAAAAATGGTGGTTTAGACTAGTTTGTGTAAACCATCTTGAATGCTGCCTAAAAAATAGAAAGGCAGTATACAAATACCTATGTGTATCTATATATGTACGAGCAACTGCAGTTGAATATACTTAGACTTTGCTTCAGTTAAGGAGGTGAACTAAGTGGTCACACCAGGGCACACAAATTGTATCTCAGTTTGGTACCAAAACCCAGACACCCAGATCAGCAATCATAAATCTGAAAGGGGAAATGCTCAAAACCCACAACAGTAAAACACACTAAATTAACACAAAGAGTAAAACATCACCACTTTAAATAGAAATTTGTTATTGGTGAGCAACTGAGTGGTTATTCAATTCAAAAACCTTTACTGACGTAAGTATTACTCTTGTACCTGCATAATCAGAACATTAACTCATTTCTTCTAAAGATGAAAGCTTGCACCAGACATTTTTATATAAATGGCAACTTCATAACTGTTTTTGCAAGAACTAAGTGAGTTCCCCCTCACAAGAAAGCATTTTTTAAAACTCTCATTAAAAGGGACATCATTACTCCTCAACAAGGAATCAAATATGCAGATATTTCTGAATGACTTAAACATGAACCACCGACTACCTCTTCAAAGATTTCATTTTTTAAAATAATTTCCCTTAAAGATGCATTTCAGATCTTCTATATGTTCTGAGATTTATTTCCTACATACAACATTTATATGTACTTATACCCTGCAGGGCTACCACCAGGTTGCGGCAGGTTATGGGACAATACCAGTTAAGGATCTTTTCGAGCACACAAAGCAGAGTTTGTTTCCTTCCCCTCTGGAGCAGCTCACTTCTCTCTTCCATTCCCCTGGCTTCCTTACACAACTTCTGCATCATCGCTCTGAGCTCAAGCAGCAGTTCAACCTACTCATCAGAAAATATTAAGTCATGCAGTGACTATTTCCATATGGGATGCAACTCTGATAAGCATTGTTTTAGGCTGCCATGACTCATATGCCTATAGATTGGCTCTGGCCCTGCCCATTATATTCTATCTTTCTTGCCTTTGACAACACAAGATGGTCAATACAAGCAAAAATTATGAAAATGAACACTAAAAAGGGAGCAAAACAAACTACAACCCACAACAGATAACCATAAGACTACCATCTCCTGAAAGCAGAACAAATGTCAGGCCTTCACATAGCACCTGAAAGAGTTTGGAACAGTCCCTAACAGAAGGGCAACTTTTGGTGTCAAACACAACTGGTATCAACAACAGATACCAGAAAATGCCATGGTCCTAGAGCAATGGTTCCCAAACTTACCTGGGAACCCCTGCAACCTCTTCTGCCTGGCTCAGCTGAGAACCACCATCTTGGATCTCACAAGATCCAAAATGGCAGTGCTCAAATCTCACAAAATCCAAGTTGGTGGTGCCGCAACATCCAAAAAGCAGGAAGGGCCACAAGGCCATCCCACAGCATTCCTGTCAGTGCACCGCAATGCCCTAAGGTGTTGCGATACACACTTTGGGAACCCTTGTCCTAGGGGATGATTACCATGACTGAGCAGTATGGCTGACAGATCTTTAAGGTATCCAGGTCCCAAACTTTAAGAACAGACTTATGACATGCAGAGCAAAGTGAAAAAATGAAAACTTGTATCAATTTCAAAATGCCCAATTTTCTGCAATACAGAACAAATAGACCAGTAATCAATTCTCTATTCACAAACATACTATCAGAATGGATCTAACAAACAATCTTTCACATTCATAGGTTCTCTTGAATATAAGAGAAGCTGCCACATTCAAGACCATGAGGATTGTACAAAAACATAGGCATATAAAGACAAATGCAATTATTCAAAAGCCCAGGTAATACTATCCACTGAACATTTGGTTTTACATAGTAGGAGTGCTGCCAGATGTTTGGGTCTAAATAATCACCCCAAGATGGTATCGTCTATTAAACAGTTGGTTTTTTAACGTGGTTATCTTTTTCATGTGATGAACTTCTCTTTAGCCCAAGTCTACTGCCCATATGGTAGACTAACGCACAAATTGTAAAAGAAATTCCCTCTCAAAATTATTCCTATTCATTAATTTAATGAATACATTCAGATAATCCATCACTAGCTTTATAAAAACTTCTAAATCCAGAAATGAAAGAATATTTGTACCCGACTGTTAGAATAACATTCTTTTGGAGGAGATTCTCTTTTGTAACATCAAAACCTTTTTAGCTATCCTATTGCCCAATACACTGTAATACGCATAATATCATACAACTGCATGAGCTTAAGTTGTGGCTAAACTATTGATGTTATGCAAAAAAGTGACATTTTTGAAATCCTCACACCAAAATTAACAAACATTGAAATAATTAGATAAACACAAAATTGTTCAAATTTGTCACACAGTGTAATCAAAATCATCATTATACAGAAACACATACCACCTCTTCCCTTCTAAAGCATAAACTGGGAAAAATTAAGATTACCATTGGAATTGGCACCTCTGAACTGTATAAGGAACATTAAAAATTCAACATAATTTTTGCGTCACACTGTGTTATCAATAGTGCAGTTTTTACCTTAACTGCACTTTCTCAAAGTAGAGGATGAACTGGCTCATCCTAGAGGAAAGCATTTATTGTTTATTAATTACCGCAGTTCCCTTAGCATTATCTACTTCCCAAGCAAACAAGTGAAGAAAAAAGTATCTCTGTAGCATTTATAAATACCACTGAAAAAGATAGACTGATTACATTATCCTCTAAGTCATGGACACATTGGCAAGACTACAGACAAACCAACTCCCTACTACAATTTCTGTTATCTAAAAATAAAAGAGATCTAAAGGATTCACAGCCATTGTACCAAGTACTACATCAACTGGAATTATGGTTCCCACATCCTAGCTACAGTATCTTTGGGGGCATCAATACAGGATCCAATCTGAGAGACAAAGTGATGTAAAAATGAGCCACTAGATAAGACAGTTGTTCCAAGACCAAATTTGAACTAGGCAGAACTGAAATGCTTTGAATTATTCCATTTTCTTGGTTTCGCAGGTCAACCACTGATTCCTAGAAATTAGTTGTTTAGTTCAATTATACTACAATATATTTAGTATCAGCTGATGACCCATTCCTGCCCATGGAAGACTCAGGGAAAAGGATTCCAGGAACATGGAATGGCTATTGTATTACTCAGTAGTGATGAAAAGATACACATGCTCAGTATATAAGAGTAATTTCAGAAATCTGTAACTTAATTTGGGCAATCAATTGTTTCCTCTACTGATAATTCCATTCAATAGCCTTTTTCAGCCTATCAACCAAAAAGTGTTTATGTTATTTCCCACATAATTTTTCTCCTCCCATATTAACACAAGCTGTTGACTTATTCCAAGTCAGACCACAGTACCTCTTGCCTAGTATTGTTCACTATGACTTGCTCTCAATGGTTTCAGGCATAGGTCCTTCCCATCTCCTACTACTACCTAATCTTTTTAACTGGAAAGATTTAACAGACCTTTCTGCATGCAAAACATGGGCTCAGACAGATATATATTTTCCTACTGCAGCTTCCCCCACTGAATTTAGCTAAATCAAATGTTAACAGCATTATCCTTTGTAAAAGTATTCAGAAATCAGCCACAAAGAATTCAGTAGTTCTTACTGTAAAATAATTGAAAGGCTGGAAGGAGGATCTGCGTATTCGGCAACTCCACCAGCAACTTCCCAGATACAATGTGCTCACATGTCCGATGAAAAAGTAGGAAAAACTAGGAGAAAGAATTGCACAGAGAATCTTGGGAACTTCATTTCTTTTTGCCCAAATCTATTTTTCATACAGCAACCTGCTTTCCAAAAGCCACAATTTGATCAAGGGAAGAGGGATCACTATCACCTTCACCACACAGCCTAGTCACTTTGAAGCAGGTGTACAAAAGACAAAAACCAAAATATGCAATCACCAATAAAAATCCTTACATTCAGTTAATTTTGGCTTCTTATGGAGATTTTTTTGTTACTCTTATTTTGTGTTTTCTCTCTGGCATGTATCCATTGACTAGGAGAGGTGGAAGAAGGTGCCTGCTATTGGGGAAAAGACAGGTTGAACCTGTCAACCCATTTTAGAAGAACCCCCGTGAGCTCTTTTTTTCCCCCCTGACAAACTACAGATTTGCTGCAAATGAAACTGGTATTCACAGTCCAACTGCACTTCATGCCTTGTTTCACAAACAGCACAATCTGTCCAGCGCTGGTTAAAGCCAGCAGAGCATCAGGAGGATAGAGGTACTGACACACACATACAGGGGAACTCCATGAGTCTTGCACCCAAACTATGCAGATGATGGAGAATACCAGTACCATGTACACATGGAGTGAAATACAGTACCCAAGCCTATTACTGCTACCACCTTTGCCCCAGTCCAGGTGAAACCCACAGATTCTCTCTTAAATCTAAATTACATGACCTATGCAAATGTCTCAGAATTTGTATCCTAATCATAAATATTTATGATGACCTACCAATCATGAATAGTCTGGTGAAGGAACAAAGACATGGGTTCGCCTGATTTTGAGGAAGAATAATAAAAGTAGTCCAGTAGAAAGTTTAGAAATGGCATTTCCAGGGGAAATTTCCAGGGGTAATGCCATTTAGACAGTAGACTGTGTCAGGTTGTACAAACATAGGACATTTTAAAAAAACCTAAATTCATAATTTTATTTTTCAGCTTCAGTTCTAAAAAGTTTGTTTTTGAACAATAATCTTGTCAACCTAAATCTGAACTTAATTTAACTGGAGAGTTCTATCCTGCTTTTGGGTCCCCAAAGGAGCCCTCAATGCAACTTACCTTATACAAAAAATAAAATACTCTAATAAAAGTTGAACAATTCAGATAGTATATATTAATATAAACAGCTAAAAGCTTTAAGCTGATTTATGATCCTCTTGTGAATTTATGGAAGATTGCTTTTCGCTGTACAGAAAAAAGTATAGGGAATATGTCCTTGTTGGACATGATACAGCATAGGTAGTTCATGTACTTGTGTTTATAGCTCAATACTGAATGTTACTGATTGGAAAGACATCACAGGTATCATCCACTGATTCTCTCTTATGCCTAAATTACCTGATCTCTGCAGTTGGCTAAGAAGCAATATTCTAATTATAAATATTTATGATTCTACCTACTTATCAACTAACTACTATGCTCTTTTATATAAAAAATTTCAATAAGCTTGTTTTCTTGCCAATTTAAAACCTGCTTTGCGAGAATTGAAGGAGAAAGAGTTGGAAAAGTGACCATCACAGAAACAAAAATAATGGGAAATGAGGGTAGAAAACACAGCTATTTAATCAGTAAGGAACAAGGGGTTTGTGCAGGATGGCAGAATGAAAGTCTGTGCAGAGATTTTAGACATGGAATCGCATTGTCCAATTGCAGAAAGCAATATGTGTCTTTCACAGCAGAGTTTTGGCAAGATCAAGCATGACAGGCAAAGGTCAAAGAGAAAAAGTTTCAATAGTTAAGTCAACCAGATTTTGTTTTCCCTCTTGTATGCACTTGAATGCATACATACACCATCCTCTCTGATAGAGGCAAAACAAAAGAAGAGATAGGAATTTCATGTCCTGTGATGACTTCTTCTGGGACTAATGGCTAAGATCAAGGATAGCATCTATTCTAGAGTACAATAAGCATGTCTTTAGGAATTGTCTCATTAACCATCAGTATCATCAACACAGAGCTCATACAACTACTTATTGATTGGAAAGGACAACAAGTCTACCTCATAACCCAAACGAAAGAAAGAATGAGGCTAAGGAGAGTGAGTCAGACATAAATGAACCTGCACTCACAATATTTTCTAATTTGAGAAAGAATTCTATCTAAGTTCATCCCATACAAGATAGAGGAGAGAAACACTTTTCATTCAGCCACCCAATGAGAAGAGTGACAAGAAATCTTGTGTGTTAACCAACATTTTACATACTGCAACATTACTATATACATGGTCTAGAAGACATAATATGCAATACACCAAGATTAATGATACATAACATAGAAATTATGTTGTTCCATAGAGAGACATTATGGATTCTTATACTGTATAAGTGAACATTGCTTAGAGATGTTCCAACCAGCGATGGGTCGCATATGAGACGGCCATCACTGGTCCCTATTCACACCTCCAAGCCTCCGAAGCTGAGAGGAGGGCTTCCCTTGGCCTCCAATACCTTATAAGGCGGAAAAACATCACTTCTGGTTTCCCGAGGAAACCAGAAGTCACATCTTTTTGCTGGTTTTGGCCATTCTGAGCCCTGTAGAGGCAGTGCACGGATGCATGCTGCCTCTGCAAGGCTCAGAAAAGCCTCCGGAGGCAAGGGGAACACAACTCCCCTTGGCTTCAGGGGCTTCACTTAATGTTAAACTTCACTTGACAGTGGGGGTGCAGGAACACATCCCTGTCATTAAGCAACTGTACTCTAAACACTACTATACCTGAGTGATCAAAGGGAAAAGGTAGACTATGACATTTCCAATTTTCTTCAGTACCGTTAACATATTATATTAACAGCTTCTACGTGGATTAAGAATGCAAGTTTTGCCAGGATTATAGTTCCCCTGGTCTGTGGTTATATACAATGATATCCACCTGCCATTTCTCATAGCTACATGGTCCACGGTTTCTTGAGGAAGCTGTGCATTGGTACACAAGTTTGTGAAAGGCTTTTCTGCCACAGGCAGTATGTATGTTTTAATGACTTGTCAATCTTCGTTGTGCCAATGCATATTCAGACTACCATATAAAAATCACACTATGGACATTTTTAGCGTACTTCTTGCAAAAGTCTCATGCTTTCACTCCTCATTTAGAACTGTTCTTAAAACAATAAATCTATACATTTGCAGTTCTTATTTTTGAATTAGTTTTTACCTTAAGCTTACCTTGAACTCTTCAAGTCACCAATACCCAAAATACATAATACGTTCAACACAGTATGGTATCACTGAGAAACTTATCCCCATTGTCATTATATTCATTTAGTCATACACCAATTCAGAAATGACTCATATTAATAGACTGCTAAAAAGATCACTATGTTTGGTTCTTGGAAAAAAATGTGGAAACATTCAGGGATCAGTAACAATCAGCAAATTTGGGCATGAAATTGAATTCTATGGATTTCCTGATCTATTTGTTATCTGACAAGCATCAGATTAACCAAGAGTTTTCATGCATACATTGAGACTTTGTACTATATTACAATTATGCTCAACAATTCGTGCACTGGTCCATGTACACTATAAAAATTAGAATGGTCTGATTAGGTTTCTTAAATACCTAGTTCCAGACAAGATGGCAAGCTTCATACAAGTATTTATGAAGGTAAGAAAAGCTACATATCATACAGAGCAGACTTGGTGTACTTCCAAATCACTACATTCTGTATTTAAACAATATAAGATTTAAACAAAATAGAAGAACGATTAACTGATGAAGATTTTTTTTAAATGTTGGAAAATAGAGGGCTATTAGAAAGAAAAGCCAAGATAGATGCACCACAGGGAAATAGATAAGGCAAAAACAGCATGTAGATTGGAAAGGCAGTTGTAGAAAACAAAGAGTTGTTTTATTCCTTTCAAGAAGCAAAAATTTTAAATGAAGTGGACAGGTCAAAACATACTATGCTTTTACCAGCCTGACAAATAATCACTGGGCAAGCAAGGAGCTGCCATCCTAGTATTCATGAGGCTGTCATCCAAAAGTGGAGGTAACCAACTTCTCCTGAAGTCAAACCCAAGTCCCAGGACCCTCGTCCAATCAGATCTGGGAATATGTCAAAATTTGATATGAATTACTTCTCTAGCTGTAAGGTCATTTATTATTTCCACATGGAGAAAACCACTTACTAGTTCCACATGGAGGAAACAAATTACCAACTGCCAGGTGCACAAACCAACTAGCCAATAGATTTTAAAAGATTTATGTCAATGTCACCTTATTTAAAATTCTATGGATTCTTTCAGATAAGCAAGACTAGAGATACAAAATAAATTACGATAAATATCTAGCCTTAACAATTTAGAAAACTACAAGTCCCGATTTATTAGGAGGTAAGACCCAACAACCTGCAAAATCTCCTGTACTGTACAATAAAATTTGTGATGCCCACCTGTAATTGTATGATGCTTAAGTTAGGTTCTTGCCAGTCATTCCCTTTCCCTTCTTTTACAGGACCAGACATATAAAACCAGTATGCATTTAAGAACTTCCTTTATCAATAGAAACATATTATAGATGAACCAATCTACTTCAGCAAACACTAAGAAAGGGAGCCTCTAAGAATTCTACTTAACATCACAACTCCAAATAGTCAATAAATTAAAATATTTGACTGATCAAGGGTAGAACTACAAGTTATACACCTGCTTACCAGCTAATAACAATGAGATAGGGTATGGGCATTTGTAGAGGAGAATCAGGAGGGAAGGCAATAATTTATTCTACCCACACACCTCCTCCCAAGTTCTACCCTGGTGAATCTCAAAAACTGCCTAGGAAGAAAAATAAGGATGGGAGAGCAATTGGTATGGGGTCAAGTCTCTCCAGCACATGCCACATACACTGGCCTATGTTACCTTTACAGGGCCAAGTTGGAAGCTCCATGTCTGTCTTATATGTAGTTCCATCTTAACCATTACTTTCAGTGCAGTAATGCATATTTATTGATATAGCAGTTTTCAAAGTCCATACATTACATACGGTATTCAGTATCATGAAGTCCACAAATTTCAAGTGAAAAAATACAATAAGTATTAAAAAGATCAATATTTCGTCTCTCCAATCTAGTTGGTAGCAATTCAGTTTTATAAGGTCTTAAGTTCTGTGATCAACTTTAATTTGCTCCAAAAATAAATCAGGATGCCTGATCAATTAATGTTAAAACCTAGCACAACCCCCGAATTATAAACTCACTCAAACCTTTAATATGCTGCATTGTCAGAAAGCCACTTAAGTGATGCAGAGCACAGAGCTTGCAGGGATTGGCTGCAACTCCTCAACCATCTTACCCCACATGAAAACTCACATGAGAGCATGTGTACATTGTGGTATTTTGTACACTATTTCTTGAATAAAATCATAGTCAGTAGCAATGACAAACTGTATGGTATTCAAAGTACAACAAATACTGATTTTTCACAAGTACTAGTGACAGTCTAAGCATACAGCTATGGCAACACAGAACTTGAACCCATAAATCCAGGTAAGCATAATGAGCCAGGGGGCTCAATAAAACACATCTTGCTTGTTGCCTGGAACTTCAAAAACAGGAGTTGTCAAGGCCTGGCAGCTACAATACACTAGGGCTTGGTCAGTCATAGATACCACTGGCTTCTTACAGTCCACTGTCCCCAAACCAATTAGTTATGATTCTCTTATATTTAACAAGTGAGAGTAACCATCTCAATTTATCCCAGCACAATTTCTCTCCCAACTGTTTTTAGTGACTTCCATGCATTTTTGCTTGCTCTGTATTTTTCTGTGAGCCCATAGGGACAGGGAACCATCACATTCCCTTCCAAATGTAACCTGCTTTGGAAACTTTCTTGATGCAAAGTAGCATATAAATATGCATAATAAAATAGAAAACAAAGGGTAAAGGTTCTGCCATATTTCTCACAGGCACCAGTAACCCTTAACACAAGTAAAAGCAAACCCTTTTACTGCATGTTCACATATAATTCCAAGCAAGAGTCTTAGAAGTAGCATATAAACACAAAATATCTTTCAAAGTGCAATCAATTTAAAGACTTATCAGAAATCTGATGCGCTAAAAGAAACCAACAATACTAAAGTGCTTTATGAATACAAAATTATATCCACAGCTCATTCAATTTTTTCAGAACGTGAATAGAACAGATTTCAGAATGAGTAGGAATTTTCCAACATCAAACACATTTTGATTAACAAACTGAAAATTGTAAGTACATCACAAAAACCTTTATTTTGTGATGTAAATATTAATATACCAGATGAAATCCGTTTGTTTCAGATACGTGCAATACTGTCTGGAATAGAACAGAACCATAGGTCTCTTTGAAAGGCATTCCCCCAAAACCCTAAGACTGTGAAAACTCATTTTCTAAGAGAACCAAGTTAACACAATCCCTTAAAAGCACTCATTATACTAAAAATTTAAAAAATTAACCATATTAAGGAGATTATGAAGCATAGATTTTAACTGTTACCAAGTAACCTCTTAAGGACTGTGGGAACAAAGGAGATAAATCAAACTACAGATGTATTCCCAACAAAAGCTACTGTACAAATCAAGTACCACACACAAAATATCTGACAGGATGTGCAAGAGGAGGCACATCTTCCTCCATACACAAAAAAACCCTCCTTATATGTAGTATGCTCCAGAAGCATTACCATTCATATACTTTAGATAAAATGCAGTGAATAACGTCTTGATTTTTCTCTTAAAAATACAAGTTACAGGATAGGCCTACTGAGAGGAGAAGGGGGCACAGGAAAGAAAGGAAGCTGTGTTATGCACAGCCAGCAACAACCCAAGGCCTCACTTCTTAGAGAGAGACCCAGTTGCAGGAGAAAGAAATAATCACAGATTTCCATTAAGAAACCTGATGTTTTAATGAAGGCTACAATCCTACGCACACTTACCTGGGAGTAAGCCTCACTGCCTGTAGTGGGACTTACTTCTGAGTAGACATGCCTAGGATTGGGCTGTGAGAGAAGCCACATAAAGGAGGTGTTGGGGGGGTTTATGAAATCAATACTCACTGCTAACTTTCATGCTGCCGAAGGCTGAAGGCTGCTGCACCGGTTTGCAGCTCTCTGCAAAAGAGGTGGTCCTGGGCCGCCCTGACATGGTTTCAATTTCTTATGGTCTTCCTTCTTCCTCCTCCTCCTCCTCGCTTCCCTTCCTGTTTCTTCCTCTCAGGTGGCAGAGCGAACAAGGAAGCGTGTCGAGTCCTCCAGCCCCACCGCCTGCCCCCCTCCTTCCCGGAGTCTGCGCCCCCTTCCTTCCTTCACTGGGCTCTAGAGCGAGAGGGCCGCCATCCCCTTGGTCCTCCTCCCCTCTCCCATGAGCCAGGGGCCGCCTCCACCCGGCCTCGCGCGGTCGGCACCCACCCCTTGCCCCTCTCCAGGCGCAGGGGTGGGAAGGGAGCGAGAGGAGAGGCGAGGGCCGAGCTTCTTTCGCTGCCGCTGCTCGCCTTCCGCGGCAGGGAGTCAGTCACATGAGGAGGCGACGGCGGGCGGGCGGGCGGGCTCCTTCTTCCTGGGGGGCGCGGCGGTCACCGGGGCTGAGGAGACCCGGCGAAGGAGGGTCGACCAGCCCTCGCGGCGGCAAGGCTCCCTCAGGAGCAGGCCGCGGAGGAAGGCTGCGGCGCCTGAGGGCGAAGAGGAGCCCCGACGAGGCTGCTGCGAGGAGCAGGGGCGGCGGCAGGCCGCGCAGGCAAGCGGGCGGGCGGCGCGATCCTCCTCAGCCGCTCGTGTGTCTCCTCAGCGCAGGGACGGCTCGGGCCCGGCGCTCCTCCTCATAGCGCCCACAGGGCGGGCAGGCGGCGTCCGAAGAGGCGGCTCTGGCGGAGGGCGCTGCAGTGCGGTTGGCGGGCGGCTCGGGCGGCGGGGCGGGCCATGGCGCTACCGCTGCTGCCCCTCCTGCCTCCCTCGGCCAGCTGCGGCGCTCTCGGAGCGGCGGCGGGTCGCGCTGCGCTGCGTTGCTTGGCCCCTCCTCCTCCTCGCCGAGTTCCTTTGTCCGCTACGGAAGCGGCTGCCGCGGCTCCTTCGCCTCCTCTCCTACGGCGGCCTCACAGCGCGCGATGAGACGCCCCCCGCAGACGTCGCTGCACCGAACGCCCCATCCCGCCGGAGCCGAGTGGAATTGCTGCGCTCGCGTCCCTCTGAAGAAAAAGCCGCACTGACGCTTACGCAACCCCGCTAAGCGCCCTCCGTGAATGCCGACCCGAGAGCCCGAATTCCGCCAGAACCGAGCGCGCTCGGAAGGCCAATCCGGAACGACCGTCGCCCCGAAACCTTCTCCTCGCCCTACATCGGCGGACCAATCGGCGGCCGCGAGAGAAACGCTCCACGCGACGCCTGCGAGCCAATCGTGGGAGAGATAAGAAAAGGCAGCCAACCTTCACTCCCTCCCTGTCTCTTGGGATCCAATGACAAGCCTCTGCCTCAGAGCAGTGGCCAATGGGACAAACGGATGTACCCCACTTCACGGGGGCGGGCTTAAAGTGGGTGGGGCTCGCTACACCCTTCTTGGCTGAGCACAGAAAGGAAAAGTCACAAGGTTTTTTTTTCTTGGCCTGCTGGGCACCTCCCTGGAGGTGGGGCTACTGAACTGTCTAAGCTGCGATTGGTGCGTAGCTCCTGAACAGCTGTAATATGATTGGAGGGTGGTGATGAGGCGGCCTGGAGCGCTAGCCAATTGCGCTCTCCGACTCAACGCGCAGCCGGGTTTTGACTGAAACGCGGGTTTTTATTGGAGGAGGCGTCGAGGTGAGGGGGGCAGGGGCGCGCCCGCTTTCGCCTTAGCCGGTCGCGGAAGGCTTCCTCGTATGCAAATACGCTGGCCCCGCCCTTCGAGGCAGACTGCAGTTCCTTCGTCTCTCCTCTAGCGGAGCCCCTCCCAGCAGGCAGCGCCGCAGAGGCAGAGGCCTCAGCTGCGGAAAGGGAGACGGTGACGACTCGCCTGAGGAGGCCTGTCGAAGGTGGGTCCCTCGCCAGCCCCGCAGTCCGTCTCCAGCCGGTGCCCGCCCTTCCCCCCAGTGGCACTCAGAGGCAGGCCACACGCAGCGCTGCCACTGGGCTACTAGAGGCTGCCATCCCAGCCACTCTTACCTGGGAGTAAGCCCCATTGATTCTAATGGGATTTACTTCTGAGTAGACATGCACAGGCTGGGGCTCTCAGGCTGCCATCCTAGCCCTACTTACCTGGGAGTAAGCCCCATTGACTACTGTGGGACTTACTTCTTAGTAGACATGCACAGGATGGGGCTCTCAGGCTGCCATCCTAGCCCCTCTTACCTGGGAGTAAGCCCCATTGACTGCAATGGAACTGACTTCTGAATAGGCATGCATAGGATTGGGCTGACACTACCAGCTGTGCACAGAGACCTCCTTGCTGCTGCTGCCTCTTCTGTGAAGTTATCGAGCTTTAAATAAAGTGAGCTCTGTTGGATTAGTCCAAAAAGGTATACCTAGTCACCTAAGAGCCCACTCCTGTGCTTATCTACTCAGAAACAAGTCCCATTCTCTTCAGTGGGGTTTACTCTCAGGAAAGTGTGCATAGAATCACAGCTCAAGTCTGTGGTTGGGGTGACCAGTTGCAAAGGTGACAGAATGACTCTGCCTTTCACCATTGTATAGAAGAGGGAATTTTGGCAGCTACAGCTTTTTAAGTCCTTGCACATTAAGTCAAAATTCCCTCTGCTTTACAGTGGTCAAAGGTAGAGGGAGTCTGTCAACCTCTTTGTATCTGGTAATCCTATCTATGGACATAAAAGCAGCCCTTCCCCATTCTTCCGTTTCAGCATCAGCCTTCATTGCTGCTGACCCCATCACCCTAGAGCAGTGGTTCCTAACCTGGGAAATGTGTAGCCCATGAGTACTTACCAGGACTTGAAAAAGCATTGAATAATGGTGGGAAAAGGCAGAAACTGTATTAGAATGCCTTGTGGGGCTGGCAAGGCAGGAAGGAAGGCAGCTAGCTGGCTGTGAAAGCCCCAACAATTGCTAGTTTCTGGTCCTCAATTCATGTAGCATCTATCAGATCAAGATCTGTAGTTGAAAACATAAATGTGAAACAGCAGCAACTATGGGCACAATCCTAACCAGATCTACTCAGAAGTAAATCCTATTTTGTTCAATGGAGCTTACTCTCAGGAAAGTTTGGTTAGGATTGCAGCCTTTATTAATTACAAACATTTTGCTAATATGAGGGGCGCAGTTTATAGAAATGGGCTGCCAAAAGATACACAAGTGAAAAAACATTGGAAACCACTGCCATAGAGTAATAAACTCAAAGATACCATTTTTACCCATGTTTGGTCAGGATCACCATGAGCTTTCGTCCTCCATCATAACAGGTATATTTATAAAATGTATCCCCCCCCCCCACCATTCTCCTCTAAGAGATTCAGGGTGGCTTGCAATAAAACTAATGTTTTGGTGCATAAGCATAAGAGATCAAAATACTGAAAAAAGACAAAGTGACAAAATTCTTTTTTTAAACCCAACAGTATCTTAAATATATCAAGCACCACGCAGTACCAAAGGCCAGCTGAAAGAAGTTTTCAGCCCAATCTGATGCAGGTCTACTGAGATGTAAGTCCCATTGTGTTCAATGGGATTTACTCCCACAAAAGTGTGCAGAGAATTATAGGCTTAACCAACCACCAAAACATCAGCTTCATAGGTGTCTGCAGCACCTCTCACAGCAGAGAATTCAATGGAGTGAGGGACACTGCACAGAACCTGCATATTCAGGTTCAAGGCTGTGTCCAAGACAACTCCTAAAATTTTATTTACTAACCTTCTATCCCACTTTATCTTCCCAAAGGGCATTTAAAGCAGCTTACAGCATAAAATCTCAATAACCATAAACATTAAAAATCTACTCAATACAACATTAAAAAGACAAAAATTATAAACTAGCAGCAACAGATCCTTCAGGGGGACTGTAGCTGTGTCAACAGGAAAATATGTCTTTCCTGGATTTAATTTCAGCTTTTTCATGTTTATCCAGCCCTTTACCAACTCCAAACACTGGTGCAGAATCTCCAGAGTCTCCTTAGCATGAGATGGAATGGATGACATTGGGTATTATCTGCATTTTGAGACATCCCTCCATGAACTCTGAGATAGCATCTAACTACTGGGAAGGTTATCAGTGAGACAGAAAGACAGAACCTTTTCATATGTAGAGGTGTGATTTTTTCAGTTATAACAAAATAAACACATAACACAGCTTTTTGCACTTGTTTTGTAAAAAAACTAAAAACCCCAAATCTACAAAAAAGAGATACCTCACCAAGAACTGCCATCATGGAGTCTAAGTTGTGGTGTATGCAAGCAATTTAACTGCAATGTTTTAGGAAATTGATCAAAGTGAACCACCAAAGTATCTTTAATTTCTCCCCATGGGCCAGGATATAAAAGGCACTTCAGACAGTTCAGCTGGATGACTCTCTGCACACACAAAATGACAAAAAATAAGCCTTTTTTGCTGGTCACATCATCATAAAATACTCTCAAAGATAAATTCTTACCTATGTCAGGATCAGCATGAGCCTTCCTCCATCATCACTCAGCTGGCCAACCATTTCATCATCTACTTAAGATATAGTAATTGCCTTTGTGATGTGTAGTTTCTTAAAAATTATAATTAAAAAACAAACCTAGACTTTAAAATCTAGCCTAAATCTGATCTAAATAGAAAAGGCCTTAATAAGCCAACTGAAACTAGCCAGTGAGTTGGTGAACCCCTCTAGAGAGGGTATTGATATAGTGTTCATCATCTTTGAGTATAATTCTCTTAATCTCTTTTCAAAATCTCCTTAGAAAATGTAGTAGACATGGGATAAGAGTATTCTATTCTATAATCAGTAGTATTAGCTGATCTTGACCAAATAAGGGTAAGAATTTACCCTTAAGGGGCAGGGGCAGCCTAGAGATGGGGGGGAAGGCAGCAGCGCAGTTCCCAGGATCGCGCCACTCAGGGGGCTGCAGGGGCTTGGGTGCACTTACCCAAGCCTCCTGCAGCCTCCCCGGGGTGCGGGGAGCCCAGTGCAACTTCTGGCAGGGCTCCCCACAGCAGGGAAAGTGGATGCGGAGCGATCGCCGCCCCACGCAGGCAGAAAGTGGATTGCCGCCCCCCCCACGGGCAGAAATCCACCCCCCTACTCACCAGAGGCGCACAAAGCCTTGCGCAACTTCTTCCCACACCGGGGAAACCTCTGTGAGGTTCCCCAGAGCTTTAAACTGTGCTTCCAACAAACCAGAAGCACTGTTTCCGCCCCCGTCGGGAGCCTCAGAGAGGCTTCCATGGGGTGCCAGCAGGCAGCGCCTGGGGCTTTTGCCCTGTCACAGTCTATGGCAGGCACACAACTGTCTTGGCTAAGGTTATTGAATGGGTAGTGATGTCTCAGCTCTAGGGGATCCTAAATGAGACAGATTAATTGGGCCCCTTTCAGTTTGGCTTTGAGACAAAGACAATCTTGGCTGCCTGATGGTGAAGATCATCCATCTTCACTGGGGACTAGGCAGGAGTGCAGCCTTGCTGGTCCTGTTGAACCTCTCAGCAGCTTTCGATACCATTGACCATGATATCCTTCTGGGATATCTGGGATGGCTGGCCAAGTTGGGCCTTGGGGCACTGCTTTGTGATGGTTCCACTCCTTCCACTCTTTCTTGGCTGACAGGTCCCAGATTGTGATGCTGGAGTCCACCTGCTCTGAGCTTTACACAGTGGTTCTACAGGGTTCTAGTCTGTCCCCCATGCTTTTAAATATCTACATGAAACCACTGGGGAAGATCATCTGGGGATTTGGAGTCGGGTGCTACCAGTATTCTGATGATACCCAACTCTTTCTCTTTACCATCTTGTTCCAAAGAAGCTGTAGAAGTCCTGGAATGATCTCTGGAGGCAGTTGGGGTCAACTGAATGAGGGCCAATAGACTGAATCCAGAAAAGACAGAGGCCCTCCTGGTCAGGAAATTCTTGATGCAGTTACTGAGTCACCTGCCAACTCTGAATAGGGTTGCACTCCCTCTGCAGGAGTGGGTGCACAGATTGTGAGTGCTCCTGGACTCACAGCTCTCCCTAGAGAGCCAGGTGGCAGCAGAAGCTAGGGGTATGTTTGCCCAACTTTGGCTGGTGCACCAGCTGCAGCTATACTGGAGTCGATAGGACCTGACCACAGTTATCCATGCCTTAGTGATTTCAAGACTGAGGGCCCAATCCTATCCAATTTTCCAGCACCGATGCAGCCCCAAGGTAAAGGAACAAATGTTCCCATACCTTAAGGAGGCCTCTGTGACTGCTGCCCCTCCACAACATGCAGTGCATGCACCATTGGCACAGCTGCACCGGCACTGGAAAATTGGATAGGATTGGGCCCTCAATTACTCTAACATGCTCTGTGTGGGGCTGCCCTCAAAAACAGATCGGAAATTGCAATATGCAGCAGCCCAGGTGGTTTCTGGAGCAAGAAGGCGTGATTCTGTTGAACTACTGCTTTGGCAACTGCACTGACTGCCCATTCGTTTTCAGACACAATTCAAGGTCTGGTACAATTAAAGCTTTTCATGGTTTAGGTCCAGGTTATCAGAAGGACTGTCTTCCCCCATACATTCCAGCTGGCCCTCAGAGATCTTGTAAGGGAGCTCTCCTACAAGTACTACCTTTGTCCCAAGTTAGAGGGATGGCGGCATGAATTTGAGTAGTGGTACCACAATTATGGAATTCCCTACCAGGGGAATTAATACCCCTTCCTTGTGGCTTTTTTTGAGGGCTCAAAACACTTCTGTTTCATCTGGTGTTTAGTTGATGGGTTGATGTCTGCCTTCTGTGGCCTTGTAATAGTTTTTTGGTTCTCTCTGTGCCAAATAGTTGCCACCCTAATGGTTTTATTGTTCTTTATTAATTTTATTCTCTGTATAAATTGTACATTTTAATATGCAACTTTATGAGCCTCCTTGAGTATTTGCTTCAGCATGGGAAAGGCAGGATATAAATTCTTTACATAGAGACACACGTACCTGTGCAAAGTGGCTGCTGGAGCTGCCCAGCAACAGTTTTGGGCACCAGAGGCCATTGGGTCCCATGCAAGGGTGGTGGGCAGCACCATGGCTCCCAACTTCACAGTCTGGTGGGAAGTGGGTCAGGCTATAGAGCTCCATAGCTATGGGAGCTTCATGGGGCGGCTGCAGGGCTAGTGGAAGGCCATCAAAGCAGCATTTCACAAGGAGTTGGCCTACTGCTACTCCCATGGGTACCCCAGTCACAGGCCACCCATCTTATACACAGAGATGCTGCAGATCTGGGAGTGGGCAGGGTGGCCCACCTTCAGAGACTGCCACCATATGAGTAAACTGCTTTGGGGGACATGTGCCCACAATAGACTATGGCATGGCCTGGATGGGGAGGGCATGACTGAAACCAGTTTGCCAGGGCCTGGGACAGGGCAGGTGTGCATGGGGTGGAATCATTGTGCCTCACACCCCTCCCCACCCCAGATGCTCTTGTCAAGTGCCCATTTATAGGGCCATTAGGATTGTGACATCTGCTGCAAATTGCAGTCACACCTATCACACACTTAAGTCCCACCCTTCCTCCATCTGGATTTAATTGGCTCTTGCTGCTGGGGCTCCTTGGGTCCCTCACCTGTCCCCATTGCACATCTCCCACCTGGCAGCTGGGCATCCATCATCACATGACAGGAAATTATAGCACAAGACACACCTACCTGCTCCTGTGGGACTTACCTGTGTAACCATGCGTGGGATGGTGCTATATGTGTTGGGTGTGCTGGCCTTAGTGGACACACATGCTTCAGTTGTTGTCAGTCTCTGTGCCGGAACAGCTCAGTTGCTAGACATGCATGATTCAGTTGCCAAGTTGGTTGCTGTGCATGCATGGTTTGGTTGCTGGCCACGCATGGCTTGGGTGCCAGTCAGTCTCTGTGCATGCTCAGTTTGGCCGCTACGGCAACGCTGCAATTTTTCCTCGGTGCATTGCTTCTCTTGTTACTTTTAACTTCCGTTTGTGTCCTAACAACATTTTAGCGGTTAATAAATTATTTGCATCCATTTTTGCATATTGTGATTTTTTTCCATTATTTTGCCACTAGATGGCAATATAGACTATCTGTTTTCAAAGCTCTTTTTCAAAAACCTGGATCAGCTCATTAAGTCAGTGGTATTCAAACTGAGGCATCATGATGCCCCAGCCTGTGGGTCCTGGCCTCTGCCCCCTTAAGGGGCGGGGGCAGCCAGGAGACAGGGGAAAGGCAGCAGCGCAATCTGCAGGATGCACTTGCCCAAGCCTCCTGCAGCCTCCTGGGGGTGCGGGGAGCCCTGCGCAACCTTCGGCAGGGCTCCCCAGGTCAGGAAAAGTGAAAGCGGAGCAATCACGCCCCGCTCCGCAAAACCGGAAGCGGAGCACAATCGCTCCGCTTTCCCTTTTGACGGGGCTGGAGGGACTGGGGTGCACCCTCCAGTCCCTGCAGCAGCTGTCCCTGTGTGCGGGGAGCCCTGCACGAGCACCTGCAGGGTTCCCCAGGTCAGGGAAAGGGAGAGTGGGGCGATCGTGCTCCACTTCCGCTTTTGCGGAGGCAGAGCAGATCGCTTCACTCTCCCTTTCCCTGACCTGGGACGCCCTGCAGGCGCTCGCACACTTTTGGAGTGTGTGCACTCCAGTTTGAAATTGCTCGAGTGCATATTTTCTTGAGTATCTGTGCTATAGATCTTCTAGGGTATATAATTGTTTTAATTCTGTTACAACAAAAACAACCATCTTGTAGTAACTGAAATAGCTGAAATGAACGTGTTACCCTTTAAGGTACTATAGAACTCTTTTTCTTAACATCAACAAACATATCACAAAACCAACTAAGCACTGTGAATGCTAGGACTCTAGGCTCTGAGTCCTAGAAAGACATTGTTAGATACTGATTTATAGTGTGTGTAAAAAATAGGCCAATCCTATGCTGAGCCATTGCTGGCACTGAGATGGATATCATAATAGCACCATAAAGCGCTTTGACACCCAGGGAGTAAGCGGCACCAACGGGAAGGCCTGCACGATTACATGGGTGCCTTATCCCACTGGATGGCCACTGGGACAGGTAAGTGCTGCACTCAGTGGCAGGGAGGTGAGGAAGAGCAGAATGGAGGCAGGAGTGTTTCAGGGAGGGGGAGGGGGCAGTTCAGGCCCAGTAGAGGGGATGGTGGAAGGGATGGTACCCTACCCCCCATCCTGGGTCTGTCATCCCTGCACAGGGCTACTTGGTTCTGGACCAGTGATTTAGCTGGTATGGACACAAGTAGGGGCTTGACACAAGTTAAGGGAACAAATGTTCCTTTAAAGATTTTTTTTATTGTTTTCCATTTTAAATACATTATTGTATATGTGTCCAGTTCTGGTCACCACATCTCAAAAAGGACATAGTGGAAATGGAAAAGGTGCAAAAGAGAGCGACTAAGATGATTGCGGGGCTGGGGCACCTTCCTTATGAGGAAAGGCTACGGCGTTTGGGCCTCTTCGGCCTAGAAAAGAGGCGCCTGAGGGGGGCCTGACTGAGACATAGAAAATTATGCAGGGGATGGACAGAGTGGATAGAGAGATGCTCTTTACACTCTCACACAACACCAGAACCAGGGGACATCCACTAAAATTGAGTGTTGGGAGAGTTAGGACATACAAAAGAAAATATTTCTTTACTCAATGTGTAGTTGGTCTGTGGATAAGTGGATTTGTAAAAAAATTCACTGGATTAAAATCCAGTAGATTAAGTAAAAAAAAATGTGGATAAACTGGCTGGGGATAAGAATAGGCCCTCAGTTTGGCTGTACTTGTCGTAAGAGGCAACTAAGCAGCCACCGGCTAGATGGGACTCGTCAGCCTGGGAAGGAAGCTCATCTGAGAGAAGGAAAACTCTGATCCCAAACCTCCACTGCCTTGTGGCTACATCCAGTTATGGAAAAGGCTTCAGGAGTCAACCTCGAGGCAAAATCCAGAGCCAGAGTCCCTGAGGCAGTTCATGACTGAACACAGTCACATTCTGGCAACTCCTGCGACGCTGCTGGAACCAGCCATATTGGCTTCTGCCTTTCCATTGGACCATTTCAGCGATGTGGAGAGGGGGGATTTGCTGCATGGGTAACAGTCTATCCTCCATATCTACTTTACCCTGGCTTCACGCACTGGCGAGGACACTCTATTCCAGAAAAACTATTCAGAGCGTGATACCATAGTCTTCAGAGACTGAAGGATGCCAAAAAGTTGGTCTGTGGAACTCCTTGCCACAGCATGTGGTGATGGCATCTGGCCTAGATGCCTTTAAAAGGGGATTGGACAAGTTTCTGGAGGAAAAATCCATTACAGGTTATAAGCCATAATGGGTTTGTTCAATCTCCTGATTTTAGAAATGGGCTACATCAGAATGCCAGATGCAAGGGAGGGCACCAGGATGCAGATCTCTTGTTGTCTTGTGTGCTCCCTGAGGCATTTGGTGGGCCACTGTGAGATACAGGAAGCTGGACTAGATGTGCCTATGGCCTGATCCAGCGGGGCTGTTCTTATGAATTCAAGCATTCTCCAATGGCAGTAAAAGGCAAATAATATTTATTAAAGAAATAGAACATACAGGCACATTAAAGATAAGTATGGGAAGACAAAAAGTGATGTGTCAAAGCACTCCTGCCGGTTGATACACTAGATATTGCTTTCACTATCACGTTGTATCATTCTCTATATAGGTTTTTAATGGTATCTGGGTAGATGTTAATGGTTGAGGAGTGCTCCTTGACTTGTGCTGTATTTTGGAAGGCTCTCAAGTGGCTGCTGTACCCAAGAGGACACATCTTTTGCTTCATCTTGTCTTCAGTTCAAGGATAGAGTAACCATCATCTATATTCTTGTAAATGACACTGCAGGCATATCCTCAAGTACAAACATTGAACATTTCTTCCATCTACCATCAGTGGGCAGTTTCTGGACTTGGAGGAAAATCTTATAGTTATTTAAAACTAACAAAAAATATACCCACACTTTTTTTTTTTTGGTGGCAGGAGTGGCTTGACAAGGTTGATAGGACTAATATCACCCTGGTAGTTGAAAAGCTTCAACTGCCCCATGGTTACAATCTACTGGATGTTCTTTTTTTTTTCCAAGAGAAAATCCCAGTTAAAAGTAAAAGAGGAGCAGCAAGACAATAGCTGGGAGCAAGGGAAACATGAAGCATTTATCCAAATGACAATTCATAGGACTAACAACTTCCTCACAAATTTATGCCCCTTAAAAATAAAGTTGCAACTTTAATATAAAATAAATAAGTATAACCTTGTCTAGGCATTTGGTGTATCATTGGCGCTATTTGTTGTTTTCTTTTTTTTTAATAGATTGCTCAAATGCCAACCAGTGCATACATAATTTGGGCTGAGCCTTCTTTCTGCCAATCAGGGATCCTTGTTCATCAACAGTGACCCGTTCATCAGGGCAGTGCAGCTATGTTCTTCCAGGTGCAGATTTTTGGAGTTTTTTAATGGGTAGAATGGGTGAATTGGGGAATGACTTATTTGAGAAGGAAAACTTCCCATCACAGTTCTGGCAGGGAAAAAACTGTCGCATGTTATACTCCTGATCTTCCCAGACATTTACACATAGATAGGGTTCAAATCTTCAATGAAGTTAACAATTGGCCGAGGCTTTCCATAAAATGTTGCACAGTAGTCCAGGTCCATACCGTGTTCAGGATCTGTGTCAGTGCTGCAGCTGTCACTAGAGGAAGACAGGCTATGATGACAACAGGTCACCCCCCCAGAGAAGCTGCTGGCAGAGTCAGAATCAGAATAAAGCTGCTGAGAAGGAAGGAATTCTAGTTCAGTATGTCCCAGAAAATCCTTCCACTGAAGGTGGAGGTTTCTGGGGCTGCCAGGATACATTGTGGACACAAAATCCTCCATGTGGTGCTTGTCTAACAACCAGCCATGCCTTTCATTCCTTGAATGTTCAGGCAAGTTTTCAGCCTTGTATTGATGCATTTTCTTAAGTTCCAATGAGGACAAGTCAGGTGGCTGATACAAAGAGCTTCCATCTTGGGTGTGGTTTGCTTCAGTCCAAGGACCTTCTGTTAATCCTCTGCAGCTTCTCTGCAGTCTGGTGGTTCTTTCGTTCATACACCAAGTGTTAGGAGCCACTAAACCAGGCATGTGGATGGGGATTTTCTTCTCCTGTCTTGTCTTAGAGGGACTGAGCTTAGTAAAAGCGCTTGCCTGAATGTCCTGCGGCTGCCATTCCATGTGCTTGTCATCCTTGGGACTTTGCGCAAACCCCCAGGAAGAAATTGGAGAAAGGGTAGTGTGATTCAAGCTTAACTCTTGCAAGATTTCTTGAAGTTTTTCATTGGTCGCAACGCTGATCCCTGGGAACTGCTTTTGGGTCACAGGTGAAAACTCTGGTTGCTGTGTTTCCCCATTCAGAGTGGAGGGACTCTGTTGCTGCTGGGTGCCCATATTACATGTGGTGGCGTATTGGGAGAGCCACTGATCTTTGGCATGTGAATTTGAAACATTGTAAGTATTCTCGGATTCATTCAGTAGTCTGCACCTAGCAGTGATTTCTGATGGTGTGTTCTGTTGACTTCTAAAGTCTAGATAATCAATGCCCTCTTTTTTGCTAAAGGTTCCTGGACTGTACCATGCGTCTGAAAGCTTTAGCCCTGACTTTAGTTCTTGGCCAGGTGAAGAAAGAGCTCTTGATGTTACCACTGAAGTGCAACTAGCTACAGCATGGTGCTGCAATAAGTTGGAGGAATAAGGAACTGGGGAATCAGCAGCATTGTAGTTGTCATCTTCCTCTACAAGCCTCATCAGTTTCTCCTTAGCATTGTTCATTTGCTCTTGAAGGCTTGCAATTGCTGTTTCTTTCTGTGTTGAAATAAAGTAAGGCAAATATTTGGCAAGACTGTGGGCACAATCCTAACCAGGTCTACTGAGAAGTAAGTCCTATTTTGTTCAATGGGGCTTCCTCTCAGGAAAGCGTGGTTAGGATTGAAGCCAAAGTCAGATTGAATGGAAAAGGCAGAAATTAGTTCTGTTTCACATGTGCCTCAGAATGATGTGGAAGAATTCTGAAGCTGCAGAATGAATCATAGAGGGGAATCACACTTTTTAATGTTCCGTAGGCTGAAAAAAAATACCAAAACTTTGTGCAAGTAGAAAACTGGCACAGCCACAACAGGATCAGGACTGTCTCCCTGACATGCTAGTTTTTTTTTTTACTTGCAGTGTATTTTAGACGGTGCTTTTTAGACAGAGGAGGATAAATAACAGCACTTTCCACCCAATGGCCTAGCTGGTCCCTCTGGCACTCAGGGCTGTGACTCTTAATGTCACCCCCCCCCCGGACGTGCCTGACCAGAAATAATAGCAGTGATATAATGACGACACCGCCAATTACTTCCAGGTCACAGGCAGTCAGAACGGTTGTGTGCCTTCTGAGTGGATGACCACTTTTTCATGGGGAAAAAGTGGTTAGCAACTCAGAGCAGCTCACAACTGCTCCAAGTGCCCACGAGGCAGGGAGGTGCAGGAGAAGGTACTGCACTATAGTGACAAGGAGGCCTTTTGACAAGGTGTGGTACTCTAGATCAGACTAGAGTTCAATTTTCTTGATATATACAGGGTGAGAGTGGAGGAAGAAGCATGAGAATGGTAGTACAACCCTCGCTCCTTATATGTTCAGTTGAACTCTAGTGAACACTCATAAATCTCCCCTCTATGTATGTTTAATTATGAAAATGGGACTTAAATGTCCATTTAACCCAGCATTCCATTTCCAAGAATAATCAGCCAATATCTCTGCGAAGCTCATAAACAGGATATCTGCATCCTGGACCAATGTGTCCCAGGCATTGGCATCCCTAGACATTCACTTCTGGATTTTTTTTGTGTCCCAATCATTTGCATCCCTCTATAACTGGACAACAAACTATAACTGGGCAACAAATTCCATGTCACATATCCTACGCCTCTTATCCCAGCCCTAACCCTTACTCTACCTTTGCATTAAAAAAAGAAAAGAAAATCTAATATAAATATACATATATTGGGACACAAAATGTCCAGGGTGCAAAAAGAACAGATGCAAACCTACAATACCAGGGTGCATTTGATTGGGATACAGTTGTCCAGGACACAGTGGTCCTATCACTGGCATTTTGTTCTTGTGATGTATTTTTCAAAGACTATACGTTTGCTAACTGAAGATGCTAAAGAAAGACTCTAATAGCCGTGCTATTTACGTGTAAGCAACAGAGACACAAATCTGATGTTTGGATCTAACCAAAAGAAAAGAGCCTTGGGGAACTACAAAGATATGCTCTCTTGCTTTGGGGAAAACTGACCAGCTTTGTCTGCTTGCTACCCCCATAATCCAATACTGTATATGGAAAAAAGCACATATTACAAGACCAGTATCAGTATTATCTCCTCCCAAAACAACTGACCTTGCAAAAAGCTGTCCCATGGAACTCCCCCCCCCAACTCAATAGAAGTGAGGGAGAGGCAAGAATATGGTATGTTCTGTTGGAGACTCAGACAGAAACAGTTGCATGAGCATTGAGAAACAACATTGAGGGGGAACAGTTCTTTCTACAACTACATTAATATCTTTCACCTCTGCAAGCAGTTGCATCATGGAATTCTTTTCCCCCAACAGCTGGTAGATCTCCTCATCGGTGTACATTGTAGAGTGAAAGTTCTTGCTGGAGCTGGTAAAATATTTGGCCATGTTGCTGATGTCATCTTTCTCTTTTTCAAAAGCCTTCCATTGTCTTACCTGCTAAACATTAACATATACTATTATAGACCTAGTGGCAAAAAGTTCAGTCCAGCTCCAATGTTGGCTTTTCAGATACCCTTAGTCCTAGATAAGCTTATTGAATTCCACTAAGAAAAGGAAATCTACAATATTTTTATATAAATATTTAGTATCACAGAATAAATATGCTCTTTCTTGTCTTCAAGAAGTGTGGAATCAAGAAATGGAGCATCCCACTTTATATGATCAATGGAAAATAGCATTAGAAATATAACCAAAATATCAATTGATCCAGCAAAAAATCCTCTTTACAGTTTGTTGGATTCCAAAACATCTTTTTAATAAGGGACTACTGGCTTATTAATAAGAAGCTAACTGTTGCCGTTGCAGTGAATCTGAAGCAACACTTTAGAATATGCATTGGCCTTGTGTAGTTATTCAGTGCTTCTGGATGGAGGTCTTTAATTGCATTAATCGGATTTTGGGGCAACCATTATTGTTTGTGGATAAGCCTGTTTTATTGAATTACATACCTATTGTATGTAAGCTTTCTAATGACCAACAAAAATTGATTCTCTTTGCCCTTACCATTGCTAAACGTCTGAAAACATGGGAAGATAAGAGTCCTTCCATTATTTCTCAATGGACAGAGGATCTTTTAATTCTTTCTACATTCAAATCAGTTGTTCATAGAATAAGATTTCATGGAGATACATTTTTGGATATTTGGAAGCCTTTTTTGAAAATATAGAGCATGTTTATTTTTGTTTATAGAGAGTTTCTGTATATCTATGCCTATCTTTACTGATTATATTTTTTTTTCTCTTCTTTTTTTCTTGGTTTTTTTCTTCTTTTAAAAAACTATATGTTACTGTTTTGCACTTATAGTATTGATATATATGATTTCATTATTGTATTATGTTATTAATCAATTTTTTAAAAGTATATAAATTATAGACCTAAAATCAGTTATATTAAAGAGAAACAGATGGAGGGAAAAGGATAGAAGAAAAGCAAGAAGCAAGAGGAGCCCCTTGAGGCTGCCCTATAAGTCTGCCTCATGCAACTAAAGTAAAGCATCTTCATACATTGAGCTAAAATAGTATTTGAATCTCTCACTCTTTAGGTGAATGTTTTTGTTGCCAATATGGAAAAGCATGTGTAATGCAAATGGGTATTCTAATGATACCAAGAGGGGCTCCCAGATACCAGCCTCTTGCCCCTTTCTTCACTTGTCACCAGCAATCTTTCTACTTCTCATTAAATCAACTTTCATACTTGATTTCATACCTGTGGAATAAAAATCAAACAGGTTATTGTGGCCGTACAGACAAAGATTCCTCCAGAGGCAAATCCAAAGACCAGGTTGTGCCACAAGTGGAAAAAGCGATTCACCACCAACATAGTTCCAGAAGAAAGAAAAATCAAGCTTATCCCAACAATGAGGCTCAGGGATTGATTGACCGGCGGACTGCTGACACCATCTGTCAGACCAGCAAGGTAGGCCCCGTGCAGCAACAGGATGCCCTGGGACCAAAAGCACAGGAACATAAAAGGGTTAATTTAAGAGAAGGAGTTTTACTGTGCTTAAGGTGTGCAAACTCGCTTCACCTGGTCATCAGATCTCCTTGTCTAGAATGCCAGATTCAAATACATATTTAGTGTTGCAGCTTTTATGCTCATTTGATCTAAAAAGCATTCACCTGATACAATAGCACAACAGCAACTAATCATCTATATTAATCCTTGGAGAATTTCAAGGAGGGGATGGGCATTTCCACAGCATTCGATATCATTAACCATGATAACCTTCACTTGGAAATTGGGGTTGCTGCATTGCAGTGGTTCTGCCCCTTCCTGTCAGACAGATAGCAGAAGATGATGCTGGTAACTGCTGCCATGCCTGCTAGAGCAGCTATTCTCAACAAGAGCCATATGGCCTTCCTGGGGAGCCCAGGCACATTTGAAGGGGGCCACAAACAGCAAACTCTTTAGAAGGAGTTTACATGTTTGTGTTGTATCCTAATTTGACAGGGGAGCCCTGGAACCCGAGAAGGATCCCACTGATCCCGTAGGACAGTGTTTCCCAAACTGTGGGTCAGGACCCATCAGTGGGTCACAAGCCAATTTTTGGTGGATTGCAAACAGTTTTTGTAACATTTAAAAAAAAAAAAACCTTGCAAGCATCCTTGCCTAATTTGAAGGAGAAAATAGTTATTTGTATAAATAATCTTCATATCCCCAACTTAAAATGTCACAGTTTCAAATTTTATCTAGTAATTGGTGTACCACAGATTGCACATGAACCGAGCTTCAGCCTTTATCAGGCCTGGAAGTCCCCATTGCGCATCTTGTTCAGCCTTCTGGGTACCTTGGAATGACTGTAAAATTTTTGGGGAACCGTCCTTGAATTCATTTCAAAGAAGAGTCTAGTATGTCTACACACACATACTAAAAGTATGGTCTCTAGCAGCCTCAGGAGCCCAGGACCAGTTATTATTGATAAATAAAATATTTCTTTCTGGATCTCTTTTTTTTCTAGTGGATCACTCTAGATTGTCATTTTTAAAAGGGGGTCCTAGCGCTAAAAAGTATGGAAAGCACTGCTATAGGATCAATGATTTGGTATCCACTCATATCTTCTGGGTTTTCTAGGAGTCCAGAACAGACTGTTATGTGTGTTCTAGCTACTCTCACCCAGACAGTGAGTGAATGAATTTCTATACATCTTGAGTTTAGTTGTGTAAAGTGGTGATTAAGGGAGGGAGTCACAATGCCAACTGGCAAGAGGTGCATATATGAAAGTGTGGATAAATCAGGTATCTGTATCCATGTACAAAAAGTGGACTGAAGAGCATCCCTAGGCTAAACAAGCACCATTCTGTCAGTCACCACATGAGAAAGAGGATGGTCCTGTGATCATTCCTGATCCATGAAATGTGGGAATGCATTGCATTACATACCTTAAATCCCAGAAAGAGAATAAGCCAAAGATCAGAATACAGAGATGTGCAGAAGTACCCTCTGTTCACTGTACAAGTCAGGCCTGTCTCGGTTACCTAGCAGAGAATCAAAACACATACAAAGGTTTCTGCCCTCCACTACTCAATGCTCACTTTTCAATCATGCTTTATTTCCAGTTCCCTACCCCAAGACATATGTCTGAAATCCAAGCTGACATTAATAAAACTTTATTAAAATTTCCCTCAAAGATGCAAATAAATACAGCAATACCTTGACTTTCATCCACTTGACATTTTTCACTTTGCTCTTTCAGCCTTTTTCAATTATAACTACATTTCAAATTTCATCCACATGCTTTTCTCTTTCATCTCATCTTCCAAAACATTCATTGATGTTCTTATGTTTATTTTTAATTTTATTTTTATTTAAATTTTGCATGCATTCGCATGTGTTATATAGTTTCTTATTTACATTTTTCACCAGCCAAAATAAATTTGCAAGCCAAATAAGACTATGCTTTGATAGTCATCCATTTTTTACTTTCGTCCATCCTCTGTTCCCTAACCAGATGAAAGTGCAAAGTATTACTGTATGTTTCATGCTTAGTATTTAAAGTCCAGTCCTCCAGTCCAGTGTTTCTCAAACTGTGGGTTGGGACCCACTAGGTGGGTAGTGAGCCAATTTTAGGTGGGTCCCCGTTCAATTCAATATTTTATTTTTATTATATTAGACTTGATGCTGCCAAGGTATGTGACTGCATTTGGGGAAAAGTCACAGATCTGTACTTTTAACAGGCTACTATGAAGATGCTTTTAACAATGATAGTCAATGGGACTTACTCCTGGGTGAGTGCAGGTAGGATTGCAGCCTCGGATTCTTAAAATTTTTTCTGCTTGATGATGTCACTTCCGGTCATGACATCACTTTTGGTGGGTCCTGATAAATTCTCATTCCAAAAAGTGGGTCCCAGTGCTAAAGGAGTGAGAACCACTGCTCCAGTCTACACCTCCCCTTCCTCATCTTACCTTCAGAGTTGTATTAAAGCTTTGAAGACATTGGATTGGGTCTGTAAAGATCCATATCAAGAGCAGGATAACGTCAGCCAGAACTAACATTGCCACCATCACCAACAGCTGGAAGTCTTTGATTATCTGCAATACAAACACTCAACATGCTCACTTCATGATGTGGCAAGATAGCAGCCCATCTTAAATGCACACCAGAAAACATTTTCCTCAAACCTCACTCCAACAGGCAAGCATTAAGGGCCCAATCCTTATGCTAGTGGATCTTGCAATCCACACTTTGCTGTTTTGCAGGCTACTGCCACTAGTGCAAAGCCGCAGAGGCTAAGCACAGGCAATGTCAGCCAGTAAAACCTGCACAGCCACTGGTAAATCAGCTGCAGAAGTGAATTTGGGGGAGGGCTGGAACAGTTCAGGGTGGGGAATAGGTCAGGTTAGGGCAGTTGGGGGGAAGGGGGAGGATCTTGGCAGCAGTCATGCATGCTGGATCCTATCCCCTCGTCCCCAGCCCAGACCCACCCTTTGCCTTTCCTCAGACTTATGCAAGCTAAAGAGCATAAATCTGAGAATCATTGGGGACAAAGTGCCTGAGGGGAGTTAAGTAAGAGTGAAACAGAAATGGCCACCATCCCTCAAGAAGGATATTGTAGGATAGAATAACCAGAGTGATCAGTGGGCTGGAAGACCTTTGTAGGAGGTAATGCTACAGTGGTTGGAGCTTTTTAGCTTTGAAAAAAAGACAATTATGGGGAGACATAATTGAGATTTACCAAATGGTGCAGAGAAAGTGATATCAAATGTTGGTTTGCAGAAGGCACAACCACTTACTCTCCGGGATTCCGGGGACAATGTCAGTAGCAAGCAATAGGGCCTGTATTTCTAAGTAGATGAGTTTAGGATTAATTTTGTTTTGTTTGCTCTTTTTTCACTCCAAGCCAGTCTGCCTGTTCACCGGTTTCAGTTTCAGTAAGAATTAAGGATTTGCGTGCTTTGCTGAACATTACTGGTTATTGTACGTGTTTGATCAAGTTTCTTTGTGTCTATCCAACAGAGTTCAGGTATTTTTCATGATCCTGTTTGTACATTTTGCTATCCCCCCTTCCCACTTTAATTCCTTTTCTTTTGGGTTTTTAATAATCTAGCTATGATTTTACTGTCTGCCTGGTTCATGTTCACAGATAATGCAGGGGCTCAACATGTCTGATAGCTTGCAAGCACTACTGTGGTTTTTATTTCAAATACAAATCACCGTGGCTTTCTGTGCTCTCCTGGGGAGGGAGATTTTTCCCATATGGTCCTCCTCTGCCCACTCTCTGTAGTCTGGGATAGTGGCTCCAGACAGAACTACCAGCTTCCCCTCCCCCATTCAGATGCTGACCAAGTAAAAAGACAAATTGAAGAGCAGGAAGACATGTGTGAGCACTAACCATTAGGCACTACCCTCCTCAGCCTGCCTACTTTCTGGTACCTCCCCTGACAATACATGAATGGGACAAACAAATGTGGCTGCCCTCACCATGTCTAATTTGTCCCTATGACTGGTGCTTCCCGCAATCTTCAGCAACTCGTGGCTTCCAGAAGTGACTGGTGATGGTGTCATCACCAGTTACTTCAGAGTTCTGAATCCTCACGGGACATTGAAAATAGTTTGTAAGAGGCTGTGTGCAGGAGCTCTGCCCACCAAGCAGACCCTCTTACTGGCCATTTCCAGTATGCCACACAGTCTTGCTGCCAGCCGGCTGATGGCCCACAGTTCCCCAAGGAGTGCTTCATGGCACTTCAGGGCATCGCAACTCAGTTTGGAAACCCTAGTCTAAGACATTTTTCTTAAGCACAGTCTTATATCCACTTAACTGCAAAGAGCTGCATGTACACTATGGGAACTCACCACTCTCTTGTCTGGAACCTGCTGAGTGAACACTTTATACAGCCGCCAACTTTTTCCCAGGATGGGACCAAAAACCAGGGTCATCCCAATACATAGCAAGCAGATTCTCACCTGGGAGGAGCAAGGGGGAGGAGAGAGACAGAGAGACTAAGGGCACAATCCTAACCGGGTCTACTCAGAAGTAAGTCCTATTTTGTTCAATGGGGCTTACTCTCAGGAAAGTGCGGTTAGGATTGCAGCCTAAGGCTAAGAATCATGATGTGAGGAATCTTTTTTTAAGCTTTAAAATATAAATTTAACAAAAAGAGCATAAAGAGAAATAGAAGTGTCATCAAGAAGTTGGTTCGCCAATAATACATTTTGTGTCATATTTTATCTAGGCATCATAATATTCCAATATCATTTAGAGTCCAGTGATTTGCAAAACTCTTTGTTGTCTGTGTGAATCCTGTCAGCTTGCGTGGGAGGAAACTGGAGGCCAGAATATCACAGGAACTGTGATACCAGATCAGAAAGATCCATCTGAAATGTTGTGGTTCTTGAAAGATAGAACCTTTCTTCAATTGTAAAAATTCCTACGGGGATTTAGAACAGCCTGCCTATGTAAACCGCCTTGAATAAAGTCTGAGGAGAAATCTGACAACCAAGAAAGGCGGTATAGAAATACCTGTATTATTATTATTATTATTGTTGTTATTACCAAAATTGTTTATAACAGATATGCTTATGCATCAGCAAACTGTATCACATTGTTTTCATATCTTTATGAATGGCAACTGCATGGAAGAGACGTTCTCCGATTCTGTGCTAACAGAATACAAGCAGACATCGACATGTTGCTAACAGTAGTCTTATTATTTCTTACATATCCTTGCCCACAGCCTAACAAAACCACAATAGGATTTTAAAAAATTATAATTTACAACACCTTTAATATGTTGCAGAACCACCTTCTAATAATAACTAGGGACTGCAGACTCACCAAATATAGAGATATGGCACTCATAGAAAAACTAACATAAATCTGAAGGCATTCCAGATAACCAGGAAGTGTCTACCACATAAACAATAATTTGTAAATACTCTCTTTGGAAGTCAGACGTAAAGATTCATTATAGATCTATGTCTGTCTTTCATCACTAATATTAATAATGTGAAAGATCTGGAATCAAGAATGTCCTTTGGTCTTTCAGGGCTTTAATCTTTCCCATGCTCAATTTTCCTGACTGACACACATGCCTATTTGCCCCATGGAGAAAAGATATGTGTCCCTTTCTGCTATTAAATGTTTTCAAGGAGATTCTAATCATGGTTTTCCTGCATCATGTCTACTTGCAGCCCGAGAGGACAGGACAGAATGACAGAAAAAACCCCGATTACTGATTCTGTTTAAAGGTAGTATATAGTAATTGTCCAGGGAGCTGTAAATCAGTTGCCATTGATGAACTTGTCCAGGGGGTTGAGAAGTAGCAACAGAAATGCTGCATAGCTGAAACCAGCGTCTTGCAACTCGCAGGTGTTTTGCTACCCTGTGCCCCTTTTGCCTTATGATATGGTAAACAGAACAGCAAAATAACTGATGAAATGACCAAGAGCTGATCAGTACAGGATGTTCTCATTTTCAGTGTCTGCCACTTCTCCCCCCCCCCCCCTTTTACAACAGGTCAGACAAAGGAGATCGAACAGCTCTCCATGGAGTCCTCTGCAATCTGTCAATCTACCCAGCAGACAAATTGCTCAACTGCCTCTGCATGCTTCCTCTAAAAGTGCAGTCAGTGGCTCTCTACCTGCCATTTACAAAGCAGAGGCAGGTTCCCTCTTTAAAACAGACTTTCAGGGCTCTGGTGGGGTCACTTCACAAAGTAAAACTGGGGGGGGGGAACCCGGCTGCACCTCTTCATGTGTTTCTCTAGATTCCAGCTAACTTGCAATATAAATGTGCCCCCACAAATGCAATGCGCGTTAAATGCCATATTTTCTTCTCCCAAATTGCTTTTATGCACCTGAACAAGCATCTCCATGGATTGTCTGGTTAATGGAGTCTGTCTTTCAAGTCCAAAGAGATAAGCACTACTGTAAGTCAAGCCACTGCCCAGAAGAGTCACTACATTCAGGTTGGGACTGGACATCTTCACAATCCTACAGAATACAAAAGAGTTAAAACAACATGATGCATGAGTGATTAAAAAATGAGTTAGGCCAACAGATCAAGTCCTCACCCATCCAACTCATGCCATAAAATTTTAAGAACATAAGATACTTTCTGGACCAAACCCAAAGTCTTCATTTGGCCATTTCTCATCGGAGCCAACCAAAAAGTACGACTACAAAACCCACAAGCAGGAAATGTAGGCAAATTACCATCTCCCACTGTGGTATTGGTATTTCAACTCCAAGGCACACTACCTCTGAATCTGGATTGACCATCCAGTCATCATAACTAGTAGCCATTAACAGACTTCACCTCTGTGAATTTATCTACGGTAATCCCCTTTTAAAGCTCATCTAAACTAATGTCCATTCATGACATACTCTTGTTCAATGTTTTAATACAGGCATAATCCCTTCCCTGTACCCGAAGATTCACATATCTCTGGTTCTCCCTCTCCCCCCCCCCACTCATTACTTATCTATTTCCTTTACTGTGGTGCCAAGCACTCCTGCGCACCCTGTTATAGAATGCTAGAAGAGGAATGTGAGAAGCAGCCATCCAGAATGCTAGAGGAGGGAGACTAAGAGAATGCTAGTAGGAAGGAGGAAGCTTCTTGCTTCCTGTTAGCATTCTGGCTGTCTCCCTCCTCTAATGTTCCGGACAACTACTTCCTGTGTTTCTCTTCTAGCATTCCAGAATAGGCTGCAGAAGAGACAGGAGTGCTTGGTGCCATACGAAGTGTGGGGTTCACTTTTATCCACTGTTCCAGTATCCATGGGAAGGGGGGGAACGTATCCACTGTGGTTAAGGGGGCATGCCTATATTCTGTTTTGCTCTTTTCATATCATAGCATTTTTTTTTTCAAATTACAGAGAAAAAAAAACATCTTTGATTGCTCAACAGCAGGGGTGCTCAAACTTTCAACTTTAGGGATCCTGGACCTTTAAAATTGTGTAGGAGAGATAATTTCAGCAGGTGCAGCTTGTCATCTATGGGATGACAAGTTGCACCTGCTGAAATTCTCTCTTCTATACACTTGTTTATAGTTTGCCCAGTTATTAACAAAGAGGAAAAGACATCTCCACGATATGCACCTGGCCTTACCTATTCTTTCTGAAGTGAATTGTGAAGATGAGAAAGAAGAAACTGAGCAGGACTCCCCCAGTAAGAAAGACCCAGACAATTCTCAAGAGGGCAGCTGAAGAGGAGGGGGTGCTTTTACAACTGGTCTCAGATGACGGCTGAGGAATGATAAAAGATGACAAGCAATAAGAACACCCAACTCTGGCCTTTACCCCTGTGACACCTGCGGTTAGAGAAGCAAGGTGCAGCCCACACACCAACATTTCCATCTTTTCCTTTTGGTGTACAGAGTGCCCCAACATCCCAAACTCCAGTTGGTTCCTCCCCTCAGTGAGAACATTGACCATCCCTACGCAATCCTTGCTACGTTTCCTTCCTAGCTCACAGGCCTGAGGAAAGGGGGCAGGGGGGCAAAATCCCCAGGGCCTAGGCTTCCATGGGGCCCTGGCTATGACAAAACAAACTACAGGGAAATTGCACTTGTTGCAGGGACTAAATTGCAGGGAAATTTAGGCAGGGGGCCCAATAAGGCATCTTGCTCCAGGTCCAATGCCAGCTCTCAGCAGCCTTGCTAGCCCCCCATTTTCATTTCTCCTTTCTCTTTCCTGCCCCATTCTAATTTTTTCTAGAGGCTGCTATTGCAGTTATCCTCATTACTTGGCTCCAGTATTCCCTGATAGTGGCTCTTCCACCCCTGCTCCCAGGTACCCAGTCAAGGTACAGAAGAGACGGAGGGTGGGAATGAGACCAGAACAAGGGGGGAGTGGAGGCATAACTGGTCAGAGTGACCACTTCTTCCAATCCCCAATTCCACCCTCTGCTTTTCCAGCAGAAGGCGCAGCTGGGAGCAAGCCAAGAGGCAGGAGCAGTCATCGGGAGGCACAGTGGCTTTTGCTGTCATTGGAGGTTAAGTTTGGGGGCATGGGATGGCTGGGATACAATGAGTCCATCAGGCAACAGATTAACAGAGGCTGCATGAAATGCCACTCCAAACTTTTGTTGCTTGATCAGGCAGTCTCGCTGGATGGCTGGCCCTGAGAACCCTTTGGAGAATTCTTGTCTAACAAAAGCATACCCCACAAGAAGCAGCACAGTTTGAGAGCTCATCAGCCAACTTAGTGAAAGCAGCAATGCCAACAGTTAAAAAAATACTGTAAATTCCTTCATGCCCCTTCCTTAACACCAAAAGCCTGTTAAAGAAGAAAGACCGCATTTTATATGATGAGGATCCTGCCTTAAGTTGTTCTGTTTGAATGCATTCTTCTTAGCTGCACTGGGAACAATTAAATGACAGGGAAGTGAATTTGACTTTTCAGTTCTGAAGCTATTTGCTTCACACAATCCTTGCACATGTGGAAAGTCTGCCTGTTTTCAATTCAGGCTTGACATAGGTTCATGGTGAACCAACAGCATGAGACATTTGTTGCCAGCAAAGGTGCAACATTTGAACATGAATAGCCAAGCTTCCTAGACTGCGCTGGGAACAGCAACATCACAGCCTGCATTTATAGCAATGACTCACACAACTCAACTCATGTTTTGAACCCAGACTGAAAATACGCAGGGCTCATGAACTTGCTTTGCTTTCTGGTTCTGAATGCTATACAAGACCATTTAGAACAGGGCTGTCAAACATAAGACCTGGGGGCCGGATGTGGCCTGCGGAAGCTTTTTATCCAGTCCTCAGGTTCTCAGCTGCTGAGCAGTGCTAAGGAGTTACTGCTGAAAGGGCAGCCCACACGAAAATTGGGCTCTCCCATATCTTGAAATATGATCAAGATTTGCATATTTTCACTTCTGTCATTTGCAGCTAATGAGTTCCTAAGTGAGAAAAGTGCTTATTTTTGGTTAAGAAAGACCTGTTTAATGACATCACTTCCGGCCCTTAGCAGGCATCTTGAATGCTATTCAGCCCTCTGTATGAAACGAGTTTGACACCCCTGATTTAGAATATGGAATAAAATCCTCCTAAAAATAAAACATTAGGGCTCAAAGTGTATTCTTACCAAATTCTATTTGTGCGGTATGTAGTGTGCTCATTTGCCGATGGACAGCAGCAGAATGTCAAGTATGACTGACCAACTTTGTTCACAAGTCCAGCACAGTTCATGGTTTTCAGTTGAACATTCCCCCTCCCCAATAGATATAGATGTGGCAGCACAAATATGAGGGGAAATGAAAATTCCATGGAACTAAAAGAAAATAAGGGGGCCCCACCTTGTTCATCAGCAACAATAATCCTTTAATTAAAATGTAACTGTACAAAATTTTTGAAAAGTGACAGTATCATTTTGGTGTCCTACAGTGTCTTAACTGTATTGTGGGAGGCAAGCTACATACTGTACTACAACCATGTGTAACAAAGTCTGGATAACTCTAGATTTGCATCAGGGTGGGGGGGAAGTGTTTACACATTCTTTAGGACTGAACCGTTAATGTTTGAACTCAGCATCAACAGAGAGAATATTGTAAAACAGCATTTCTCAACGTTTCCCCCCCCCCCACTGTACAACTTAGCACGGCCCACTTTTTGGATGTACCACTGGAAGTAACTGAAGATTATGTCATCACCTGTTATTTCCGGATTGGGAGGTCAGATGCAACACGAAAAACACTGATAAGAGGCTCAGGGCAAACTGGAGGGCTTTCTCGAGCATTTAAAAAGAGCATGCTGGAGCTTTGCCTGCCAAGACTAGCCTCTTACTGCTGCTTGTTGCATTGCATTGCTAGTCTCACTGCCCAATGGTGGGGGTCTAGGGGTCCTGCAAGTACCACCAGACACCACCTCAAGTACCACCAGTGGTATGAGTACCCACAGGTTGAGAAACACTCAAACACTTCTACAAAAGTGTTCTAAAACACTTTTACATAGCAACTTCTGATTTTCAGAGTTAGGTACTGATACAAACAGCTCCAGTATCTGGAACTAGGAAGACAGATGTAAAAAAAAACACAGTACTTTTAGCATGTCTTCACTAAAGTGGACAAAACGAGACATAAAATCTTTTTGACATATTATGCCATGATAGCGATGAGACAATGGAGTCTCTCCACTACCACAGCATTTTCAGAGTGACACCCAATAGAGGCATTCTTCAAGGCAATAGGTTATCATTTCTTATTGGAAGACAACTTTACACTCCATTTGTGGATAAAGCTATTTGCCTCTGGTCCAACTTGAACCACACAAGCTGCTTCCCACTGCTAGTTCTCTTGGGGCACAATCCTAACCCCTTATGTCAGTGCTTTCCAGCACTGGCATAGCAGTGTCAATGGGAGTGCTGCATCCTGCAGTTGGGTGTCACTCACGGAGTCCTCCTCAAAGTAAGGAAATGTTTGTTCCCTTACCTCAGAGCTGCATTGCCCTCATGTCAGAGTTGGACTGACATAAGGGGTTAGGATTGCACCCTTGGTTCCCTTTCAGCCTGTTTCATCCTTGAATATTAGCAAAATGGCTAGAGATGTTTGCATGATTGCATGTGGTCCAACCTGACAAGGTGGATTCTTGGAGAGGATCATAAACGCTGATGAGAAAAGGGCAGGATGCTGACACTTTTAGAAAAAGAAAGAAAGAAAGAAAGAAAGAAAGAAAGAAAGAAAGAAAGAAAGAAAGAAAGAAAGAAAGAAAGAAAGAAAGAAAGAAAGAAAGAAAGAAAGAAAATTCTGCCTGTAGAATGTGAATAGCTGCATTCTCAGACATTTCACAGACACACCTTCCCTTATCTCATTTCAGTCTTGCTATTCTCTAATCTTGCTCTTAGACACATTTTAATACATTTACACAATACTCTGCATCATTGTTGGACCAATAATTCAATATTTATATTGGTACTACTATTGCATTATAATTTAATTTTCATTCTGCCATTCCTTAAAAGAGCTATGTTATCCTTACAGCCTCCATGTGAAGTATGTGAGGCTGATGACTAGTCCATCATCAGTCACTGAGCTCCGTGACTGAGGGGAGATATAAACCCTGGTTTCTCTGATCCTATCCAACACTCCAGCCCAAGATACCACATTTTTCTCATGTGACAACTTGTGTAGTGCACCAACCACTTTCTCAGCTACATGATGTGGAGCGGGAGGGGGGAATTGCTACATATCCAAGTTCAGAGGAACCCCTTAGGAACCCCTTAGCTGTAGCTTCAGAGATCACAACCCACATGGATTACATTCTTTCCTTATTTGCCGTTCAAGAGGTAGTGATGGAAGCACCACCCTAATATTACAACTAGAACATTCCAATGGAGCCATCATTATGGCAAGCAGCACGTGTACATGAAGAACACTGTATTCAAAATTAAAACGCCTTCCTTATATTTACCACAATTGTTATAGTACAGTTATAACAATCATAGTAGAAATCCCGCAGGGTCTTGGGCCGCTGTTCTTGGCTCTTGCAACCAGAGCTGTTGTCACACAGCTTGGAGTAATTGAATCCTGCCTCCACATCACATCCTAAGCCTTCATTCAACCACATTGTCTAGGCGGTGCCAGTTACGCTGCTGCAGAGGGCAAGTTGTCCCAAGAGGCTAGAGTTCAGGTGTATCCAGTGTCAACCAGAGTTACTTGAAGCACATGCCTTTCTCCTGCAAGGGGGCCAGAGGGAGAGATCATAAGCAAAATGGTTACAGAAGCACTTATTTAACAATCACTCTCAGGGGCTGGTTTAGAAATAACGGAAAACCTGGTTTCCCACTATGTGCATGTGATTCTAGCCCTCCTGAGCTGCATATTCCCTCCCCAGCTCATGCTCATCCAAATTCTGACCTATTTAAACTTTGGATCTGTAGCTCATGCAAAATCAGGAACTGTGGTTTTAATCCTGGTTTTAATGTCCTCCTCGTCAGCTGTTTGTGGAGACTAAAGATCTGGTTCTTTCAACCTGCATTTCAGGCTTTGTTTCAGAAGTTCTCATCAACTTCTTTTTGGACTGCAAAGCAACTGGAGGCTGCTGAAAATCTCTTCCAGCGTTACCACTATTCAGAGATCAGAAGAATAATCCATGCTCAGTATTGCCACCGCTGTCATTTCAGTGACAGTGTAGTAGGGTCTACAAAAGCAGTTGAGACAAAAGTGACTGAGGCACTTTTACATTCAGCTAATTCCCATTCAAGATATATAGTCTTGATGGAACAGGATGTCACAGTTAAAAAGAAACAAGAAACCGAATTTAAGGTTGTGTTTACAGCTCAGCAATTACAGTATATAATTTTGAAACGGGTATAGATACAGCTCTAACAAAACTTTTCATAAGCTTGTATACAAATATAACAGGATCATAAATGGAGGGTCATAACCATCCTCTCTTTCATGGTCAAGGCAGCAAGTATGGTGGTCTCTACTTTTACATTTTTCCTTACAATACCTTGCAAAGTAAGTAAAGAAAGTACAGGTCATCTACTTCGTGGGAATCCATTCAGGCTGCCTGTAATGTGGACAAAAGGGGTAGACCCAAGAAATCCAGATCACCCATGTGCTGTAGCAGGCAGAACCTGGGGAGACCTGGGTTCAAGCTCCTGACCTGGAAAAGTCATTATCATTCTGCCTAGCCAACCTCACAGGGTTAATGAAAGAATAAAAGGGATAGAGAGAACTATGCAATCCCTGAGCAACTCGGAAGGGTTAAATGTAATAAACACATACATTGAGCTCTTGCCCTGATCCACAGTTACTTATTTAAGTGCGATAGGTGCAACTAATTTGTTCTATTGACAGGGCCAGCCCGTCCACAAGGCAAGCTGAAAACTTCGCCTCAGGCAGTGACTTGGGAGAGGTGAGAAGTTGGTGGGGGTATCTGTGCCCCCTGTCCCCCCACTTCCATCACCTCCTCCCTTAACCTGCCACCTGCATGGAGTCTGAGGTCATCCTGTTCTTGTGTACTAGCTCACAAGAGGAAGATGGAGACAATTTACCTCCCTCTTCCAAATCCAGGGCCACCCTCTAGTGCAGCCATTTTCAACCACTGTGCCGTGGCAAACTGGTATGCCACGAATGGTCCCCAGGTGTGCCACGGGAGTTTGGTGGAGGGTCATTTATTAATAGGACCATTGGGGATATGAGCAACACCAACAGCAAGGTATGCCTTGTCAACTGTCCAAAATCTGATGGTGTGCCTTGACAATTTTAGTACCTTGTCAGTGTGCCATGAGACGAAAAAGATTGAAAATCACTGCTCTAGTGGCTGCTAGAGGAAATGGTGGAGCCAACCCTGCTGAACCCAGAGGAGGAAGGTCAGTGAGGCTCACAGGGGCGGAGCAGCTGATCTCCCTCCTCCAACCCCAATGCTGCTGCCTCCACTGCTTTCTCTAGTGGCCTGCTGAGAGAATGCTGGGAGCCCATCTTCTCTGTGAGTCTGTGACCACTGGAAGCTGGAGGTCAGAGAAGCAGGTGGGGTGGCTGAGGTACCTCCACATCCAGCATAACTGTCTTCATCACCATTGCTTCCTGTAGAGCAGCGTTTCTCAACATTTGTCCCCTGCTGTACCACTTTACATGGCCCACCTATTGGCAGTGGCATAGCTAGAGGGGGTGGGAAGCACTAAATTCTGCAGGGAGCCTCACTGAAGCATGCAAGGGGCCCTTCCTCCTCCCCTTTAGAGCCATTGCAGGCAGTGGGAACAAACAGGGGGGCCCTTCCACACTGTGGGGAGACGCCTTGTAAAACTTAGTGCTTTGCACCCCCTCTAGCTATGCTACTGCCTATTGGAAGTACCACCACAAGTAACTAGCAATGATGTCATCACCAGTTACTTCTGGATTGGAAGGCCAGACAAATGCAACAAAAACCAGTAAAAGACTCAGGACAGATGGGAGGTCTTTTTTGAGCTAATGAAAAGGACACACTGAAGCTCTGCCTGCCAAGCCAAGCCTCCTACTGCATGTTGCATTGCATTGCTGGTCTCGCTGCCAGGTGGCAGAGGTCCTGTGAGTACCACCAGACACCACTTTGAGTACCACCAGTGGTACAAGTACACTGGTGGTACAAGTACCACTGGTTGAGAAACACTGCCCTAGTGGCAGTACTGGACTCAAAGGGGGGAAGGTAGTTCTCCTGGTGCTCCTCATGCACGATCTGAGTGAGCAGGACTCTCTGGCACTAGCAAGTGGACACCCCACACACACACACACACACATGTGCCATCAAGGGTACACATGCCCATTGGGGTGGGTGGAATAATTATGAGGGGGTCAGGCAGCCTGTTGGAGTGATTATAATCTCATTGATTATTAGTGGAGCCTCAATTTTCAGTGGGGAGAGAAGGGCTCACAAGGAAAAGCCGTGCAGGGTATTGGAGATACCATTACTGTCTTCCAGCCCAATCCTTGGCACATCTACTCAGAAGTAAGTCCCATTAGAGTCAATAGGGCTTTCTCCCAAGAAAATGTGGATAGGATTGGGCTGTTCATCAATAGAAGACCCATGGGGAGGTGGAAGAGCACATTCCTATGCATGCCTACTCAGAAGTAAGTGCCAATAAGGCTCCTGCCTGCTTAAGGTAGGGGGTTGGACTAGATGACCTGTTAGACCCCTTCCAACTCTGTGATATGATTCTACTCTCAGGTTAGTGTGGATAGGAGTGTCTCGCGCCTCTTTCTTTCGCCCAGGAAACAGGTGGGGGGTCCTGGGTGTGCTTCCCCACCCCTCCCTCAACCAGGCAAGGCAAGCGAAGTTCAGCTCCTCTCCCTACCTGCATCGTGCCAAGCGGAGGGACTCCTGCTGCGCTCCCCCAGTCCACCCAGCCGGATCCTTTCTAAGACCCCCCCTCGGCACTGGTCCGATCCGTCCTCTCTTCCCCAAATCTCACAGCAACGAGCGGGCAGTTCAGCGCAGGCGAGTCATCGAGCAGCGGGCTCGTGGGACGGGCATCTGTGCCTTTGGAGAGGAGGCGAGCTGCAGCCCCCAGCAGGAAGGGCTTGGAATGAATGAATGAATGAAGGAGGGGAGGGGGACGCGCTTTTCAGGGAGACTCTCCAGGGAGGAGGGAGGCTGGGGGTGGTTCAGGACAGACCCCCCCAGGAAGGAAGCTGCGCCATTTGTTTTGCCCTGCACCCAAACAACTTCTTCTACCACACCCTAAAGCTGATGTCACCATTAGCCTGTGTTACTCTAGGCAGGCTTTGTTGCTACAGATTTCTCCACTTAAAACCTTAAAAATCTCCTTTCCCCTCCTAAAAAAAGAGGCACTCAAGGCAGGGTGACCCGATGTACTCTTTTTTAGCCTCCTGTCCTGGAAAAATAACTGAAATGTCTTCCCTGTGAGTGTGCCCCAGCAGGCAGCGCAGAGCCTTCTTGTAATTCCTTATATACAAATAGTATTTCTCAAACTGTGGGCTGGGACCTACTAGGTGGGTTACAAGCCAATTTCAGGTGGGTCCCCATTCATTTCAATATATTATTTTTAACATATTAGACTTGATGCTACCATCGTATGTAACCACATCTGGGGAAATGTTACAGACCTGTACTTTTAACAAGCTATGATGTATATTCTTTTAACAAATGGGACTTTGTGTGGGTAGGATTGCAGCCTACCCCTTGTTAAAAATTTTCTGCTTGATGATGTCACTTCCAGTCATGGGTGGGTCCTGACAGATTCTCATTCTAAAAAGTGGGTCCTGGTGCTAAATGTGTGAGAACCACTGATATATAATATAGTTTTATAGTAGCTTCTCAGCCTTTTAGCTAAGATCAAGTGTAGTAATACAGTGTTTAAGTTAACCACATGAAATCAATATTCAAGTGTTTTGACCTTTTATTTTGTCTTGTCCTACATTTTGGGGGGATGCCGTACATTTTGGGGTGCCTTGTTCTCTTTTGTGGTTATTACATCCAGTCACCAGACTCAGGGTGACTAACAATAATAAACATGACACTGGGAAAGCACCAGAGGCAACAAAATCCAAATCCCACTCAATTACAAGAGCCAGTTCAATTAATAGCAAGACCCAAAGAGGCCAAACTTGGTCAGCATAAAGGAACCAACAAACCAGAAGAGCTCAAGAACAAAATACATGAGAGAGAAAAAGAATACCACAAGAAAAACCAAAAGAGCGAAGTGGATGAGGTAGGTTTACAACTGCTTGCAAAACACTGGCAGTGAGGGGGTTAATCTGGTGGGACTCCTGTGGCAGAAAGTCCTTCATATTTGATGCCACTAGAGGAAAAGTGTGGTGTGTGGCCACCAAACAAACTTCCAAAAGATCAGACACAATCAGTGTCAGTCAGTAGGACACCTGGCCTAATTGGTCAATTAATGTGCAAACACATTCTGCACTAACTGAAATGTTCGAATGGCTTTCAAGGGCAGCTCCAAGTGTTTCAGTGATTCCACTTTGATGTAACCAATGCACAGAAAACCAAGCTGCGCTGATTGAACTGCCCTTGATACCTCCTTCTAACCATGTACAGTTTTTCACTAAAAGTAAAGCCTTAGCAGAAGGCCTGAGCTAAGAAAAGAGGTTTCACTGAGACACTTTGAAATCAGCACTTCAGCAGAAAGACCACATGGAACAGTAAGCAAATGTTTTGTGGATTACTTGTCTTCATCACTTGGTCTACCAAGAACACTAACTCTAAGGATTTAGAGTTAACTGCTCTAACTGCTGGGATTGGGTGTGCCAGCCTACTGGGCATCCAAACCTACCTGACCAGATCAGAGTGCAGATAGGGATGTTCAACATCCTGTTGGATGGACCAGCAACATCACTGACCCTAGATCAAGCCCAATAATTCTCAGGTGTGTTCTGACTTGGCTCCCTCAGACTCTCCTTCTGAGAGTCATCAAATTCTCAGCTTCCTCCCTGCGAATCAGAGAGGGATTTTAGACTCCTCAGGCTGATATAAGCAGGTTAGAGGGAGGCAACAATACACTGCAGAATCGGGCACTTTCCAGATTCTGGTGAATGGACTGCAGGATCTGACACTTTCCAGCCCCTCACCTCTGTTGCAAGCTGCATCACCCATTTCATGGATGGGCTAGCCCTGCAATCAAAGCACATTGCCCAAGAACAGAATGTTACAGATTGGCAGGTTGTCATTGCCAAAAGACAACGATAAAATATTACCACTAGGAAGGACCATGCAAAACCTCAACATTGTTTGCTAACTTTCAAGGTTCACAGCATTCTTCATTAGGCTCTATTGCAAACTATATTTAACAAGGTGTTTAAAAAAATGCTTCTGTTGAGAATATGTTCCAGTCAAGAACTTAAAAGGCCAATACAATTGCCTTCTTGTCTTGCATTTGACACCTCTCCTCCATATTCCCCACAGCTTTACTACTCACAAGTGTCATCATGCTCTTCTCTGCATCATCTTCCTCATAATAATCATGACTTTTTATATTAAACAACTATTCAGAAATATTTTCAGTAATTGTTTTAAATGTCCCTCATGAGCACCTGTGGCACCAAGAGGCTGACTATTTTTGATTGTAAGACTCAATGCATATCACAGTTTACAGATGTCAAACAGACCATTGCACCCATTAGTCACTTTATTAATTGGATATCTGATCTGTTCTCTTCTGATTCTGAGATGGCCAATCTACTGAAATATTTACAACTGTAAATTCTGCTCAATACAAGCAGATGTTCAGCTCATCTTCCTACTCGCTCAACTCCACACATGGGAGACATTACTGAAGCTAGTAAATGTCTCTGTTTCAGTCATTTTCAGTAATTACTTAAAGTAATTCACTAAAACTGTTAATTCGGGGCTCCTTTCCCATACACTCAAGAAATATTGGAATTTCTTCTGCATTGGCGAGAAGCCTGCTCACAGTCTTAAATATAGGAATACATGCACAGTCTCCTGGTTCTTTGATCTGTAAAGAAGACATCACACTCAACACAGCAGAGCTTTTGAACCTGCCTTTTGTAGCTCTATAACTCACTGGCCAAAAACCTCACAGTGGAATATATTATATAAAATGAAGAATATTTCAAAGCATGCAAAGCACATCACATGTATCATTTCAATGTAGTTCTTACAACAACCCTATAAGGTAAGCAACATTAACCTCCTGTTTCAGGTGGGAAGCTAAGACTGGCTTGTCTCAGGCCATCTAGTCAAAACTGGCTTGTCTCAGGCCATGGCAACAGTGAGATTCAAATAGGGACATCCAGATTTACAGCTCAATCTCTTAACCACTCAGCTTATTATGCCACTGGGATAATCAATATACCTCTCCTAGGCCAGGCACGAGGCATTTAAAGAAAACTTTTTACCTGCAGCCAATGAGACTCCTGCAGCAAGCACTAGTTCTAAGGGGCAAACCATATGTTCAGTACATTTGCCCTTTAAAAAAGTGAAAGCAGCCTCAGAAGACTGAAGCTTTCAACAGAGAGTGGGGGGAGTAGGTAGACTTTAAACTGAATGGTGCAGTAGCCTCACTAGGCTATATTGTGCCATACACTTGATTATGTTGAAAGCACCCACCTCTAGGTTTCTATTCAGTTCATCCTTTAAAAAATTTTTTAGCAAAAAGGCCCAGGTGTTCCCAGATATAAAAAAGGTAGTTTTAAAAATTGAAAAGAAAGCATAAAACTGCTGCACCAAGCAAGAGAAGGGCCAAGCAAGAACTCCTCAGAACATGGTATACAAGGTTCTACAGCAGGGGTACCCAATATGTCGATCACAAGCTACCAGTTGATCTCGAGGCAAAATGAGTCGATCGCAGGCTTCTCTCCCGTCCACGCATCCCTAGGAGTGAGCCCCTGGCAGGCTTGTGAGCCCAGGGAGTGAGTCCAGGGAGCCTAGGGAGTGAGCCCAGGGAGGGAGCACCTGGCAGGCTCCTCCCTGGGAGAGGAGCTGCTGGCAGGCTTCTCTCCCATCCACGCATCCCTGGGAGTGAGCCCCATTGACTCTACTGGGGCTGACTTACCTTTCCCCTGTTTTTGCACTGGTATGTATGGAGATCTGCCCCCCCCCCCAACTTCCATCTGTTGGTTCTGTGTGCAAGGGGTTTTGCACTGGTCTTGCTGTGATGTCTATACAGAGATCTTCCCTCTCCCACACCTTTCCCCTGTTTTTGCACTGGTCTGTATAGAGATCTGCTCCCCCCCCCACTTGTATTGGAATCAAGGAAGATCTGGTGAGGAGGTAGATGTGGTGTCAGCAGTGGCCCCTTTAAGGGTAAGGCCTGGGCATCCAGCAGAGTGTGCTGCACAGCTGCAGCCACTTGAAGGCAATAGGGCCCTCAGGGATATAAGAGCACCTGAGGCAGGAAGGGCTCCACTTATTTATGTGAGTCAGCCTTTTCCTACATGAAGATCATTAAGTCCAAGTACCGTTCCACCATGACTGATGAACATTTGGAAGTGTGCTTGAGGCTGGCTGTCAGCAGCTACTGTCCGGACTATGCATCCTTGGCTGATTCACTTCAGTGCAAGTCATCAAAGTAAACTCAAGTAATTACAAAAAATGTTTATAGTTAATTATGTTGTGTTGTGCAATATTGGCTCATGCGGTTATGCAAGGTACACCAACATACATTGTACACATAAATGTTATATGTTATGATGGCGCAAACATTGTAAAAAAACTCTGGTAGATCTCTGGGCCTTGCTGGGTTTCAAAGTAGCTCTCGAGCCAAAAAAGTGTGAGCACCCCTGTTCTACAGCAAATGTTGGATCAGAGAAGCAGTACTTCAGAATTCAGAGGCGGGGGTACATTTTAAACATGCCATCAAACCTTTGGATTTGCCACTGGCAAAGACAGACAGAGAAAAAGCCACCTGTAACACAGATGAGGAGAGCCCTACTCACTCTTACTGCCAGCTGCTGGGTTATTTATAAGGCCAGCAGCTTGTAAATGGATGGGTACAACCACTAAGGTGGTGTCTCATGTTCTTCATATAGTCTCGCTCTGGGATGCCATTGCCTAGGAAAGCCTGTCTGAACTTGGCTATGTATCATCCCCGACACAGAACAAAGGGAACTTTTTAAAATCTGCATGAACGTGGGAAGGGGCCTGTGAGGAGGCACAAACCGAGGCATTTTGGCCTCATGGGCCAGGAAGATTCTCTTCCCTTCACCTTTTAGACCATTTTCCTCAGACACCATCTGCTATTTCCACTCAGCAGCCAGTTTTTCCCCACTTTTCCCCTCACATAACTCAGCTGCTTTCCACTCTTCCATCTCAGCCTCCAGCTGGTAATGGAGACAAGCAGAAGCCACAGGAGCCCACTGCTGCTCCTGCAGCCTGACTCTAGAAGCTCCCTCAGAAAAGCTGGATTACTTGGGCCACCTTCTGGAGCAGTGTTGTTCTGAGTACAAACTTCAAGTGGCACTGGAGCCTCTAATGCAGTTTTTCTACCATGTGCAGTTTCTCTACCATGCAAGAGCATGCACAGAGTGCTGCCTTTGTTTATCTAAGCTCACTATCCAGTAGATCCTGAGAGATAATAAAGACCATTTGCTTTTAATGGCAGCCAAACTGCAGCCTTGTACATTTGGGAAGAAGCCATAGCCAAAAAATAAATCTTCCATAGTTCATGCAGTAGTTACCAGAAGATGGTATCCCACCACAAAGCTAACCCTGACAGGGAAGGTCTGAGGAGGAGGTGGTTGGTGGTGGGGAAAGGAGAAAGCTTACAGGCCTGGCCTCCTTGCTAAATTTGCACAGGTGCATAATGCAGATACCTGCTTTAAATTTCTCAAAACTGTAACTGGGGCTGTAATGTTTCAGCTGGTGTGAGCTGAAACATTACTGGAGCACCCCAGCTCTTAAAATCTGAATTAGCATGCAAGCTAGTCTTAAAATATACCAGTGGCTAGCACTAATGACAATTGTGTGACAACTACAATGGTTTGCTCTATAGCAGTGATTAAAAGGGTATGGGGGCTGTGCACTGCCCACTCACGAGGGAGTAAATCTCATTGAACATAGAGGAACTTTACTTGCTTCCAAGTAAATATGTATCAAATCACATTATAAGTGAACTAAGCTCCCATGGGAACTAACTTTAAGTGTGCCTCACTTGAAGTCTGGCTAAATTTATAATTTTATAAGCCTACTCTTCAGTTCAAACCTTAAGTCAGTGATTTCCAACCTTTTTCATCTGACATCACACTGACAAATGCACTAAAATGGTCAAGGCACACAACCAGGTTTTTGACAATTGACAAGGCACACCATGCTGCCAGTGGGGGGCTCACATCTCCCACTGGCCCTATTAATAAATGACCTTTCCCCAAATTCCAGTGGCACACCTGTGGGCTACTCGCGGCACACCAGTGTGCCACGGCACAGTGGTTGAAAATGGCTGCCTTAAGTCCTTAATTTAGTAAACTACACCAGTGTCGTTTTAAAACAAAGTGTTCTGGCTGGTACAAAAGGCAAGTATTGTTGAACCACTTGAAAAAATGGTTCAAACCAATGCCAAACTGGGAAGCTGCCTGGCAAATTTCAGTCATATTTAGATTCAAATGGGGAAATTTTCCCAGAAAAGTGGGAATCACCTCCTTTAAAATAAAGGGTTCTGGCTCACTGAGCCAAGCCACTTCAAGACACGTTATTTGAAATCAAACAAGCTGACAAATTAGTGAAGGCACAAAAGTCCAAGTGGATGTTTCTATAAATTCAAATAGCAGAGTCAAGATGAAGGTTCTTTGCATCAGCCTTTATTGCAGATACGGGAGAGAAACCCACACCTGAACCAATGCCTGAGGGGTGGTGGGACATCTCTAAAGTTAGGTAATATGTAACTGTGTCACTGTGGTAATTTGTATTGTAAGTGGTTTTAGGATCCTTTTGTTTCCAGTGGCTATTTTTATCTTTGTAGTTTTACTGACATTGACATTTGATATTGTATTTTACTGTCTTTACTTTGAACTCATTCACCTTGAAAGGTACAGTATAAATCCCACAAATAAGAGGTAATAAAATAAATTTTAAAATGTTGTTTAGGTCAGACCTCATTCACCTGCATTCTTAAAAGAACTAAAATGTGAAACTTGTTCATTTTAACAGACAAAGCCACCCACCATTATCATAAGCCTCCTTAGTCAAGGACTAGAATCCCAATCACACCATCCCACATGCTATTCTAAACAAAAGAAAAAGCCTTTCAATGGATGTTTCTTCATTTAGAACACATGGGGCAAACATGGGGAAAATTGAATCCCACCATGTTTCACAAACCCCCCCTCCCCCAAAAACAGATACACACACCTCCAAACCACTTTTCCATGTTATGCATTTTTGTTTGGGTCCCAAGGTAAGCTCCAAAGTACTGAAAAATCCAGGTCTGCTGAAGATAAATCACAATGATCAGCAAAAAAGTTTGGGTTCCATAAGATTTTGTAAAATTTAACAGTACAATCCAATGCATGTTAATCGAAGGAAGTCCCACTGTCCTTAATGAGGCTTACTTTTAGGAAAGTAGCCTAAATGCATCAAGTGGCATGTAACCAGGAATGATCCAGTAGATATGGCATCCTTTACAATAGTAGCTTGAGATACCTAACTCATGAAGCGGCAGTGCTCAAAGCTCCACTCCAACTTGTGCCTCAAACACTTGCACCTCAACCATCGCCATTCTGCAAGATTATGTTTGGAAGAAGGTTAACTTGCTTCACCCCAACAGGATGTTTTAGGATATTCAACATGTTCAGAACTACCAGACCACAGAATGCATGATTTGAAGCTGGAGGGTGGGGAAGGCATTCTTAATGACAAAGATGCAAGTGATTAAAGAATCTATGATGAACAGTAGCCTGGAATACATCTTGACCCATGCATCCTGTGTGAGCTCTTTAAAAGCCATTTCTTCGCAAAGTTGCATATATACAACTGGGACCAAATGTGTACACTTGTGAGCCGGGCAAAAGTAGGTTAATTCAAATTCAAAATTCAAAGGAAAAAAATTAGAATCAAGATGGTGCAGTGGTTCAGGAGTTGAACCTGGATCTTCCAGATCTAAGTCCAAATCCCTGCTCAGCCATGAAGCTTCTTGGGTGACCTTGGGTCAGTCACTGTCACTCAGCCTCAACTACTTCACAGGATTGTTGTGAAGACACAATGAGGGAAGGAACTATGTATACTGCTGAGCTCCTTGGAGGAAGGGCAGTATAAAAATGTGAAAAATAAACTTCTTTCTCAGTCCCACATGCCCACACTCATCAGCTGTTTTAAAAAGGTCACAAGCCTTGGAAAAGCCCAATAACAATTTATTATTACAGCCACAAGCAAAGAGAAAATGTATTTTTTTAAAAATCATGTATAGATTACACATGAGAATAGCTAGCAAAATGCACATATGTGCATGCACCAAGAGCCATCTTGAATAACAATCTTAAGTTCCACTCCCACACAGAAGCACAGCATGGTCCTGACAATTGAGAGGCAGACGCAAAGTTTTAAAACAATTTTTGGTTTAGTGTTCAAAAGGAACTTACAGTTCAGAATGAAATACTGTTTGGAATATTTTACATACTTAGCAAAGTGTAGTTTTACAAACATAAGGCACATTTACAACTTGGTAAAGCAAATACAAGGCACGTAAATACATTTTACGACTAAAATGGGTGAAACCCCTTTATCAGAGTTCACTGTGCAATCAAGTGTGCTAAACAAGCAAGCAATGTAGTTGATCATAAAGTTTATAAGATGGGATGTCAAGCAAGGAAATGCATCTCCCTGGTGCAATTAAGACTCTTTGAACTCAGTAACAAAGAAGCACTGTAAGAATTAAGTTTCATTACCCCCATAGGGTTAAGTCCCTCCCATTCATTGCCAGTAATTAGAATATAAATTAAAGAGGACCAGGATCTCCCCCTTGCCAAGCAATCCAGTGAAGCTTTCAGAAAAGGATCAGAAAGCCCATTCAGAGACTCATGAGAGAGTTCATTAATACCTTGCAGGGCATACTAAAATATTCAACAAGTCCCACAAATCCTGAACAAAGAGAAGCATAAACAGGTTGGAAACTGTATAAATTGTTTCCAGTCAAGTAGGTATTTTGTTCTTGAAATGTTCCCTACTGATCTTAAAAACAGTAGGGATTTACAAAACACCCCATCTACTGTTCTTTGCTAAAGAGATGGAAGAAAAGAGGAGATACAGAAGGAAAAATGGAATTCCCCCCTCCCCCCCAACATTCAGTGTTAGCATTTCCATCATTAAATTTTGTGGAGAGATTTGAAAAAACCAAAAAGTCTATATAACACTTACCTGGGAGTAAGTGCCACTGAGCTCAAATAATGCTTTGAAAAAGCCTTAGGTGCTTGTGTGAGTAGAGAAGACTCAGAAGTAATAACAGATGTAATTAGTCTGATTATTCTGATTCAACAATCTCACAGCTAGTGTTAGAAAGCAAAGCATAAACTGTCTGTTTAGGCTTATGTCCAAAGTTAAGAATATTTATTGCACAGAGTATATTTAGTCTCTGTCCTCAATAGACACCAAGCTAGGTACTACAATAGCAGTGTTATCCACTATATATTAATGCCTATTCTTTGTGTGGTGCTGAGAAAAAACAGAATGCAGTTATCAGCCCAGCTTTACAGTTTTCCGATTCCTTGATCCCAACTCAGCTGGTTGCAAATTATGTTTTCAAGGCACGAAGTTGTTATAGGTAGCACTTTTACTGCTACCTTCCAAGTGACAGATCTCTTTATCACAGTGGTAGACTGGAACCTACCAGCAACTTGCAAGTAGGTGCCAGAAAATACAGCAAAGAGTTCTGTAGCAGAAAGAGCACCTGGGTAGGGTGACAGCATGCATCAAATCATGCCCAAGACTCTATTCCATAAAAGCACTACTGATGAAAACCAGGTTCAGATATTATGCTCTCCATGGAGAGCAAACAGGGCTCAGTAGGATTACTATCTATCGCCATTGCCACACCACAATGATACATTGGTTTGCCACATCTTCCTGCCACCTCAGGTGATTAGCATTTGTCTGCAGAGCCAACCTCTGAAGGTTTTTCCTTGTAACTGAACATTCTAGAACTGAACAATCACAGAGGAAAAAAAAGACACTCAATATTTGCCTCTGCAGCTATATGCCAGGAAAGCTGGGAGTGGCATGCCTTAGTTACCCACCATCTCTAGATGTGGTTAGCAGCAGTGTTCCCTCTAAGGGTTCTGCATGGCTGCACAGGTCTTCCATGGCTCTGCAACAGCTCCTCCAGACACTTGGGGATGTTGTATGTCATCACCAGACTTCCAGGAAAGCTGAGCACAGCTTAGAGAGAACACTGGTTAACAGGCTTGATCCTGTCTAGTGTGTTCCCTGAAGCATTTGGTGGGCCATTGTGAGATACAGGAAGCGGGACTAGATGGGCCTATGGCCTGATCCAGCAGGGCTCTTATCCTTCTGAGTCTGTCATGCATTTGCTGTCCACAGAAAGCACAACCCCTGAACACAGTTAAAGAAACACATTAACAAGAGGTCATTCATAACTGAAGTGGCAAATGCTTAGTTTGGTATGAAGGAAAAACAAGCTGTTAAGCAGTATTTATCCTCTCCCCTGCCCCGCCCTAGCATTAGCTGATAATAGAGGATTATATAAAGGGGGGAAGAAGTCAGACATATGGCTGTTAAATGTCAAAGGGGAAAAGGTCAAATGCTTGTTCACTGTGCTACAATACAGAACAGCAATTTCTATATTGTAAGACAAGACAACATGTGCTTATTCAGGAGAGCACTTCCAACATCTAGACTGAGATCAGCCTGCTAGATGTTTTCAGTAAAGAATGAACAAATACTCCATATTATTTGAGAGTCCATTAGCATCCATTCTACTAAACTGTACATGCTCATATTTCTATACAGACTATTGTTATCTAAACAGAAAGTGTTCAACAGAAGCAGAAAATGTCAACAGAAGAGCAGAGATGGAATCTGCTGGTTGTCATCTTCCTTTAGAAAGTCTTTACATAAGGTTAGGTTCACATTTAAAACATTACAGATAAAAATGTATTAGCAAAGTGAAGGCACTGATACAAACAGCTTGATTACAGAATGGAATAAAGCAATAAAGTGGCACATGTAATGTGTGGCAAAGCAATATAGTGTAAAGAAAGGCTTGGTGCTGTTTCTAGAACAGAATGCTAGTCATATGTAATTGAAAATATCAAAATGGAAGGTATTTCTGTACTTTGAACTTAAACTGTAGTCAAAAATAAATATGGAGAGACTAAGCACTTTCAGGAAAACAGCCACATGTTCAAGTATGATAGATGCTGATGTAACACTAGGGAACTCCCACCGTACACTCTCATATCATTATTTGTTTTAATCACAGTGACAAAGTTCAGAACAGTTTACTTCATTTCCAGTCTCAGTAGTTAAGAACTCTCAGTGCCCTTTAACAGGTCACTGATGACAAGGAGACCTTTGACACCTTTAACCAGACAACATACTTTCGCAAGAGGTTCCATTGTCAGCTTCCCCCTAAAAGATATGCAGCTTCCTGGGAGCACTGTTCTAAACAATTCTTTGTTTGCTCAGACACTCTTTCCATGAGCAATAAGATACTGCAAAGTCAAGGTTTTTAGGACTTGTCCTGCATAAGGGCATCAGACACCATTGATCCATGACTGCTTTTCAAGCATGATTTGCTTCTAGACTTTTCCCTTTTTTATCCCAGAAGAACCTTCTGCATCCTACGTGCAGCAACAATGGCTTCATCCTCTGAATCCGATTCACTCTGGGAAGTAGAACTTTGAGAGCCAGAACTACAGGGGGAGGAGCACTCCGGGGAACAAAGATAATGCATCAGTGGAAGACGATACTTCCCACAGAAGTCAACAAATTTGATTTGCCGGACACAACTATCAAAGTAGACACCTACAGACAAAAGAAAGGCAGTTGTCAGTCAATGTATTAAATACTGTATATGTACATATACATATTGCTTATATAATCTAAGCAACTATCTTTCTGCACAAGATACAAACAACCAGACCAAACCAGTAGAAGATACTCCCTATAACATACCAACGAATGGGCCAGGACCCAGCTGAACCAATGATATCGCTTCTGCCTAGTTTGTTTTTGGGAGGGGAATATTAAAAAAGATGGAAAATTGTTGGAAAATTGCTGATACGTGTTTGAAATAAAATACTGGACTCTGTTTTACAGAATCAGTCCAATTTGTAGCAGGCTGGAGTAAAACAGCAAGTGTCTTTGTAAAAAAGGAGGATGTCTACTGTTCGAAATTTCAGGAAGGTCCCGCCGTTCCAATTAACAAACAAGCATGAAAGTTACATCTTGAAGGCTAGTTTGTTGAATTTGCTGTGCCTATATTTTATACTATCATTAGTGTATTCTGTATAATGCTAAACACACATATTTAAGTTCTAATGTGAAAACACTGAAATTAATTATATGTTGATTTTTTGATGTATATTTCAAGGCATTTGAAAAACAAGAGGAGACACACGTGCCGTGGGGCACTGCATAAAAGGTTCCTCCATGAAAAGGGGGTCTGTCACAAAAGTATGAAATATAGCATACCTCCGCACTTAGGGTTAGGACAATTGCTGGCTAGACTCAAATACCGGAGAAGATTCCCAGGGAGATCACTAGGAACATAGTGAACATTACGAGTCTTAATGGTCCGGCCAGCCAATTCCTGGAGACTTGGGGGATTGTAGGTCAAGTCACGGACAAATCGTACAACCAGCGGGTTCCCACGTAAACTCAGTTCTTCAAGATGAATTAGATTGAGGATCTCCCGAGGAAGGTATGTCAGCAGGTTATTGTGGAGGCTAAGTGAGCGCAGGGAATGCAACCTGGGAACCAGAGCCAAGAAAATTGAGGTACTCCTGTGTCACACTTTAAAACCACCTTTCATCCCCCTTTCCCCTACACTTCCCAGTGGGAAGCCTCAAAGTGTTTTACATCAACTCCTAGAGATTTCTTCCAATGCCCTACACAAACAAAACAGAATAACTAGTATTTGTGCAGGAAAATGTATTAGAAAAGAAAGTTATTGAGTGCAAAGAAATAAACTCTCAAAAGATCTTACAGAGCAGGGTTGATCTCATGACTGGCAGGCTGCCAGTTCTGAAACCCCACTTTTAGGACCCAAATTTGCATTACCTTGACAGCTGCCCAGTCAGTATGATTACATAGAAAAACCAAGAGTGTTGGAATCACTATTTTTATTAGGAAGCAACCCTAACCTACTTTCCAGCACTGGCACAGCTGTTCCAATGGGGCATTGCTGCATCCTGCAGTAGGGGGGCAGTCACGGAGGCCTCCTCAAGGTAAGGCAATGTTTGTTCCCTTACCTCAGAGTCGCATTGCCCTTACCTGGGTGCTGGAAAGCTGGTTAGGACTGCACCCTTAGTTTATTAATTTAAGCCCTGCCTTTCTGCAGAGCATCACATCAATTGACTTACATTCAAATATAGACACACACAATGCATTAACATAGACAACATAACATACATACACCTAAACACAACAAATCTCAGTGAGGCCACTTTAAAAGGTCTAAAATTAAACATCCAGTTTAAAATTCCTGGAAACTCTAGCAGATAGCAAATTTGTTAGGTACAGGGGGGGTAGGGGTATCTTCCTTGCCATCAGAAGAATCTAGCAAAGACCTTCAGGAAGCCAGAAGAGTGCAGCAGAAAGCATCAAAAGATCTTTGAATGTTGCAGAGACCTTTCAGAAGCTGCAGAAACCTTCAGAATGGCTCCCACAACCAGTATAAACCCCTTTAAAATGACCACCAAAAGCTTCCCCTGGCCATTTTAAATGCATCAGGAATTCCACAGACTGCATAATGTAGATTTCTAATCAACCCATTACATGTAGTTGACTGTGTGAAAGTACTCCACGAAAAGCATCAATATGTAATCTATGGTGTTAGTGCTGTGATTGCTCATTTACATATGCAAGTGGTGGCCACTTGATGCTGCAGTTAGAACAGACTCAAAATGCCCCCTGCCTCCCAATTCAAAGACAGTAAAGTTGGGGGGGGGGAGAGATTTCAATTATGTTGAAGGATGGGGGAGCTGAAATGTGGCAATAGGAGGGCCTTACCAGTAGCAGTGCTCTTCCTCACTGCCACTGGTCACCATTTCCCACCAAAATGACTGTATGGCTTCACTGGGGGGGGGGGGTCCTGACCACCAGGAGCAGTGCCACTGTTACAAAACAGGCAGCAGCACACAAAGCTAAGCAAGAGGGAATATTTCCCCCTGTCCCAAGCTGAAAGTCTCATCCAAGAAAAATCTGGTTCAGGCAGGCTGTTTGTTTTGAAGATTTATAAACCACCTTTTGATCTACTCCAAGGCAACTTCCAAATTGTTGATCATCAAGCAAACAGGCATGCAAGAAAAATTTCAATTCTCCCAAATGTGGTTAATCTACATTATCACGCTTATGGAGATTCTGTTCTAGACAGAATTTTTGTACAGAATTGTGCACATTGTTTGCACACTGTCACACAATTATGAATCGCTGTATATTCATGTGATGTATGCATACTGTGAAGCTACAGTCACTCATGACTTCCCAGAACAAATGAAGTCAACTCATCTGTGCTGATCCACATCCAGGTTTACACACCTATTCCTACACACAATTGTACATGAAAATGGTAGTATCTGCTTTAGAGAGCATTTAATCTCACAAAATCAGAATTATGAACAGGTATACAAAAGAGTAAAATGGTTAGAAATACTCACTGTGCCAACTGAGGAGGAATACTTTGTATCTTGTTATCGCATAGGACGAGGTAACTTAATGAAGGCAGGTTTGCTAACTCCGGTGGGATTGAAGTAATAAAATTCCCTCCAAGGTACAAAAATTCTAAACTAAAAAATAAAATTGAAGCATAAATTTCTCAACTCAGAGCTTTATCTCAGGATGGTTTTTGCAGCACAAGACATTTTGTAAATTAATGTTACATGATACAAACAGGTTCTGAAATTTTATAACACATGCTAATAGCATAGGATAAAACAGATGGGATGTTTCAAACCTTTTTTTATTTGTTTGTTAGAAAGAGTGCTACTTGTTTCAATCAAAAACTCAAAAAATAGAAGAGATTTCTTGTTCAGTTTTCAACTGGTTGACCAACAAGCAAATAGAACAATACTTTTAATGAGACTTGAAAAAAGAAACCAATAAACAATCAATGCAAAGTGTTTGTTGAATTCTATACAAAACTTATTTTAAAACCCATTTTTGCCCAGCCCACAGGTGTACACATTTGGTCCCTGTTGCATATATGCAAAGTTGGGCAGAAATGGCTTAAGGCAATACAAGATGGAGTTTTTTATTTAAAGTAAAACAGACATCAAAAGACTTACAGCAAAATCCTATGCATGTCTACTCAGAAGTAAGTGCCACTAGAGTCAATGGGGCTTACTACTAGGTAAGTGTGGATAGGATTGCAGCCTTAAGTATTGTAAAGTAAAAATGGACATTCAGAAAAGATAAATCAGCCTGGATGGTCTCAATGAAGGAGAAGAACAAATTAAGTTGTTCAGACATGGTAAAACACATGGATGCATGGGTTAACAAATTAGTTCTATAAATGTTTTAAAAATATTTAGTGACCTCTTCTAGTAAAACTATTTGACAGACAAATTGCTACATATTGGATTCCTGACACCTGGTATAAAGAAAAAACTGGTCTAACCAGTAAGCAAGGGATTCTTCAAGAGCTAAATCTTACAGGCCAATTTATTTCCTTAATTCAGGTCATGCCTCATTATCCACCAATTTTACTCACCACCAATACCAGGGTCCATCTTTAAATGCCTTCAAACAAGGAAAAAAGGGCCAAAATCCTGTTAAACTGCACTGGTTGCAAGCTCTTGAGGTTAAAGATAGCTTTAAAAACCCACTACCAGGTTTCCTGCTCCTCCATTGTCACCCCAGAACGTATCCATATAGATGTTATACCATATTCAGTCATCATTTCATTCCATTAGATTCCATTATTCATCCCATCTAGTGGCTGAATGCAGTATAGTGTCTACCAATGCATTCTGGGGCAACAATGGAGTATCAAGAAGTGGGTTTTTAAAGCTATTTTTCCCTTGATTTGGTATCCATTGATTTATTAAATCCACTGACAGTTCTGGAACAGAACCCCAGTGGATAACAAGGCACGACCTGTACAAACCACAAAATTTTGAATCATCAACACTGACAGAGATAATTAAATACAGGGTCCTTTTATTCAATATTGGATGAGACACCATAAATGACTTGAAAACATAGAACTGACTCCTAGCCATACCTTCACAAAAGTAAGCAAATTTCACTGTAGTCAATGGGGCTTACTCCAGGTAAATGAGGAAGGATCACAGCCTTAGGGTCCAAGCCTATCTAACTTTCCAGCACAGATGCAACCGCAATGCAGCCCCAAGGTAAGGGAACAAATGTCGTACGCAAAATGTAGTATGCAGCTTTATGCCCCATTGTTTCAACAACATCACTGCTAGAAAGTTGGATAGGACTGGGACTTAATCTGTTGTGAAGCTTTTCTGGATGAATTAATGAAGTGTGGGAATATATAGTTTTACAAGAACCATTTTGATATGTTGAGATAAGATCACTCATCAGCTGAACCTTGTTAGTTAAATTTTCAATGCATGTATTTATAAATTTTGTATTTTTCTTTTTACCTTTCTTGGAACGCAAACAAAACAAGTTTTTGTTCTGCCAACACTTCATAGGCATTTTCACTCAGAAATCAACACAGCTTCCAAGCACATAAAGCTAGGAGAAGGGATCTATTAAATTAACAGTTTGACATTAAGATTGGGAACATACATTTTGCTGCAAAACCCACTTGTACCTGTGAATCCTAAATTGCTGAGGGAGAAGAAAGAAGGCCTTTGATCTCATGCCCCAGAGGCATTTGGCAGCAGATCTATTCTTATACTCATTACCAACGATTAGATAAAACCATTGAGATTATAAGGTCTATCAACTATATAAACTTCTTGTTCACAGACTATATTCAGGTTCTTCAATCTTAGGGTCCTGAACCTAAAAGGGTTGCAGCAACCTACAGGAATGAAATAGGTGAAGGCCACTGAACTAGAACATGACCAGATAAAGGGAAAGGCATTGGCTATAACCCTTCATTTACCAGGAGATTGTGTCCCAGGCCTGCTCAGGTTCTTAGCAATTGTGATCAAATTGCCTTCACTAGTGCCAGGCTTAATAGTAACTTTTCTGCTCTCTCTAATAAGAATATTGGGTTACTGTGCTGGGAGGGTGTTACGGGAGGGCAGGCATGAACAGATTGGGTCTAGAGGAGAGTGGGATCTATGGAAGGTCCCCAGTCTCACAGTGGTGTTCCCAGGGCTGCCACCCCCATCTGGAGGTGCCTGCCTCTCCCCCTCCTGAGGGCTGGGGAAGCCATGCGCAGCCTCCCTGACCCTCCAAAGGCCTTGTAAGGCCTTCTGGAGGTCAAAAATGGCCACTTCTGGTTTTTGGCCTCCAGATGGCCTTGCAAGGCCTCCAGAGGGCCAGGGAAGCTGCGCATGACTTTCCCGGTCCTCAGAACGCCTCCGGGGAGGCAGCCCTCAGATTGGCACACTCATTTCAGCGTGCCAACTGAGGGCTGTGGGGAGTGGCTGGCAGCACAGCAACAACTCCCCAAACCTGGCACCTGGGGCATCTGCACCACTTGAACCCCCTAAAAAAAACATAAAAACATAAATATAAGAAGAGCCCTGCTGGATCAGGTCCAAGGCCCATATAGTCCAGCTTCCTGTATCTCACAGCAGCCCACCAGATGCCTCAGGGCCCAATCCAATCCAATTTTCCAGGGCTGTTGCAGCCATGTCAATGGGGCGTGCACTCCCAACTTGCAGTTGGGGGGCAGACACAGCAGCCTCCTCAAGGTATGGGGACATTTGTTCCCTTACTTCAGGGTTGCACTGCAGTCGCACCGGTGCTGGAAAGTTGAAGAGGATTGGGCCCGCAGGGTGCACACAAGACACAACCTGCATCCAGGTGCCCTCCCTTGCACCTGCCAATCAGAGGCAGCCTGCCTCTAAAATCAGGAGCTTGCACGTACCTACCATGGCTTGGTAGGTACCTACCAAAAGCCCTGATGGACTTTTCCCCCAGAAAGCTGCCCAAGTCCCTCTTGAAGGCATCTAGGCGAGACGCCAACACCACTTCCCGTGGCGGGGAGTTCCACAGACCCACCGCACAGAGAAAGAGGGCGCCGGTCTCCCCGCTCACCTGCTGAGCTCCTGGATGGCGGGGGGGATGCTGTGGAGGCGGTTGCTGCCCAGGCTGAGGCTCTGCAGGCGGCGCAGGCCCAGGACCGAGGCGGGCAGCTGCGTGAAGCGGTTGCCGCTGAGGTTGAGGACGCGCAGGGAGCGCCCCAGCGGGGAGCCGGCCAGGCCCTTGGGGAGGGAGCCCGGGGCGCCCAGCCGGTTGTTCTTGGCCAGCAGCGTGTGGAGCTGCGCCAGGCCGAGCAGCTCCGGGCCCAGCGCCGACAGCCCCGCGCCGCTCACGTCCAGCACCTCCAGCGCCGGGAACCAGCTCCCGAGCTCCGGGGGAAGCCCGCCCGCCGGGGACACCCACGACGGGGGCAGCACCAGGCGCCGCGCGAGCTGCTGCGCCTCCGGCTCGGCCTGTCCCGGCTCTTCCGCCATAGCTCTCAGGGGGAGCCCCGGAACCCGCGTGTTCGTTCGCTTCGCCGCCGGAAACCTGAATAACGCAAAACTAACCGCCGCCTCTGCCTGGCTCCCTTTCAATGACTCATTGCGTATCCAGGTTCCGGGGTTCCTCGCACCGCCTTCTTTCTTCACGGCTTATACAGTTTCCCGGGTTCGCGCCTCAGAACGAACCTGCGGAGGTTGGCCAAGGCCATGCCCTAGTTCTCATAGGGGTGGCACCTGGGCTGTACCACTTTGCGACTGTGGGTTGGAGCCTTACAGTCGGTGTGGTGCTCTTCCATATAAGTATATAAATATCCTGCCCTTGTGAAGCGAGCATGTCACGGAGAAGGCTATGATGGAAACTTTAGGTCTTAAATGCCCGGCTTTCTATGTATAGAGGGAAGTCTCATTTTTGGTATCCCTCATGTGACACCCCTGCGCGTAGTCTGAAGTGGTACGCTCCAAAAACAGGGTTATCCTCTCAGACCTTTGCACCACTAAAGGTGCAGACGTTTGCCCACCACTAAAGTTCTGGAAATGGGAGAAAGCAAAGGGGAAATTAGGTTATATCTCATTGTAATAATAAAAACATATAATAAAAACAGATGAGGATGAAATGTAAATGCCAAAGGCCAGGGGGGTGTCTATCACAGACAAAATATTTTTTATAAATAATAATAATAATAATATCTATTGTCTATTATTATTATATAATTATAATTATATTTTTATTTTATTTTTACATATTTTTATTTTAGTTTTAAATTAATAATAGATAATAATAGATATTATTATTATTATTATTATTATTATTATTATTATTATTATTATTATTATTCATCCCTTGTTTGGGATTTTCTTCGCTGTCCTGCTGAAGCAGGCCTTTGGAACTGCAACAGAAGGCATCTATCTCCGGGCCAGATCAGACGGAAAGCTCTTCAACCTCTCCAGACTGAGAGCAATGTCCAAAGTCCAGCTGAAATGTCTGCATGACTTCCTCTTTGCCGACGATGCAGCTGTCACTACCCAATCTGCCAAAGATCTCCAGCAGCTCATGGATCGTTTTAGCAAGGCCTGCCAAGATTTTCTTCAGCCTGAAGAAAACACAGGTCATGGTTCAGGATGTGGACTCACCTCCCTGCATTACAATCTCTGCACATGAACTGGAGGTTGTCCATGATTTTGTGTACCTTGGCTCAACGATCTCTGACACTCTTTCTCTTGATACCGAGCTAAACAAACGCATCGGTAAAGCAGCTACCACGGTTTCCAGACTCACAAAGAGAGTCTGGTCCAACAAGAAGCTGACGGAACATACCCAGGTCTACAGAGCTTGCATCCTGAGTACACTTCTGTACTGCAGTGAGTCATGGACTCTTCGCTCACAACAGGAGAGGAAACTGAGCGCTTTCCACATGCGCTGCCTCCGACGCATCCTCGGCATCACCTGGCAGGACAAAGTTCCAAACAACACATTCCTGGAACATGCTGGAATCCCTAGGATGTATTCACTGCTGAAACAGAGACGCCTGCATTGGCTCGGTCATGTTGTGAGAATGGATGATGGCCGGATCCCAAAGGATCTCCTCTATGGAGAACTCGTGCAAGGAAAGCGCCCTACAGGTAGACCACAGCTGCGATACAAGGACATCTGCAAGAGGGATCTGAAGGCCTTAGGAGTGGACCTCAACAGGTGGGAAACCCTGGCCTCTGAGCGGCCTGCTTGGAGGCAGGCTGTGCAGCATGGCCTTTCCCAGTTTGATGAGACACTTTGGCCAACAGTCTGAGGCAAAGAGGCAAAGAAGGAAGGCCCATAGCCAGGGAGACAGACCAGGGACAGACTGCACTTGCTCCCGGTGTGGAAGGGATTGTCACTCCCGAATCGGCCTTTTCAGCCACACTAGACGCTGTTCCAGAACCACCATTCAGAGCGTGTTACCATAGTCTTTCGAGACTGAAGGTTGCCAACAACAGCAACATTATTATTATTATTATTAACAGTATGTGAGATGGAAAATTTTTCTACTATTATATTTTCCTGTACAGAAAAATCCATTTCTAAAAGCACGTTGTTTCGTAATATTAATTCAAAAGCAATCGCTAGAATACCACTTAAATTGGCCAGTTTAAAAAAAAAAAGAATTATTTGGGTGTGCTAAAATTAGTTAATAATAATAATAAAACTTTATTTTTATCCCGCCCTTCTCCCTAACGGGACCCAGGGCGGCTAACAACATATTAAAAAAACAGATTTTAAAAACATTCATACATAGCAGATAAAAACATTTAAAAACACATTACAGAGGCCATAAAAACAGTAGTCAGATTAAAAGACAGAATAAAAGAGCAAGTCACCGAGGAATCAAGCCTGTAACAAACTAAAAGATGTATAAAAATGTTAAGAAGGCCAGAAATCAGAAGGCTTGTTTAAACAACAGTGTTTTCAGGCCTCGCCAAAAACTCTCAAGAGAGGGAGCCATTTTCAAATCAAGGGGAAGGGAGTTCCATAATGTTGGTGCCACTACCGAGAAGGCCCTATTTCTTGCAGCCACCCCCCGGACCTCCTTGGGTGGCGGCACTTGCAAAAAGGCCTTCTCTGATGACCTGAGATGGCGAGCCGGATTGTATGGGAGTAGGCGGTCTCTAAGATATCCTGGCCCAGAGCAGTATAGGGCTTTAAAGGTCAAAATCAGCACCTTGAATTGGGCCCAGAAACGAATGGGCAGCCAATTTAGCCCCCGGAGAAGCGGACTGACAGAGTCAAACCGCCTGGCTCCGGTGACCACACGGGCCGCGGCATTCTGTACTAATTGTAGTTTCCGAACCGTCTTCAGGGGCAGCCCCACATAGAGCGCGTTACAGTAATCTAACCTTGATGTCACCGTGGCATGGATCACCGTGGCCAGGTCTGCACGATCCAAGTACGGTCGCAGCTGGCGCACCAGCCGAAGCTGAGCAAAGGCCCCCTAGCCACAGCCACCACCTGGGAATCCAGGAGCAGCTGCGAGTCCAGGAGGACCCCGAAGCTGCGAACCTGCTCCTTCAGAGGGAGTGCAACCCCATTCAGAGCAAGCCGATAGTCCAGCACCTGCATCGAGGATTTTCGAACCAGGAGAGCCTCTGTCTTATCCGGATTTAATTTCAGCTTGTTAGCCCTCATCCAGATCCTCACTACTTCCAGACAGCGCTCCAGGCCCTCAACTGCCACCCTGGAGTCTGGAGGAAAGGAGAGATAGAGCTGGGTGTCATCGGCATATTGATGGCACCCCACTCCAAACCCCCAGATGACCTCTCCCAGCGGTTTCATGTAGATATTAAATAGCATGGGGGACAGAATTGAACCCTGCGGCACCCCGCACCTCAAGGGCCAGGGTGTCGAACAGGCATCCCCCAGCACCACCATCTGGGACCGACCCTCCAAGTAGGAGCGGAACCACCGCAAAACAGTGCCTCCAGCTCCCAACTCGGCCAATCGGCCCAGAAGTTCAGCATCCATTGTTCTTATTAAGCCGTTTCTGCACAACGTTGCTTGTACGCATCAGGGATTGAATGTGCGGGCTGCACGGAAATGGGTTAAAATGTACACAATGTGTAAATATTAAAATATTTGCAAGTGGTTCAAAATAAATTCAAAGTACATATTTCAATTTGTATGAAATTTAAATAAAATGCTTTATTGCTCTTTTTTATTTCCTAAAATTTTTTTAGTTCAACTACTATTGGCTTGCCAAAATATGCTAATATCTATTAGAATCTGAGCAGCTGTTTTTGTGCATGTCTGGGAGTAGGCTCTCTGACGAGCAGCCCTATCCTGTGCTTCCCAGTGCCCAGGGCTGCAGTGGCACCGAAATGGCTACTGTAGCATCCTAAGGGGCTGGGAAGCATCGCCAGTGGTGCTCCAAGTGAGGGAACTATTGAGCAGGCGCAGATTCAAGTAGGCCCATGTCAGGTCTCCTGGGCTCAGAAGGGGGTCAGGATACAGCGGCAGTCCCGCCGCCATTTCTGCCCCCTCCCGCGCCTTTCCCCGCCTTCCTCCTGCCCCGGAATGCCTCCACCCCATCCAGACTTACCTCTCCTCCACCCAACACTCATCCAGAGCTTCAGGTGGCAGTCCTCAGTCCACCGGTCAGCACTGGCTCAGCACAGGCTTGAACTGAGCCTGCTCCAGCGCTGGACTGGGAAAGACTGTCACATGAGTGAAAGACTGTCGCAGGCGTGCTTACGGCACATTTGAGATGAACCAGCACGCATTCTTCTGGATCGGGCCCTTATAGTTCAAATTCTATCCTGGGCCAGCCCACACGGTGCAGGGCTGCTGACAAAGTGGCCACTGCATCCTGTGAGCTAGGTGGAGACCAGGCCACCCAGGAGAAATTAATAAATAAAACCTTTACTTGTCCCTGCCAGTGCTCTGTGGTCCCCTATGGGACTCCGCAAAGCTACACCAGGTCACCAGCTCATTTGCTGGTCTTGATGATCCTTGTATGCATTATAGGAAGTTCTCCAAATCTTCGGAAAATATTCTGGAGCAGTCTCTTCTAATAAAACCTATCTAGATACCCATTAGTTTTGCCCAAATGGGCAAGCAGCAGCTTTGAGAAAGGGCTTTCCATTGGGCAAAATGGGGCCAGAGTGAGCATGGACTGCCTCCCTCACTAAGCACCATAGTCCTAATTCATACACATTATGTTGCTACTGGGGGGGAGGGAGGAGTAAAGAGACAGAAAGAGTTTGTCCTTGTGATGAACGAGGCTCCCCCCCTTTTGCCTATTTTTCCTCATTTCTTGGACGCCTCTAACTCCCCAGAAGCTCCTGTACAGGTTCAACAGTCTTAGAGCTGCTGGAAAATACTCCTACAACATGCTTGTTCTTTGAAACTCAATTATCCCTCAGCCATGAGCAAGATGTGGATTGGGGTCCTTCTTCTTGCCTGAGGTAACTATTCTGTCTAGCAGTAGAGTAGCAAACCTGTCCAGGCAAAGAGAGTTCAATGGAGAAGCCAGATGGGTTCCATTCCTCCGAACAGGAAACGATGACATCATCAAACCTTGGTTTTTTTTAAAGCTTCAGCATGGAGAGCTCTAGCGAGCTTTTCTGCTTGGTGGCTATAACTCTAGTATACCCATGATGGGGACAGCACCAGGCACCGTGAGCATGCCTCTGGGCTTGCCCCCCGCACGCTGCTGCACTCCTGGGCGCTCCTCGGGGGTGGGGGCGGGGATCCGAGAGGCGCCCCTGGAGGGTCGGCGCTTGGGGCATTTGCCCCGTTTGCCCCACTCTAGGACTGCCAATGGTAAAGACCAAGGATCCCTTGGTTGCTACTGAAGTTGCTAGTGATAAGGACCGTATTATCCAGCTAACTGCATTTTGGGAACTAACTTTTTCTTTTCACTTGTTGGCTTTTTGTCTTTCAATTCCATTTGTAGATTGCACCAGATAGATATGTGATACAAAGATGGGTGGTGGTGTGTTCCTGAGTAGCATCCCCTCTGCATCTGCTCAGCATTACTGGTTACTGTACCACTGTGTGAGCTGTGATAGTTATTTATATATTGCACACTTTTTTGACTTTCTTCCTAAAAGGCACAGAAGACATAGTTTGGCAGTAAGTATTGAAATTAAAGGCAGTCTTTTTCAGCACTTGGGATCAACTAGATCAGTGTTTTTCAAACTGTGGGTCAGGACCCACTAGGTGGGTCATGAGCCAATTTCAGGTGGGTCCCCATTCATTTCAATATTTTATTTTTAATATATTAGACTTGATGCTATCAGGATATGTGACTGCATTTGGTGAAATGTTACAGATCTGTTATTTTAACAAGCTACTATGTATATTCTTTCACCAATGACATGGGACTCACTCCTGGGTAACAGCCCAATCCTATCCACACTTTCCTGGGAGTAAGCCCCATTGACTGCAATGGGACTTACTTCTGAGTAGACATGCTTAGGATTGGGCTCTAAGTGTGGGTAGGATTGCAAAAAAATTTCCTGCTTGATGATGTCACTTCCGGTCATGACATCACTTTCGATGGGTTCTGACAGATTCTCATTCTAAAAAAGTGGGTCCTGGGGCTAAATGTGTGAGAACCACTGAACTAGATAGTGAGGTTAACAGGGATGTGCTCATGTATAGCAGTAAAACCATGTTAGAGTTTCCACCACTACTTAAAGGCAAGACTCAGAAAAACACCACTTCAAGACACAATTATGTGTTTGGAACTTGGGAATCAGAATGAATAGGTAATATTCAGAGCTCCGGTTTTACTTCTTAATGTTGTTTACTGATTCGTAATGTGACCAGGGCCACATGCCTGTTAGTACAACTTCTTTCCTTATATGAAAAATAAAGCTATAAGGACCAGGTACAGGGAGAGCAAATATAAATATATTTTACTAACTTTCCACATAAGCTTTGCATTTATGCACGCGTGGGTGTGTGTGTGTCGACAGAGTACAGGAGAAGTCCAGAAACTGCAAAGCTAATTCTGTTTTGATTTTGTAAATAAAGAAAAACAGATGAAATACTTTCACTGGTATCTCATTCTTTCTCCATTCTTTGAAGTAAGGACATTATTCAAAACTACTGTTACAAGAGCATAAATACACTAGAAACTACAGGCATACAAAAATTTGAGTAGATTTTTTGGGGTTTTGTTTCTGAGAACTGATAGGCAATTTTTTCTTCTTCTTTGAGTTCTGTAAATCCAATAATAAATATTCCACAAAGAAGATAGTTTAGAATTCTTCCAGTTCATTGCTGATATGGTAACATACAGAGCAGTAAGTTTTGAATTCATGATTCATTAAATTGATTCAATGGCTCTTGACATTGGCAACATGGTAACTACTTTCCACGAAGCCAAAAGAATGGAATTGTAGGTGGCAGTCCTGAGTTTCTAGGAAAACACATAGCCCTTTCTCCTGATATAATTCTGTAGAATGGCCTAAAATAGCTCACCGTGTCTGGCAGCTGTTATATATTAACCATTCTATCTCAAATATCATTGTAGCAGCAGGAAATGGCTGTGGTTGTATTATTCTGAATATTGAAACCATTTTTCTGTCAAGCCCTCTGACTTGCAATGGCTCTTGCAGTCTTAGCTAGAGATGAATACTTACTGTCTTGCTACTTGAGATTCTTTTCATGGAGAAATACCAGGGATTCTATGACTGTCTGCATGTGAAGCTTATGCTCTATCATTAACTATAGCCCCCTACTTTGACCTCTAGCACGAACATATGTTACTCCCCCCAACCTACTGCACAACAATAATGAATGGAGAAGAGGCTCAGAACTATGACATCAGTAATGGGCTGATAGTCGCACATACATAAGTCACCATCTTGTATCCCAAGTGAATCCAAAACAACCCATCACTCCACCAGCTCAGCATCTTTTATTAATATGAATTAGAAAGCAGAATTCCTTATCTGCTTGAAGGCATGCTTATCTCAGATTGAGAAAACTGTGTATGAAATGTCTACAATGCAAAACCTACATGGAATGTTGTCATGACAGACTTGCAGCACTGGCTTGGCTAAAGCAGCTCATGTGCTGCCTCCAACGCATTTGCGGCATCAGCTGGCAGGACAGAGTTCCAAACAACACAGTCCTGGAACGTGCTGGAATCCCTAGCATGTATTCACTGCTGAAACAGAGACGTCTGCGTTGGCTAGGTCATGTCGTGAGAATGGATGATGGCTGGATCCCAAAGGATCTCCTCTATGGAGAACTCGTGCAAGGAAAGTGCCCTACAGGTAGACCATAGCTGTGATACAAGGACATCTGAAAGAGGGATCTGAAGGCCTTAGGAGTGGACCTCAACAAGTGGGAAACCCTGGCCTCTGAGCGGCCCGCTTGGAGGCAGGCTGTGCAGCATGGCCTTTCCCAGTTTGAAGAGACACTTGGCCAACAGTCTGAGGCTAAGAGGCAAAGAAGGAAGGCCCATAGCCAGGGAGACAGACCAGGGACAGACTGCACTTGCTCCCAGTGTGGAAGGGATTGTCACTCCCAAATTGGCCTTTTCAGCCACACTAGACGCTGTTCCAGAACCACCATTCAGAGCGTGATACCATAGTCTTTGAGACTGAAGGTTGCCAACAGAGTTTTGACTTACTGGTACGAAGGGAAATCTCATATTTCAGGATTTGTTGTGGTTTCCATTGCTCAACACATTCAGATGACTTGCTGGCAGCAGCTCTAAGTGCTTCATATAGATGGATAATGTTTGTAAATGGTAGAAACCATGGTGGTATTTGACATAGAGTCTGGTGGTAAATACAGGACCCCCAGAACCCTGCACCTTGGCAGCAAGACCAGCAATGCAGCATGACAAACAGCAGTAGGAAGCTCTGTGGGCAGAGCTCCAGCGTGCACTCTTCACATGTTTGAAAAAGCCCTCCTCTCAGCTCTGAGCCTCTTACCAGGGTTTGTTGTACTGCCTCTGGTCTCTCAATTCAGTAGTAATTGGCAATGACATCGTCAGTTACTTCCAGTGATACTTCCAGTAGGTGAACCACACAAAATGGTACAGTGGGAAACAAACATTGAGAAATAAAGCCAAACTTGCATGACTTCAAAAAGCAAATCACATGTGGTATGTGCTATATAGCTATGTTGATGTCATGCAACATGTTGTATCAAGCTATGGTTCCCTTACCAGGCAGATGAAAAGGAAAGCAACCGTAAACACGCAAACCCAAGCCTATGTCAGTTCCCACACTGTGCGAGGCACTCACTGGGGTATCATGGGTCACTCGCCCACCAGCAGCAAGACCAAACAGAACACCTGCAAATGCTGCTGAGAGGGTCAGTGCAGTGGGCATGGGTCCTGTGCAGTTTTGGCATGCTCTAAAGGGCCCTCCCACCTGCATTTGTGGGCCTCCTGTGCAACTCCAAACCTGGAAATAACTGGCAATGACATAATCACCAGTCACTTCTGGGAGCTGCGTGCTGCCTCTGCAGTGAAATCGGGTGTCATGGGCTAGCTGACGTTTGGAAGTGCTGGCCTACATTGTGAGATAATGGTCGCAATCCTTTCCAGCACTGGCATAGTGGTCCCAATGGGACGTGTGCTGCATCCTGCAGTTGGGTGTCACTCACGGAGGCCTCCTCAAAGTAAAGATATATTTGTTCCCTTACCTCAGAGCTGCATTGCTCTTATGTCAGAGCTTGAAAGGATTGCGCCCAATGTTGTTAAGGCCCAAAGTCAAACCACTCTTAATAGGAATTGTTCATATCATCAAGCTAAGATTTGAGCATTACAGTAGTTGGACACTTACACAAATTTGCCTTACACATGTATTGGTAAAGTAGGAGGCATAAAGATCTTTTCCAGAGGGCAACTTGCATTCAGCCAAACCCCCAGGCTAACATCATTTACAGTAAAGGAAATAAATCATTTCACTATAAAGTTGCAATGTCATTTCCACTTGCTTGGGAGTAAGTTTCACTGAACTCACCCAATCTTAAACCCAATCTAAATGATACACTCACTTTTTGGTGATAATTTACCTAATAAATTTGGTTCCATTATCCTGTGAGATTTCCTCCCTCTTTCAGTTTAACTCCCCACTCTCACCTCTTCCTCATTCTTGTGAGAAAATCAATGTATGGTATTTGTATTGTTAAGATCAGGTCTTACTTCCAAGTAACCCCAGCTCAATGAAACTTTCCCCAAGGATGGGATTGTTGACTAACATTGGGCGCAATCCTAACCCCTTATGTCAGTGCTTTCCAGCACTGGCATAGCAGTGCCCGTGGGACATGTGCTGCATCCTGCAGTTGGGTGTCACTCATGGAGGCCTCCTCAAAGTAAGGGAATGTTTATTCCCTTACCTCAGAGCTGCGTTGCCCTTATGTCAGTGCTGGAAAGCACTGACATAAGGGGTTAGGATTGTGCCCTAAGTCTCATACAGAATTTCCACTGAATACCAAATTTTTTCCTCAAGTAAATAAGTAACAAAAACACCAGCACATGCTATTGATGTTTATTATACCATTGTGATACTGGGTCTCCTGATTTTATTGCCAAAATTCCATAACAGCATGGGACAGATCTGAGTTCACGCCAAGAAATGTAATGCACGTATGGGCTTATGTTCCCTTCTTACCCTACTTGGGAACTAGTTCATCCCTTTCACTGCATGGAAAATGCTTTGTCGAAATGCTTTGGCTTGGAACTTGAAATCCCAGCTGAATAAGTTCCCCTTTGGACATTATGGCACCAGTGCCACAATTAGAAGTGCTGGGTATTTACATATGTGAGTGGCTGCCACATCCAAAATGGCTCTGAGGATACTGTATGGAGTGAAGGCAGATTACCCAACCTATCCACTCAAAGGCACAGGAAAACTGATGCCAGATGAACATTTCTATGTCCTTCTATCATATTTGCAGGATTGGCCACCCCACCATTTTCTCCTGAAGTGAACTTAGGAATCCCTTCCTTGAAGGAGTGGTGCTTGTGAAGGACCCTCAGGGAGGGACTGTAGTGCAGTAGTACAGCACATGTTTTATATGCAGAAGGTTCTAAGTTCAATCCCTGGCATCTCCAGGTAGAGCTGGGACATGCCATCTGAAACTCTGAAGAGCTACTGCGAGTCAGTGTAGAAAATATGGAACACTGGTCTGCCCAAATATGAGGCGGTTTCCTATGTAGCTGAGGGCCTGTCCCTGTCTGCTAACATGCTAAATATTGGGCCTACACTGAAAACTCTATTCATGCATGAACCATGATTGTTTTGTATAAAAAAGCACTCAAAGACCAATCCAGAAGGGAACCAGTGCTTTGGGTCCCCTGGGTGAGGCATTGATTTAACTTCTTGGATACAGGTAGCTGTAATACAAAGCATGGACCCAAAGCACAGCAATTTTTCAATAACTATTACAATATCATAAATCAAAGATACAAAAAGCTCAATTAAAAATCATTACTTAAAAAGAGCCATTATGTGAGTGTGATAAGAAAAAATACTGTAGCACCTTTGCAAAGAGAGGGGGAAAGAAATGAGGTCACTTGGAAGCCCACACTGCAGTGGGGCTACCTGGCTTCTGGCAGGAAGAAGCAGGTTGGTCTGAATTCACACACACAATTAATCACACTGGTGGGGCCAGAGGCACATTTTATGGGAGTTGAATACGAGCTAAGCTGATTGAAATAGGGTAAGGATAGAGGAGGGAGAAGAGATGAACACAGAAAGCCAGGTGTTAAGATGGGATGTCATGAAGTAAAGCAATATTCCATAGAATAAATGCTTAACTGCAGGTCTTTCCTTTAGAATTCCTGTAGTTGCAAAAAAAATTCCTTATAAGCTGTTAGGGAAATTCCCAAGAAACAGCAAACCATTCATTGGAACAGACTGCCCTATCAGACACAAACTCCTGCAGAGCCCTTTAAATGGTCATAGTTCCAAGAGCTCCAGTTAATCATCTTCACTAATTCCCATCAGTGCAGCTCCTTTAAACCTCACTGTGAAAACCATAATAAAGGGTATTTTTCTTTTAAATTTCAGACAAACTATTCTTTTCCTTATCCCCCTCCCATTGCTACACTTTATAAATATCTGTGACTGGACAATCAACCCTAAACATGTTTGCATATTGAGATCGGCACTGAAGGAAGACTGGTGGTTTAATAAGGCAACACACACTGCCTTTGGACATCTTTGTTGGTAAGTTCCCGTTATATCTCTTTGGTGGTCATTTGCTTGGTTTTCTCAGAAGTTTCCTAGAAAGAAAGACAGCATTTTAGACCAAGAAAAACTCATAGTGAATCAAACCTAACTCAGGTTAGAGCCCATTTTAAGGCCGACTCTCTGGTGGTGGTGGTTGTGCTGTACCATCTAGTGGAGCTTTTCCAAGTAGTGAGAGACATAGCCCAGTCTGGTCCAGGTCAACAAGAGACGAAACTCTTAATAGCCCACTGTGACTAGGTAGGTAAGTACATCGCAGATATAACTGTTCATGGACATGCCAACTTAGATACCAGCAGCTGTAATAGATAGGCCAAGGCACATGCTGTTCATGTTCCATTTACCCCAATTAAAATTTTATCCTCAAAACTGCTGTACGTAACACACATTCCTTCACTCCTGTCAAAACAGACAGGACTTCACAAACAGTGCTGGAATACTTGCAGAGATGGTTCCAGGCACATCTGAAGGACAGGAAGTCCCACACAGTGAGGGCTACCGCTTAGGAGAACTTCTCTTACTCCCCTTTTTTCAAGTTGTTTGGTATCTGGGTATGACCCTGGTGTTTTTACAATGGCAGTGGGAGAGAGGAAAATTTCTTCCTGGAAAAATCATAGCATTCCTAGGGATACAAAAAGCTTATACTGTATATAAGGACATATTCTGTCCATGATTATATGTAAACTGTTGGCAGACCTTCAATAATTCTATCATTCCAACCAGTCTATAAAGGTTCAGTCCTCCACGAAACAAAGACTTCAATGTTTTATGCTGCTTTTGTTGCTATATTATTTGTGTATTAAGCTTTGTGAGGTTTTAATCTGAAAGGCAGATTATACATCTTTAAAAAGAAATCAATACGTTCATTGTAACTCTCCATAGTCCTGGCAGTCAACAAAGTACAGACTCCATTAACTACAGAATTTTATAGTTCTTCAGCAGAATAAAATTATAGAAAGGTTGCACAGTCAGCAGGTATAAGTAAACCTCATAGTTCCCTTCTAACCTGATGCTTTTGCAGCTCCTGAACATATCTGGCTAACTCCTCTTCAGTCAGTTTTTCTTCAGGCTGATGCCCCTTTGAAGACACCTTCTGATTCTTACCTAGGAAATCAAGAAGATTATACAACATTTACAGGGCAATCCTATGCACATGTACATAGAAGTAAATTTCACTGAACACAGTGGAGCTTACTTCTTAGCAAACATGCACAAGACTACACTGTTAGATGAGTTTTAAGGGAAAAGGATAGAAGTCATAACAAGCACTACCATATTATATGTAGTATCAACTATAGCAGTGTTTCTCAAACTGCGGGTCAGGGTCCACTAGATGGGTCGTGAGCTAATTTCAGGTGGGTCCCCATTCATTTCAACATTTTATTTTTAATATATTAGACTGGATAGTACCATAGCATGTGACTGCATTTGGGGAAATATTACAGATCTGTACTTTTAACAGGCTACTACGTATATGCTTTTAACAATGATAGTCAGTAGGGCTTACTGCTGCATGAGTGTGGATAGGATTGCAGCCTAGCGATTGTTAAAACTGCTCTTGCTTGATGATGTCACTTTCGGTCATGTCATCACTTCCAGGTTAATGACATCACTTCCGGTGGGTCCCAACAGACTGTGATTCTAAAAAGTGGGTCCTAGTGCTGAAAAGTTTGAGAACCACTGAACTATTGGATCCTTCAGTGAGACTGAATACCCGGAAAGAGGAAAAAGACCGCATGGAATCATCAATTCCATCTTTGATAATTCTTTCCTACTTTATATCAAGTAAAATAAGGGCCCAATCCTATCCAATTTTCCAGAGCCAGTGCTACTGTGCCTATGGGGTATGCACTTGTTGCTGTACACAGCTGACACCGCAGCTCCAGAGACCCAAGGTCAGGCAAGTACTCCCGGAAAATAACGAGGCACACAGCAGTGCTCCACCACCAGATGTTGCTTTACTTGAAGTATGTACAAGATATTTACAGTTCAAAGGCAGCTTTGCAAGCAAACAGCACAGATAGCTCTCTTTCTCGACACTCCAATCACGAATCACACCGACGTAGCTTTCTGCAGACACTCCACATAACATCTCCCACATAGCAGCTTGCACAGGTTGCAGTATATACTGGCACTGGCCAATGAGAGGCGGGCTACAGTCTGGTGATCCTATGACTCACCATCTGATAACATATCTGGTGACATGGTATTGCATCAGCCACTCCCATGATGCTACACTGTATGCAGGCCAAGACATCAGAGCCTTGCTCTATCCAGCCTGTAAATTCTCTACAGGACTGGGGCATATGGCATAACAGCACTGCTTCCTGTGTTGGGGAGGCTGTCTTGGAGGCCTCTTCAAGGTATGGGTATGTTCCCTTACCTCCAGGCTGTATTGCAGCTGCACTGGTGCTGGAAAGTTGGATAGGACTAGACCCTAACTAATTGAATGACAGTTTTTTTTTTTCCATGATGCATTCAACTATTAGAATTTAATGATTCAACTGGTTAAAATAATGAACAGGCACATCAGTTCATAAAAATTATTTAGGCCTCTTTAAGACTCCTGCCATGAATCTTATTAAAATCTAACGTCCTCAGCACTGTATTACATATGTGACAAGCTAAAAAAAAGTGATCAATCTATTACCATTTATTTGCAAGTCTCTCAGGGCACAATCCTAACCAGGTTTACTGAGAAGTAAGTCCTAGTTTGTTCAATGGGGCTTTCTCTCAGGGAAGTGTGGTTAGGACTGCAGCCTCAGTCTATCCTGAGGTCATTCATACAACTTTCCTGAACCTTTAGTTTCAGGGGACTTTAGCTTTTACCACTTGTACCACTTCTCTAAAGCTTGGTGCAATTGCCTACTACTTGCAACAGTCACTGAAAACTCACCATAGTGAAGGCATACCAGAACTCATGGCAGCCTGCCCTACTCTGGGATCAGGTTCTTTCATTTGCAGTTAGTGAGAAAGCTGAGTGGTCAGTGAGAGACAAAGGATTGACACTGATTTAAAGCATGACAAATGAAAAGAAAACCATCAGTTTTATGCCTGGCAAATCATTCCAGAGATTTAAAGACAGGCACCAGGAATGATTATGGGATTAAAGAAATTCACACTGAAAAAGCCTGGGATTCTTCACCATAAAAAGAGACCAATAAGAGAGAACAAGATTGAAAGGACTTGATTCAAAACAACAATAGCTGCTATTTGAAAGGCAGAGAAGGAGCTGGGTTTTTGGCAATTTCACAGAACAGAACTAGAGGACATTCAATTATGTTGAACAGAGGAACATTCTAAATGGATCAAGGAAACAGACCCCTGCAGACTGTGCAATTAGATGGTGGAGACCATTGCCACAACAGGACAAGAATTTAACAGAATGCAAAGAAGAGATCTTGGGAGTTGAAAACTTTGAAAGTTTCAAAGCAGAAACCTGTGTGGTTGTCATGAAAGTGCAGCCATACTTTGAAATAAATGTTGTATTTCCATTTTGTACTATGCAGTGGACACATAGTTTCTCATGGTCAAGGGAAAATAGCCTTTCCTCTCACCCTCACCTCTCTCTGTTGGATAGCCCTGTCAAAACCCTAGTCAACCTCTGGAAGGCAGAAATGGCACTACTACTTTTTTTTCTTTCAGAAAACCAATTATTTACTCATATACAAGTTTAAGCTGGCATGATCTACCTTTAGTGAAGGTACACTGTATTCTTCTCTTCTCCAGTATTTCCGCTAGTCGTTGAAACAAAAACCAGTGACTCAACATAACATTCCTTGCTCAATTTCCTCTGATAAAAAGAGGTGTTTCTAAAAGGATCCAGGTTTTCTCATTTATACATACCATCACAGGTCATGGCAGTGCACACCCAGTTCCCACAGGCACAGACGCAACGGTTACACTCCACCTGGGTCTCCGCTCCGTCTTCATATGTTTCATCTTCTAGAGCACATTCTGGAGAGAGGGCCAAGAAGGGAATTGGGTTGGAACGGACACTGAATGAATTGGTTTTAGAGTGCCCACCCAATCATGTTCCAAATATAATATGACACCCACACATTTACTTGACTTGTAACTTCGCTATTATAATCTAAATGTCAGTGTAGAGGATTTTCATCACAATAAACAAACAAACAAATAAATAAGATGATGGTGATGATGACAAAATTTTTTGATCTTATTTAGGAAGCTCCCTAGAAACAGGGAGGCTTATGACTTTGTGCACATTTGGCTAGTAATATATTGTCAATGCTGGAGTGGAGCTAAAGATTAATTATTGTCAAAGCATAATAGTGGATATGGGATGGATTTTGAAACTTCTGCTTGTAAAATCTGTACTTCTAGCCCCAGCTCTCTCAACTCTTTTGAGGGCTCAAGTCCATTCCTGTGTACACAAAGAGCTCCTACTTTTTTCTGGTGGGTTGAAGGTTGAATTGAGGCACTTCAGGAATTCGTTGAAGCTCAGCTTCCAGTCAGCATTTTCATCAGAGAGTTCAATAAGGGCATCCACACAGAGTCCTCTGGAGAAAATACAAAGGTATGATCATCAACACAGAGGTATCCAGCTTTAAAACAGATTCTGACTGCATCGTAAGTTACTTCCAGACTAAGGATTTAAGTTGCTCACTATCTGTTGATTTCCTATTCTTAATCTCACATAGAATAGCAACAATGGCTCACAAGCGATTGCAGTAATTGCAGGTTTTTGGTGTATATTCATCCCACTATTTTCCTTTTGCACTGGAGCACAGAATATACCCAAGTTATATCTCCCCCTGCTGTTACTCCCCTCTCCCATTGTCCTCAGGGACCCCACTATCATGCTAGCAGCAGATATACACACAGAAACCAGGTACACTGAAGTTTCCCCTCTTCTTTAAAAATATTTTAGCATAATTCTGTCAGTGCTCTGCTTCCTTTTTTTAAAAAAAAAAAAAGTTCATAGCACGAATTTGGAGCACTCCCCTCCTTCTTTTGGAAAAATGGTGAGGATGTCCTTGATGTGCTCTGTCCCTAAGGCAACATGATGTGCTCTGTCCCTAAGGCAAAAACAAAGGGGGAGGGGAATCACTTAGCTGGGATTAACAACTTTACAATGAGATCTTTAAGTGTGATTACACAGAAGTAATTTCATTGTGCTCAATGGAACTTATTACTTTGAAAATGTGCTTAGCATTGCAGCTGTAATCATCAAGAATGTCCCCTTGGGTGTCATTTCAGATGGTGCCTTCTTCTCTGCACATTGCTGTGCCTCATTAAATAACAATTTCCTGGAAAACTGACTTCATGCTCACCCCAAATTCACCCCAGGACTGATCTGGTTAAGGCAAGAAGGTATAAAAGATGCAGAAGTTGTCAGAAGCAGAGTTGTTCTGGCTGCTGCTGGTGCAATTTTGCCTTCAGTTATCCCTCCTCATCTCTTGCTGCCTCCTGGTTCCTTCAAAACCTTGCAATGGCAGTAACTGGAAGCTCTTATTCATTTTATTTTGTATAAGTGCAATTACAAAACTACAAAATAGTCAAGAATTAAATTAAAAGAGCACTCGATAAACAATAGTTTGAACCCCCAGTGTGAGAAACAGGGGCAGTATTCCTCAGCTGTGAGGAGGAAGAGGCTAGGCAGAATTTGGAGTGTGAATATTGATAAAATGGCTTCCAAAAGCAAGTGTAACCAGAAACAAAATGGTGATGAGGTGCTCAAGTGCATAAGGAAAAGGATGTGCTTTGGGGGCTAACTTCCCTAACAGCATTGTACACACAGAAAAGCACTCCTCTTCAAAGATGGAAAAGTTGTACTATGACTCAGCTACAGCTGAACTCACAGCAGTTTTGTTCTTTTCAGAAAAGCTTGGTTTTCTTAGTTCACAAAAAATATGGATTCATCATGGGAAAGCTTAGGGATCTGGAGAACATAAGAAATCCAGGAGCCATCAGTGGCAACTCTGGGCAACTCATCTGAAAGTACCCACAATAAAGCAGCTGGCATTTGTTACAGGCAAATGTTGTTAAATCAGCACAGATGAGTTTCCTGATCAACATCTGAAGCAGTCATTCAAGCTATCTGTATTGGCATTGGATTCTGCCCACATTTTGCCCCTTTGATCTAAGTAAGTAAAGCAGTGACTCATTTGATAATTTATTTTATTTTTTTGCAAGTACCACCGACAGCTACTGGACACATTTGTGGGTAATTTATTTTTTACATTTTTATATCACCCTTCCTCTAAGAAGCTCAGGGTGGTGTACGTGGTTCTTTCTCTCCTTTTCTCCTCACAACAACCCCATGAGTTAAAATCATAGACTTGAAGGGGCCTTCAAAGCTATGTAGACCTTGCAGGAAAATCTTCTCTAGAACATCTGCAAAAGGTGCCTGTCAAACCTCTGCTTGAAAATCTCCAACGAGATCTCATCACTTCATTTGATAACTGATTCTTTTGTCAAACTGCTCTTATTGTTGAGAAGTGTTCCAGATATTCAACCAAAATCTTCCCTCCAGCAGCTTAAGCCCATTAGATCTAGTCTTACTCTCTACAGCAGCAAATTTTTGCCCTCTTCCATGTCACAGCCCATCAGATATTTGAAGAATGCTATCACTGCTCCCCCCCCTTCTCTTTTCCAGGCTAAGCAAACCACATTTCCTCAACCTTTTCTCATAGGATTTATTTTCCAGATCCCTGATCATCTTTGTTCCCTTTCTTTGACCCTGCTCCAGTTTGGCTGAATCCTTCTTAAAGTGTGGCGCCCAGAACTGGACACAGTTCTCTAGATGAGGTCTGACCAGCATAAAATGGAACCACTACTTCTTGCTACTTGGAACCATGGTTCTGCAAATGCAACCTAAAATTGAATGAGCTTTCTTTGCAACAACATCACACTGCTGACTCATGTTCAGCTTGAGCTCCACTACAACACCAAGATCCCCTTCACACACAGTGATGCCAAGTCAGGTATTCCATACATGTGCCTGGGTTTGTTTTTGTTCTTTTTTCTTTTGGGGGGGCGGGCACCTAAGTGCAGAATCTTGCATTTGTCTCTTCATTTTGTTAGTCTGAGCCCAGTATTCCATTCCACTAAGGCTCTCCTAAATGCTTCCATTGTTTTCCAAGTCTCTAATATTTAAATCAGCAAGGCTCTGTATACATCCTGTGGTGTGTATACCCTGATTTCACACTATCTGTTGATTTATTTAGGACCTTTCTAAACTCTCCCTTAGAGGTTTGGGATGTCATCCAGCTGCAAATCACCATTATCCTTTGTTTGGCACCTTCTCTTTCCAAGAGTTCCTTTCCCTTGACAGGTACCAGAAAAGAAAAGAAAAAGACTCTGAGCTAGCTCATTTGACCCAGATGCCCTCCTGCTTTTCAGAGTAGGACATTCAAACACGCCAGGTGACCCCAAATGACTCAGAGAAAGCAGAGTTTACTCCCACTGGTTATAAACCCAAGAGCAAACTCCCACATGCATAATTGCCATTGTCCTGGATAGCATGAGTACACTGAGATAGGGGCCATATCTAGTTTAGCTGTATCAGTATTTATTCATTTTCCAGCTTGCTTTATAATCTCCTTGCCATTCAACCTCTGCCCTCCCTTCCGTTTTGCCAAGAGATACATTTCCCCCCCTTCTCACCTGCTATTATTTTCCCTGTTGTTCCAAGCCTTGTAAATCCTTTTAATAAACTCCTTATATTTTTACTGATTCTTCTGCAAATCAGATGCAGCAGGACTGCCTCCTCTCTCTCTCTCTCTCTCTCTCTCTCTCTCTCTCTCTCTCGTTCCACTGTACTGCACCAAGATACCTGAGCAATTTGTTGGTCTCTTGATTCACATAGGTGGTGATGTTGACAGCTGTCTCATTTTGCTCCACAAACTTCAGGAACTCACTGGAGTCCAAATGAGAATCCCCATCGTCAAAATTCTATAAAAGCACAAAGCAACATACAGGAGAGGCTGAAAAAGCAGTACTTGTTTTCAAGTCCCTAGCTATGAAGTCCACACACTCACCACACAAGCTTCAAGACTTCACACTCTCTCTCTCTCTTCCCATGTGCAAGTCACTGCATGTGATTTAGAGTGTACACATGTACATACATAGGCCCAATTTATGCTATGCTCCTTTTCTTTGATTTTTTGAACAGTTCTATTCAAGTTCTTTTAACTTCCATTTAAAAGAGAAGTTGTCCATTCCTAAAACTATTTTTATTGCTTTTCTTTATCCCTTTTCAAGTTTGAATCCAGTCTTTCCGGAACAAAACCAAAACTGAACATATTATATAGTGCCTTGCACCTATCTGTGGAAGGGTGCCAGTACTTCCTTTCTACAAATGCTTTATCAGTGCATCACGGAATTGCATTTTTCTTTCTCTTCAACTAGTTCTTTATACCTCTTAGGCCAGTGTTTCTCAAACTGTGGGTCGGGACTCATTAGGTCGGTTGCAAGCCAATTTCAGGTGGGTCGCCATTCATTTCAATATTTTATTTTTAATATATTAGACTTGATGCTCCCATGGGATGTGACCGCATTTGGGGAAATGTGACACATCTGTACTTTGAACATGCTACTCTGTATATGCTTTGAACAATGACAGTAAATGGGACTTAATCCTGGGTAAATGTAGGTAGGATTGCAGCCTAGGATTGTTAAAAAATTTTGTGCTTGACGATGTCACTTCTGGTCATGACATCACTTCTGGTGGGTCCTGACAGATTCTCATTCTAAAAAGTGGGTCCCGGTGCTAAAAGTGTGAGAACCACTGTCTTAAGCTACGAGTACATCCTCAGGTCTATTTCTTCTGATTTTGTTTTGCTTTGCATTTTCTGTCATTGTCACTTTTTATTTATGGGCATTTATGGGCATTTGCAATACATACAAACTAGCACAAACTGCAGTATAAGAATAACAATGTACAAGAGAAACAGTAGGAAGGAGACAACACACTGACACTTTTGCTCATGAGTGGATCTGCACCCAGGTTGGGGTTCATCCTAATGAACAAGGTGAAATGCAACCACCTGTGACTTGGCTGGGGTAACTTCTCATGACTGTGTTTTTGGGGAGATGCACCACACTTCCTCTTGAAACAATGAACTTAGGGCCAAATCCTTCTCCTCCGAACGAAATGCAGTCACACCATCAGAGCGTCTGCTGCATCCTGTGGAGGGGGAGGAGTTCTGCTGCATCCTTTGCAGGGGTGTAACAGGGTGGGGGAGAGTAGCAATGGGGGCAGGTGGATTGGCCTGAGAGGGGGTGGGATCAGCGACAGCCACATGCACAAAATCCGATCCCCCTTCCCAAGCCTGACCCGGTGACACTTGTGGACTTCTGTTAGCTATAGAGTTTGTGCAGGTCTGAGGTGCCCTATTACAGATGCTGAGGCTTACCTGGGGCAAGGCGACAAAAGTCCCCCTAACCTGCAGAGACCTCCAGCACACAAAATTCCTGCACAGGATGCAACACTGTGCCAGCACTGCTGCATGGAACTTTGCTCTGGATTGGGCTGTAGAATCAGGATAATGATTATCTGCAGAGAAGTCCTAATCAACAGCATTAAACGGATAAGCTCATTGCTTCCTTTGTCAGTCAAATGCCTCTATCTCCCCTTTCCGATCATCTGTACCTTGAAGTACTTGTCTAGGATTTCTGTGTAGTTGCTCCCTTTAGAGAACCAACCATCGGGAATGATCTCAGCTTCAAGCCACTGTATGACACGTCGTCGAAGTTCATCTCGGTCAGCCTGGTAGCAGACAACTGTTGAGTAAGGACGAAATGGAAACACTGCATCAGGAATGGTGGAAAAACACAAGGAATTGACAGAGAAGGGAAAAAGAGAATTCCTAAAGGTAGGTGAGAAGCAGTGCAACTTCCCTTAGTCTCAAGCGGAACATAAACTGGCAAGCAGCAAACTCCAAAACTCCCAATCCCGTAGAGTGATACATAAAGTGGTACACACTACTCTTCTCTTGAGACACATGAGAAACTAGTCTCAAGGAAACGACTACTGATTCTCCATAGGGATACTTTCCTTGGCAGGAAGAACAGAAAAAAACGCATTTAATGCACCTAAACCTTTGTTTATCTGTTTGGTAAAGATTCTCCTGATGAAAGGTAATCTGGGGCCCAAAGCCTTTTGGGCTTTTTGAGCTGATTTATTGAGAGGTTTGAACTTCAGATAAATCATTCTCCATGCCACCGTATACACTGTTCTTGGGCTGTACCTGAAGTCTCCCATAATTCTATGTGGTCCTAGAAAAATGCTGACTCTGCCCCAATCTGTCTCACCCACTGTGTACTCAGGCACAGCAGAACTCTGAAGCTGCAGTCTGATGCAATTACATGTGGATAAATACAACCGAACTCACCTGGACTTATTTCTGAGCAAATATGCACAGGATTAGACTGTATCACTGCCTATTTCCCACACACACAAGATGAGAATGTTTCAGAAAACCAAAATCTAAATATTGTGCATACTGTTCTATCTATTTGGGGCTGGTTTGGATGATACTTTGTCTGCCAGCCCCTCTTTGCACAGTTGGGGGCCAAACACACCATGAGTACTCATGCCCCACCCATTTCTGGGGTGAGGAACTTTAACATAGGAACAATGTTAAAGTTGCATTAGCAATGTGAACAAACAGTCCCTCTACATAATGCAAAAAGCCCCAGGAAGTGGGCAGATTGCACGTTCACAATATGCTTCCCATACAAATGCGTGAAGAGGGACCAATGGATGGCATCTCATAAGGAACAGTCTCTGGGACACTTGAGCATAGCAAAGGCATACTTACCTGGACTTGCAGCTGAGTTCTCAGGCTTTTTTTCTATTAACAGAAAGAAACAGGAAAATCTGAGCTTAAAGGCATTTTGTGCCATGTTTTGTGTTTTTACTGAATCACACCTCATGCCTCATGCCTTGTGCAATCACTCAAAAGTGAGAAGAGAGAATTACACTTGACCTTCCTGCCATGCAGCTAACCAAAGTAAGCGCAAAGTTTGGTTCACTGCTGTAAATAAGCACAGTCAAATTTTGCCAGCTGAATGCCATTAAGGGCGCAACCCTAACCCCTTATGTCAGTGCTTTGCAGGGCAATGCAGCTCTGTGGTAAGGGAACAAACATTCCCTTACTTTGAGGAGGCCTCTGTGAATGACACCCAACTGCAGGATGCAGCACACATCGCATTGGCACTGCTGTGCCAGTGCTGGAAAGCACTGACATAAGGGGTTAGGATTGCGCCCTAAGCTGTTTAACTTGTCCAAGACCCATGGTTTTGGACTGCGTAACAATTTAATAACCATCTCACAATGTCAGTTATGGCTTCCATTTTACTCTTTTACTATAGAGAACTTACAGTTAAGCATCTTAAGATTGATAAGGCCCAAGGACAAGGTTTTTGCAGTACCTGAAATAGATGACTAGTTTGAGTATCTGGCACATTCTGAATGCACTCTGTAAATTGAGAACTGGCAACTTTTTATGCAAGTGTTCCAATGTTTAAGTTCAAAGCAAAGATAATAGCAGGGTGCAACCTTAGAACAAGAGTACAGAGCCAGGAGAGGGGCACAAGAAGACAATTAGAGATGCTATAAAGGTCCTTTCTATGTGGTGCCAGACAAGCACAGCCATAGCCTTCTTAACACCACCAGGTCAGGGGAAGCCAAAGAGCTGCTTGGATAAGTGGAGTCCATCCAGAGCCAGGGAGTACAACATAATCAGGGTACCTCCTGATCTAAAACATAATTTAAAACGTTGAAGGATCTAGTGTAGTCTTGAGCTTGAAAACTCGAGCTACATTTTTAATTATGTTTTAGACTCATCCAGCCACAAAAGCCTTAGAGCCCAATCTCATCCAACTTTCCAGCACTGATGCAACTGCAGTATTGCCCCAAGGTAAGGGAACAAACATTCCCTTATCTTGAGGAGACCTCCGTGACTGCCACCCAGTTGCAGGATGCAGCACATGCCCCATTGGCACAGCTGCACCGGTGCTGGAAAGTTGGATAGGATTGGGCCCTTAGTGTGTTTGAACCTCCTGATATTTAGCTACAGATAGCTCACCACAAGGGGTAGCTACAGGCATTTCTTTTTTTTTTTTCAACTCTACAGGATGCAATCGAACCATTTGCAAACAACTTGGGCTTTCCAAAAGTTGACTTTCCTCTCACCACTTACAAGGTGGACCATCCCTGGTTCCAAATATATACATACTATGGATGACTGGCTTCCTACTATTTCAACTGTCTAGGAGGTTTGGTGAGCTTTGAGTTGTCAATCTCAATTCAATCTCGTCATATAAAACCAGTTTTTGTGTAACTGACCTCCAGTTTCAGCTTCACAAGGAAAACCTATGTGAACATATTTGGTAAGGAGCAAGGGTTGTTTATGCAGGGATCCTATTCAGCCTTCCTAGTTCAGCCTCCAGGCATGCAGCTGAGCTTGAGGGGATCTTGCCCAGCTGTGAGAGCCTACAACTGTTCCACCTCCCAAACTATGCCCATTTCTGCTTCCTCCCCAGCTTGCTTATGACTGCTGTTTTTTGCAAAAACAGGAAACCTGTCACTAGACAATGAGGCTGGGCTATCATGCCCTGTAATAGGCATGGCGATCCCCTAATGACAACAAGATGATCAGCAGCCCCCACTTGCCTTGTTGCCTTTTTTCAACCTCTGCTTTGGTGCCACCCTTGCCCAAAGAACTACATACTTCCACAGCAAAGTCTGGTTGAAATAAGCAAAACATTTTGTGCCAAACCAAATCATGTGTGTTTGAAAAACCAAGGAAGAGACCCCATGTTAATCTCAGTGTTCCCAAGGTTCTAATGAACTCTACAGTCTGACTGGAAAAGCAGTTGTTTCATGGGTATCCCAACATAAGCCTCGCTTACCTTTACAATGGCCATCATAGTCCACCTGGATTTTGGAACCAGTGAGGCAAGCATCGCGATGTAGCTCACAGTGGTTCAAGTATGTCTTGCCATTGCTGCCACAAACTGGTCTCTTGTGCGGTTTGCATTTCTACAAAGAAAGAAGCCAGATAAACTGACTCAAGAGATTGATGAGGGAAGGAGGAAACTAAAGACCAGACCTCAAACAGCCTATTTGTATTAGAAGAGGGAAAGAGAGAGGGAGAGAGACTAAACATAAAAGATCAGAACAGAGTTCCAGACTTCCAGTACCCCAATGAAATGAATCTGTTAAAATGACTCCAACTTAATTCAGCGATGTTTGCTCATAATTCCCATTCTGTGTACAAGTTTCCACTTCTTTGTGAACACACAGCTTAGCTGTATGTTCAGTGTCTTTGCTTCCTGACCTACCTTAAAAGATTATCATGCAAATTGTTGAGATAATGCATGAGGAGTATTTTAGTCACCACACCACATTCCCCCGAGTGACAACAGTGACAAGACGGCTTATTTGAGGTACTGCTATTTTAAAAGCTGGTTTGAAATACGGGGGAGCAGAAGTCCCCAAACAATTTAAAATGCGATCTCATGCAATAATTTTTAAAAAATAGTTCACAAAATGGAAAGGAACTGGTACAGGAGATAGTCTTGTTACCATTTGCACTTAGGTGCATTTTCCAAACCAACAGAGCTATATAGACACAGTCTCCAGAGAAGAGAAAAAAAGAAATTAAAAGAAAAAGTTTTCTTTTTCATGAATGGGAACACCACTAAAGGGAAGAAAGTGTTTGAGCTAGCAGTCTCAGAACCCTGCTGCTTGAAGTGCTGATCCCTGACTTACCTCAATGCACAGACAAGTTGGCTCACTTTTCTCTGTCACAGCACACTCCCGGCCTGCCCCACAGAAAACATTGGCACAGATTTTGGACTTGCTCATTGGCTCCTCCTAAGGGATATACAGAGAAAATACAATAAATAAATACCAGCCACCATCAGAAAAAGACAGTCTGCTTTTCAGGTATCAGCTTTAGGGATGACTCAGTGGAGGAGTAGGACTCAGCTAGAAACCAAAACTCTCTCAGACATCAGTCACTCTGGGGCCACTTAGGAGGCACACCTACAGTTTGCAGTCTGCACACCTACAGACTGCAAACAGGGCGCAAGAACTTTGACATGAGAGTTTGGAAGAGAAAAGAGGGTGACTGTGAGGGTCAGCTGCTTTGTTTGTATGGGACTTGCAGGGCATATGGGACTAACAAGGGAGTGTGCAGGGAGTCCAGACATGGCGGCTACAGTATCTGTAGCTTCAGGCAACATGGACAAGGGGAAAAGTGTGGAATGGTGACCTGCAGTATATGTGCCATTTTTGTTTTCCTACCCAAAGAAGACTATGAACTACTCCTATTGCAAGTGCAAGCTAGCCTCCCTGCTGGAGGAAGTGAAAGGACTTCAAGTGTGCTTTTCTGCCTTGTGACTCAGTATGGGGGTTGAGGAGTTCTTGGATAAGACAGAAGGAATTCCCCAAGAAGGGAAGATGGAGGTATTTCCTAAGAAAGAGGAAATCCTTATGGGAAGTGTGGACATGTGATATTGAGGAACAAGAAAAAAGGGGGCTATTCTGGCCCATTGGATTGAGCAACTAATACTAATCTTTCTCTGTGGAGAATAATACACACCCATTGGACAAGAACTGACACCCAGAGAATGCAAACAAGGAAGAAAGACTTTCAGTTACCCATGGATGGGAGAAATGCAACTATCATCCCAAGGAAGAGGAGATGTGTGGTGGTGTAGGAGATTCCCTACTGAGAGGCAGTGGTATGCAGACCACACATGTCAACTTGGAAAGTGTACTTTCTTCCTGATGCATGTATCCAAGATGTGATGGAGAGATTGCTGAGACCCATCCATTTCAGCAATCAATAAGGTCCAAGTGCTGTTTTCATTTGTCCTTCTTGTTAAAGGTCAAGGTTCAGCAAGAGTATGCAAGATAGGGACTGAACAGCTGGCTATGAAAACAGTGTCATCAAGAAAAGTTTGGTTTCTTATGCTACCTGTGTGAAGGACTCCTAGCTAGAGATAAGGTGCACCTCATGAGGTCTGGGAAGAATGTATTTGACAAGAGTCTCACAAACCTCATCAAGACAACGATAGACTAAGTACAAAGAAGGAGGGAGACAAAAACACAGAACCAGGGAAGATAGTAGGAGTTGATATCCATGGTCTTCAATGTCTGAATATTAATGCACACGGTAAAGGAAACAAAGAACAAATCTGGAATCCTAACATCGGAAGGCATATGTTATTTGATAGACACTATGGAAATATAGTGGGATGAAATATGGTGGAGTATGGTATTTGAAGGGTGTAACTTGTCCAAAAGGAATAGGCCTAAAAGAAAGGGAGGTAGAATTGCATTATATGTCAAGAATACGTACACCTGCACAGAAATCCAGGAAGTTGAGCATGGAAGTCCAGCGGAAAGTGTCTGAGCAAGAATTAAAGGTGAGAGGAATAATTGTGGGAGTCTCATACAGACCACCTGGCTAGCTGAAGTTACAGAAAATGCTTTCCTTGCACAGATTAACAAATCTTCAAAGAAGAAAGCCACAGTGCTAATGGGGACCAACAATCCTGATCTCTGCTGGAAGTCCAACTCACCTAGAGAATGGGAGGTCCAATGAATTCTTGACTTGCTTTTTGTGGACTGCTTCATCATTCAAAAGGTGGATGGATGAACAAGGGGGTCTGCTATCCTGGACTTAATCCTTACCAACAGGGAAGAATTGGCCAAGGAAGTGAGAATTGTGATATCAAGATATTTTAAATTTAATAAATAAATAAAAAAAAGCTAAAGGTAATCAGGTGTGTACCCTGGAGTTCAGGAAAGCAGAGTTAAATGGCTACAGGGGAAATTAAGTCTTATCCCTTGGCTGAAACTTCTACAAGAAAAAAGTCCAGGAAGGGTTAGATATTCACTATCTTTAACAAGATACTGAAGGCACACTCAAACAGTTCCCATGAGCAGAAAAGTTGAGCGATATCTAAGGAAACCAGTGTGACTGCACAAAGGACTTCCTGAGAAGTTGAGAAGTAAGATGTTCATGTACAAGAGTCTGCTTTTACAAGAAATGTCAAGAAGTTAACAAAGGAACACTACATAATACAGCCCACACCTGCAGGGATGATTTCAGGAAGATTGAACATAAAATAAATGGAAGCTTGTGAAGAACACCAAAACAACAAAAACATTTTTTTCCTGGCTATGTCTATGTCCAAAAGAAGGGGAAGGTCAAGGAAGTAATAGGACTGTTTTGTGGAGAAGATGATGCGGTAGTAACAGATGATGGACAGAAGGTGGAGCAGCAACTCTTACTTTGCATCTGACCTCCCACAGGAGAAAGATGACCCAACCAAACAACAGTTAAACTAATGAAGAGATAAAGAGGTAAAAAGATGGTAAAGGAACTCCAGCTTACTTTAAATGAATTCAAGTCCAAGCACCAGGTGAACAACACTCCAGGGTACTGAAGAAGCTTGTGGATGTAATAACAGAGCCACTGCTGGTAATCTTTGAAGACAAATATTATTTGTCTGTAGAGAATGAATGAAGTGCCCAAGATCTGGGGATGAGCAAATGTCCCTATCTTTAAAAAAAAAAGGGGGGGAAGAAGATCCAGGAAAATACAGACCAGAGAGCCTGACATCTACACACAGAAACATCCCATAACAGATTATTAAGCAGAATGTCTGTGATCACTAAGAAAATAATAGGCTGTTTTCCTGGAGCCAGCATGAGTTTGTCAAGAATGAGTTGTGTCACAATAACCCCATCTCCTTATTTCGATAGAGTGACTAGCCTAGTAGATCATGGGAAAGCATACTATGAACACAATATGCTTAGATTTCAGTTTGGCATTTGACAAAGTCTCCTGTGACATCCTTGTTGATAAAATGGTAACATGTGGGCTGGATCAGTGGTTCTTAATGGTAGGTCCAGGACCCACCAGTGGGTTTTGACCCAATTTTTGGTGGTTCATAAAACTGACAGGGCAGATAAGGCTATGTGCATCAAGGGTTAAACAAGCTGCTACTTGGGGGGAACACTACTGTCCAATCACTATTATAGCCACACCCCTTGGCATTTACAAATCAGGTAGCAGCCTAAAGGACCTCTACACAGTTTGCGACCCACTAGGCTAGATCAGGGGTGCCCAAACCCCAGCCCTGGGGCCACTTGCGGCCCTCGAGGCCTCTCAATGTGGCCCTCAGGGAGCCCCTAGTCTCCAATGAGCCTCTGGCCCTCCGGAGATTTGTTGGAGCCCACACTGGCCCAACGCAACTGCTCTCAGAGTGAGGGCAACTGTTTGACCTCTTGCATGAGCTGTGGGATGAGGGCTCCCTCCACTGCTTGTTGTTTCATGTCTGTGATGCAGTAGCGGCAGCAAAGGAAAGGCCAGCCTTGCTTTGTGCAAGGCCTTTTATAGGCCTTGAGCTTTGCAAGACCTTCATTCATTCATATAAGTTCATCTTTAATATATTATTTATGTAAATCTATGTAAATTTATTCACATTTTAAATGTAAATTAATTCTTTTTTCCCTGGCCCCCAACACAGTGTCAGAGAGATTATGTGGCCCTCCTGCCAAAAACTTTGGACACCCCTGGGCTAGATGATAGGTGAGTTAAAAGCTGGTTGAATCCCAATGAGCTCTAATAAATGGCTTCAATTAACCTGAAGACAGATATTCCCTGAGTGGAGAGTGGGTTACCACAACATTCAGTCTTGGTCCCTACACTGCTCAACATTTACATAAATGACATGGATAAGGGAGTAAATAAGAATGCTTATCAAATCTGCACACAATGCTGGGAGAGGAAGCTAACACCCTGCAGAACTGAATCAGAATTCAAGTTTATCTTGACAGGTTCAATCACTAGGCCAGCCATTTTCAACCACTATGCCGTGGCACACTGGTGTGCTGTGAACGGTCTGCAGGTGTGCCATGGGAGTTTGGGGGGTCATTTTTTAGTAGGGTCATTAGGGATGTGAGCCCCCCACCAGCAGCATGGTGCGCCTTGCCAATTGTCAAAAAACTGATGGTGTGCCTTGACAATTTCATTACCTTATCAGTGTGCTGTGAGACAAAAAAAGGTTGAAAATCACTGCAGTAGGCCCATATCAACAAGATGAATTTCAACAGAGACAAATGTAAAGTCTTGCAAGTATGTACAAAACACCACGAGCACAACTTCAGGACAGGGAATACCTGTAGGCTTACTTTTACAGGAAGTTCTCACCCATATGTCTCACTTGTTTCAATGTCGTTTTGCTTTCTTAAATCTGCCTCCTGTCAGCATAAGGATTTCGAAGCAGCACCTCAAGTGTCAATGAAAAATTTGATCCCTGCCGCCCAGTTTGATTGGACTGCCCAATTCCGGTCACTGTGCCAGGCCAAAAGGAGGTCTCATCTCTGCACCACCCTCCCCTCTTCCTTTCCCCTTCTGCAACAATACCCCACCACCAACTATCCCCTAGATGGGCTGCTCACATTTGGCAGGCTTGAAGTCTCGCTAGTGAGGTGCAGCTTGCTGCTGCTTCTCTGCCAGTTTGCAGGGAGATCGTCTCACAAACCCCTGCAATGCAGTGACGAAAGCTCCGTGGCTGCGTGCCCAAGTGGCTGCAGTCACAGCTGAAGGTTCAGGGGACACTCTTGTTTACATAATCTCCTTAAGGTAGAATTGGTTTCATTATACGTTGTTTCAGTTAAAGTTGCAATTTCTAAGACTCTCTCCAGGACATTAAGATAGGATTGTGCTCTTAGCAGACCATAAGCTGCACATTAGCCGGCGGCTCAGGACAAATTGCAATATGACTCGCAAGTCAACTTGAGTCTGGGGCTGGAGACCTGTGACTCTACATGCCATTCTGCACAGTGACTCCAGCACATCCCTGTTAAAGCCTGAATGCCCCCTCCCCCAGTGTGGCTTTGGTCCAGATCACATGCCCCCATGAATGCTATTTTTGATAAAAGCAAAAAATGTTAACAGCCAGCAACACATTGATCATGTCATTATTTTGACCCGTTAAAAGGGGGATTTGACCAATTCATGGAGGCTGGGTCCAGGGAGGGCTATTAGCCATAACTAGGTTGAACCTCCATATTCAGAGCCAGAGCTACTAAAAATACCATGAATGCTAACAAGGGCAAGCAGTAGAGGGCTGTTGTATTCATGCTTCCTGGAAGCACTTGGCCAGACAGTGTTGGAAACAGGATTCTGAACTAAATGAACCATTTGGCTGCTTCAGCAGGGCTCTGCTTACATTCTTAAGTCTGCCTCCTGTCAGCAAAAGGATGTGCTTACTTTGAAGCAGCACCTCAAGCGATTGGGGGGGGGGAATCACCATCCAGCCAGTTCTCTAGACATCCTGGTCATGTTAGCACTGAGCCAAGTAAGTTATTCGGCTCTTTTCATTGGCAGCTCAGATGTATAACTGAGGGAATCCAAACACTGAAAAGCTTTTATGAGGGTATCCTGGTGAGAAGGAGGTGCTCTGTAGACAGTGTGTCTTGGCTGGAAAGTTCAGAGACATTTCAAATCTGTGTGGGCAAATCTTTGTGTTGTCCACATCTATGTGGGCAAATAAATCCTTTAAGGACAAGGACAGTTTTAAAGGATCCTTTAACAACTTCCTGAGGGAGTAAGCCTGTATAATGGCTGTACCATTTCAGGAGGTTCACATAACTGGATGCTCTTCCATTAAAAGACACAGAGAGAGAGAGAGAGAGAGAGAGAGAGAGAGAGAGAGAGAGAGAGAGATCCTGCGCATAGAGAACAAGCATGACACAAAGAAGGCTCGGATATAACAGAACCCTTCAGTCTAGCATCTTGCTTTTGATAAGCAGGAAGATTTCTTTTTGGGGAGAAGCATGTGAGTTCCCACCTGCAGTCTGAAGTGGTGTAGCCCAGACACAGGTTTACTACTTCAATGAGAAGCAGTTTTCTCTGAGTTTCAGAGAAAACAGGAAAAGGTGATCTGTGCTAGCTGAAACGTATTATCATAGGCACAGAAAATATAAGGTGTGATTTTCAAATTAGGCAGTGAAACTCTTATTTTATCTTCTAGATCAAACTTTTTAGCACTTTTCAAAACAGCATTTTATTGGGACCAACCTAGCTTTACAAGACTAAAAAAAAGTTTCACTTTACCAGCCACTCAAGCCTCTGTTTTTAATCTTTTTACTACCTCCAGGGGAACTACCTCAAGGGGAATTACCTTCTGGAGCTTTGTTGAGCTCCATGTTCATTGGATCTGGACCATTCTGGTGAGCTTGCATTTCCCTTTGCAGTGGACCAAGGCAAGGTCGCCTATTCATGAGGAAATGTGCACACGCTTCTCCGTTTTGGTTTCCATAGGGCTCAATACACTTTCCTTGTCCACTATTGGTTTGTCACTTTCGCAGCCTGCCAAAAATCAGGTCACAACCCAGTGGTGGGTTCCCACCCACAGTTTGAGAACCATTGTTCTAGATGCCAGGAGATACTGCTGTTGAAAGAAGTGGTGGCTGTCTCCTAAAACTGAGGGGATGGCAGCTTGGGGAGGGGGGGCATCCATGACCATGTCTATAGTGAACACTGAAGTGACATGGCACTTCTCTTGCCCACATTTGGCCAGATGTAGAGGCAGACTGCCAGTAACACTAGTCCACCTCCACAACAGTCTGTGCAAAGGAAAGAAGGGTGGGGGGTGGTGCTAAATCGACATTTAAGCACCTCACAAAGCATTTGTATTAAAAGGCCAACTTTGTAAAACTTTTCCTTACATGTCACAAAAGTTTCCACTGTTTTGGTTTTGGATGCCAGCCAAAAAACATACTCCACCCACCTTACATAGTCTTGGCTCTCACATATTTTTTGCTAACAGATGCAAAATGCACTGCTGGGGGAGGAAAGAGACCGTGCCCATTCAATCAGATCTTAAATCTCCAAGAGATTGGCCAATCACTGCATAGCAGGGAGAGTTACAGCAAGGCAAGAGTGGTTGAAATCACCATTTTAAAAGCAGCAACTGCCTCCCTGCAGACTTGACGTGAGAGCCAGCTGAGCAGAAAACATTGCTCCCTGATTTTGTCAGTGGACTGGAATGCCCTTAAAAGAGACAAGGGAGCAAAAATGTCAAAGGCAAGTAACAGCAACGTTCATCACTGCCTCAGCAGCTTTTGAAACATTTCTATCAATCACAGCATGTTTGCAAACAATAAATACAGCCAGGACAACTCAGTATGAAATTGCTTATAGTAGCTTCTATGAAAATACTAAAACATCATCGTCAGCCCTGCATCCCACTCCAGCCAGATGTGAGGGCAGAGCCCAAAAGCTGAACATGGTGGAGCACAGGAGTGATGTCACCACTAAGTGCCAGATAGCTGAACTGCGGGGGAGGGGGAGGAGGTCCAGCGAGGGACCAGCGGGCGATGCTTAGGCTATAGAGGGGTTAGGCTGAAATCAACCCAGAAAGGGAGCTTGAGGAGGATATGGCAGGGTGGGTGAAGAGGGAGAGAAGGGTGTGGAGAAAGAATGGAGAGGCAGAGAAAGAGGCAATGGGGTGGGGAGGAGGGTGGATTGGGACCAGGAGGTGGGTAGTTCTGGCAGCAGGGTTCACACCAAAATTTAACTCCCTTCCTGGCCTTGATTCACCTGGTCTATGTTGTCTTGCAATAGCAATTTCACTGGCACAGGTCCAAGTAGACCTGGTGGGCTGGTACAGCATTACTCTGGGGTAAATGCACAAATGATTCCTTATCCCAAAGCTACTGCACAAAACTCTTGTGCAGGATACAGCAGGTACCACACTGGCACTGCTATATCACCACATCCGGAGCTATGGTGGATTGGGCTGTTGATCAAATCAATGACTTCTCTGAATCTTTCCTTTGGTTAACTCCTCTGGGCTCCTCCTAGTTGACACTTAGTTTCTCCACTCCTAAAACCTCTTTTCATTTAGCTTTCCAATTCCCCTACTGTCTTATAGAATTGAACAAGCATTCTGCCAGTGCTAACTGCTGTAAAAGAGCTGTAAAGCAGTTTCCAGAAGCATGCTCAGTAGCATGATGCTAGGATGCAGGTGGGAAGGGTAGAGCCTTCCTGCCCATATCAATGACTCTCTCGCTGCCGGCTGGAACAGATAAGCCAGTGGGAGAAGCAGAAGGGGGCAGGGAACGGCAGAACAGGGGCAGGGAGGGGTGAAATCAGGCAGGGAGGGGGCATAATTGAGAAGGAGATTGCAGGTGGGGTTGATCTGGTGGCAATGGCTTATGTGAAACAATGGACCATGCAGACATCCTTCAGCACTCTACTGTGTTGTGCTACTGGCTGACTATTGGTCAAGACAATCCACCTGATCATAGCCAAGGGGAGTTTTCAGCAAGCACAGGAGTGAAAACAAAATATAACAAAAAAAAAAAGGAGGAACTGCTTCCTCATGGTGCAATCTCATGCCACTGGGGAGTGTATGTGATATTATAGTCATGAAAAAAGATGGTGAGATTAAGGGGGGAAAAGTCATTTAAAGTGGCAGGATGAACCATTTCAGGTAATGTTGTAGAAGCGGCTCTACAATGTTGTAGAGAAGCAGAAGGCACTTTAAACCACATTAAAGAGGAGATCAATAAATAAAAGCTGGAATTCTAAGCACAGTTCCTGGGTTTCTACGAATAGAGCAGTTACGACAGAGCAGCATTTATCTAAAGTGTGCTCCTAGGAGCCCTGGGACTCCCCAAGGCATCTTCAGCGGTTCCACTTATGACACTGATGGTGTCATAAGTGGTTGCCATCTGCTTACCACTGTGTGTCTCTGTGCGTGCACCAGCGCTCTGGAGCTCCCCTAGACTGCAAGCATGTGCCAGCGGGGCTTCCTGAGATTCCATTTAAGAGCATAAAGGGCTCTGGAGACCGAAAATTTTGAGAACCGCTTCTACAGAGAATAATTCGACAGAGTAATTAAACCAATTCTACCTGTGAGTAAGCATATACAGAATCTTGCTCTAAGGTTGCCAATCTGAGATTGGTAATGCCAGCCCACCTTGGCCTTGCCGTAGCGAAGGAGCATTATGCATGAAATGGAGAAAATGCTTTATATGCGGTGCAGTGTCTCTGCAGTGCTAAAGGGTTCTAGTTTGAAAGCCAAATGTACGTCTTTCTTGCACCTAATGCTGGGTTAATCCTCTATAATCAAATTCTTATTCATTACTCATGGTTAGCCTGCTGATGAGGCTGGGTGAGGTGACCAATTCAGGTGGTGATTGTTGGGAGATGGTGGGAATCCTGTAAAGTTCTTGCACCTGCCTGCCTACCCGGCCCGTCCACTCGCTCAATCTGCATAGCTGGTCCAGTGCCAACTACCCTCTTCCTCTTCTTTGCATACTTTTAAAGCTCCTCTCTCTACTCCAGCATGAACTGAATCTGATAAATCTGGTCACATTAGAGTTATTCTGTGCCGCTTTTTTGGGTAATATTCACTTCTCCTAATTTTACATCCAGATAACTATTAGTTCCTCAAATTAGACTTCTCAATTATTATCAAGGTGGCTTAATGACAAAAGATACAACATTATATTTAAAATGGTCAAACTAGCTCAGCGTTTCTCAACCAGTGGTACTCGTACCACTAGTGAAATTAGAAGTGGTGTCCAGTGGTACTCACGGGACCCCCAGACTCCCACCGCCTGGCAGCGAGACCAGCAATGCAATGTGACAAGCAGCATTAAGAGGCTCGGCTTGGCAGGCAGAGTTCCAGCGTGCGCTTTTCGCGAGCTCAAAAAATCCCTTTCATCTGCCTTGAGCCTCTTACCAGTGTTTGCCGCATTGCGTCTGGCCTCCCAATCCAGAAGTAACTGGTGGTGACAAAATCGCCAGTTACTTCCGGTGGTACTTCCAACAGGTGAACCATGCAACGTGGTACGGCTGGGGACAAATGTTGAGAAACACTGTACTAGCTGATTAAAAAATACTTGAGAAGGGCATAAAGCGCACACAAATTGCGTTTAAAGCTCATGAGAAGACATACTTTGTCTGGTGCTGGCATGGTTGTGATTGTGCTATTAGGAAGGAATTCCATCATCTGGGGACTATCACCAAGAAAGCTCTTTGTAACCATGAGTATATGGCAGGGACGTGGGGTGAGGGGAGGGAGATCCACCCAGGTTGTAGTCCATGGGAAAGAGCCACAGGCACAGAAATCAGAAAGCGTACAGAGCCGGAAAGTGGGTGGAGCACATGTGCAATTACAGGGGAGGCTGTGGCTCTTTTCCATGGACTACAACAGAGGTGGGTCTGCCTCCCCTCACCACATACCCCTGATAAAAGGTTTCAAAATTTGGCTGCCCTTGACAACATTTCAGAGGCTTTGTACAAAGGGGGGCAGGTTTTCACAGATATGAGACATGAGAGCACCACTGTATGAACTGACTCCCTATTGTCTTCTAGGCTCAATACAAGATACTGATGAATATCTATTAAAATTTGAGTGGCTTCTACCCAACGTATCAGAAATTACTCTAGTACCGAACTCGTATGTCCCATTATTATCTCAAAGGTTGACCAGGAGTACTCCTTTAAGATTCCCATCCTTGTATCACAGTAAAACCACAAAAGAACACAGACACATTTTCTGTGGTCAACTGTGGAATTTCTCTCCCCAAGAGATTTGCTAAAGCCTGAGTCTAACAAAGCCTGGGCCTGAATTTCATCCAGACAGGATATAAGACTTCCTTATTTCAGCTAGCAATGGCTAGAGATGGAATGGCACTTGGGTGTATGGAGGTGTGTGTACAGCCTCAATATTTGTTAATTTTATTTATTTTATCTTGATGGCTTTTAATATGCATTCTGACATCACGGTACCTGCTCTGAGCCTTCAGAAAAGAATGGGATTCAGACCTACTAAAATAAAATATGAATACATTTTAGACTGGAAGACTCACTGGAGTGTGTTAGCGTAAGCCACATTTATTTCACTAAGCTTGTGCCAAATCAGCTGTGTATTATATTTTAAAGAAACCTCTCCTTCAACAATCTGAGAGGATGAACAGAAGAGATCTTCCACCAGGAGAGCTGCTTTGCTTTAGGAGCAGGTTAAAAACTGCAGTACTACAGGAGATTTTTAGGAAGAGAGAAAGACAAACAAAATTTGGCTCAATCCGGAGCCCTGATTAGGCATTCCAGGGGAAAAAATGAAGTATTCTTAATAAGAGTTCTGTGATTTTGAAAAGCAAGATTCCATAGGGTTTGGTTACAGACCCTTTTTATGCAAATAAAGTAATAATCAAAGGTGCCCTTATTCATCCTCTTTCCCCACCCTTCACCCTCTGTGCCAGTAAGTTCAAACTGTTCAGGAAAGAGCTAAGAGTCCCACATTGTGGCAGGAATGGCTTGTCACATTTTCCAGGCTCCTAGGATGAAAGCTGCATCAGCACCTGCCTGCTAAATAAGTAAAAAATGTCACACTGTAGTGAATTTTTCCTCTGCTACACAGCAGATAAATTTTTCACAGACCAGCTAACACCAACTAGCTTTCTTTTTCTTTTCTTTTTTTTCTTTCTTTTTTTTCTAAAGAGAGGACATTCTAACATGAAAAAGTTAGTGAAATTTCAGTTGGGAATTCACCTACTAGGAAAAATAATGTGGCCATTAGGCCAATACATGCCCATTCAATGTAAGGAGTTGCATTGGAACTCTGCCTCTAGTTGAGCAGTTAAAGCAGCAATTTTCAACCACTATGCCACGACCCATTGGTATGCCATGAATGGTCTGCAGGTGTGCCTCAAGAGTTTAGGAGAGGGTCATATATTAGTAGGGCCATTGGGGGATGTGAGCCCCCTGCTAGCAGCGTGGTGTGCCTTGTCAATTGCAAAAAAAAAACAACACCTGACAGTCAACCCAATCCTAACTTGCACTGAAACAAGTTCAGTGCTGACAGAAGCTCAGCCCAAGGCAAGGGGAACTTTCCCCCCTTAACCTGGGGAGAGCTGCTGCAGCCCCAATGGGTCCACTTGGATCTGTGTCACCTAAAGAAGTGGCACAAATCTGAGAAGCCCAGGACTGCCCCGGGGCATGACTGCTGGATCCTGGCCCCGCCTCCTGCTCCCCACCTGCCTGCCTGCCCCTGGAAACACCTGCCGCCTGCCCTCCTCCAAACGCCTCCCTCCCACCTCCTTCCTGCCTTCCCCAAGGCTCCCCAGATCCCTGTGCCAGCCAAGCTTGGCCAATGCAAACTCACCCAGCCCAGGACTCACATCAGCGCAGTGAGGCCAGCACATGTCCATGCGCCAGCCTATCTCCCCGAAAAGTTGTGCAAAAGTGCTTTACGGCACTTGTGCCGTAAAGGGACTTGTGCCAGCTGAAGCAGCACTCAGAATTGCGCCCAGTGTGCCTTGACAATTTTGTACTTTGAAAAAAAAGTACTGTCTCAGTGTACCATGAGTTGAAAAAGGTTGAAAATCACTTCTCTGGTGGTAGAGCAGCTCTAGTAGTTATACTGCACAGTATGTGCCCCAGTTCTGACATATAAGAAAATAGGAGCCTCTTCTACTGTCGTAAATCCCTCCCCCACCCCAATAGCCTAATCCTGGATATCATATGGATTGAAATGATAATAGAGAGACAAGGCAAGCCTTATTGTGCCCACAGCTGCCAGGCAAGAGCAGTTGCATACCGTTTTGTAAATCTCCCAATTGCAAACCGGATCTTGATCTACTTAGGTACATTCAGCGGGCAACTTCTGGTTGACTAACATGGGACATGACCCTAATTTTGGTGCCAATGTGTACCTCTAGGGCTTTAACATTGCTGAAAATTTAGCAGGCCTGATCACTACGAATGAGAGGTCAAAGTTATGACAAAAGGACACTATTCTCAGGACCACATCACACAAGCATATAAACACAATATTCTAGAGAAGATGCTCAAAAGCACCTCTCTTTGTTTTCAAACAGTGGCATGGAGTGGCAATCCTGGTCAGAGCTGGGGTGCGCAGGGCAGGGGAAGTTCATTCTATCCTAACAGTTATTCTAAACCCGAAAATCATCTCAGTGAAGGGGTGATTCACGCCTGTTCAGGAGAGCAATTTTTCAGTTTAAAACAGTGCATTGGGGAGAATGAACTTCCCCTGCCCTGCGTGCCCCAGTTCTGACTGGAACTGCCACCTCACATGGCTGTTTTAAGGCAAAAGAGAGGTGTGTCCACTTGGAAGCTCATGTCTGGAGCACACATTTACCAAATATTTGTAGAGTTTGCCCATTAATGACTCTGAGGGCCAAATCCTATCCAACTTTCCAGCCCTGATGTAGCCATTCCAAAGAGGTATGTGCTGCATCCTGTGGTGGAAGGGCAGTTATGGAGGCCTCCACAAGTTAAGGGAATGTTTGTTCCCTTGCCTCGGGGCTGCACTGCAGCTGCAACGGTGCTAGAAGGTTGGATAGGATTGGGCCCTGAATTCACTGGCAGAGGTGAGGGCTCTGAGATGAACACTCAGCAGATTGTGCATGAGAAGAGCAGTCTAGAGTTTTTAAATCAAGAGAATCAAAGACAGAGCGACAGAGCTGTGAAGGCGAAACTACACATCACGTATGTGTGAGTTTTCCCTTCCATTTTTCTTTTTTTTCTTTTAAATAGCATGTAAAGAGACACACAAAATGCCATGAAACTATAGTGGGAGGCAGAAGAGCTTTAGTTCATAGCCCTTGCCATCATTTCTTGACTGCACTATTGACAGTTACATTGAAAGCCAAGGGAAGCTTGTTAAAAACCAAAAGTAACGAGCAGGGTTGTGTGTGATTAGGATCGAAACTGTGGTAGGGCTAGAAAGTTTGGGTGCTTTCTCTCTCTTTAAAAGAAAGAACAAAAGCCAAACCCGAAAGTTCTTCAGAGTTAGCTGGAGGTGGGGATGCAGCCTTGAAATGGATTACACAAGTTGATCTCTGGGGATCTACTGCTTGCAGCAGGCGTTCTTTTTTTGCCTTAATGTGTGATATGCTTGCATTTTTGAAAAATGACAACAAATATTACAAAGGCACCATAAGTCTTCAGTGAGCTCTCTCTCTCTCTCTCTCTCTCTCTCTCTCTCTCTCTCTCTCTCTCTCATCTAAGGAAAACTAGACCCAGTAGGATTGCCTCTGGAACTTCTCATTGCTCAGAAATTATATAGCACATATACAGCACAATTATAGCACACAGTTTTGAAAATCTTTACAAAGAGCCTTTTATTATGGGAGGACTGAGACAAAGAGATCTTAAGGTACCTTTCTTTGAACCACTAAAAACAAACCACGTGTAATCAGAAGCCAAGAGCCAAACTGGAAGATGATGGAAGAGACATTCAACATTTTTGGTTTTTACATTAATCCTGGCACAGAAAGATTTGACTGGACTTGACCACTGAACGTTGATACCAGATTGCTGGAAGCCCTTGGGCTAAACTGTGCTCTTGGCTCCACCTACCCCACTGGCATGGTGGGTGCCACCAGCACAAAGTGGGCTCTATGATGGGAATAGGTCTCAACCAGTGCCTGTCCTGGTCAACCCCTTGGGTGGAGGATATGCTTAAACCTTTCACTGCAGGCCATTTGCCTGATCAAAATCACACACATAGCTGCAGCTTTCCCACTAGTGATGGAAAAACACCAGGTCCAGGTATCCCTTTTCTCGCAGGGAGAAAAGCAGTTGGGGAGGAGTTTAATCGGGCAAATGGTCCACAGAGAAAGGGCTGACAATTCTTCAGCTGGAGTAGTGGCAAGAAGATGTCAGGCAGAGTAAAGGAGCCTGCAACACAACTTCGGTGACCTTGCCATGGAGGTGAAGGATGGGAGACAGGTGCATGTCAGGTTGGGAGAGGAACTACATCTCCACTGTCATGGTGGTAAATATGTGGCTCCTTTACAAAAGTGACCCAGTTATTCCGTGAGGGCTATGAGAGGTTTGTGAGGAGTTGCTTAATATCAGCATATAGGAAGATCAGTGGTCATTCCCTCATGTGTTGGCCAGTGATCAAGCGGCCAGATGTAAACAGAATGAAAAGAATATAAGAAGAGCCCTGATGGATCAGGCCAAAGGGCCATCTAGTTCAGCTCCCTGTATCTCACAGTGGCCCACCAAATGCTGTAGGAAGCACACAAAACAAGATACATGTATCTTGTCACTGTTCCTTTATTTCTAGGGAACCAAATCTTTCACTTTTTTTTTTTGCAACAAGGGAATGTGGAATCTCCATTTTCTTGGCATCCAAGGTCTCCCCTGAAAGGAGTGGGAATGGAATCCAGTCTGATTTTTCTCCATTGCTCCATGAAACCTCTGCCTTGTACAATACCATGCATGCTATGTAACTAAACATTTTTCATCTCCGGAATGAAAGTGCATTTGAGAAACTATTACTACAGACATATCTCGATAATACAATAGGTTAGATCACTACCCAAAAGCAAATATCCCCATAAAGCAAATTACAGGCTTTAAAAAAAAAACTTTTTTGCAAAGTAAGAGGCTTGCACTACACTTAGGAGACATATCTAATTAATAATTTCAATAGTAATACAACAATATGGTGCAGGTTGACTTGCTTGGTTCAGCTTGGACTCAGCTGATGTGCTTTAAGAACAAGGCAAGAGCCAAAAATTTAAAAAATGAATATAATTGAAAAGCACCATATCACAAAGCAAATTGCCATAAAACAAGGTATTCCTGTGTATACTATATAAGTACTATTTAATGCTTTAGGAAGGGAAGCCCAAAGTGAGCTGCCATCTCAACCAATACCCCAATTCCACATCCCCTTACCCACCCCAGTGCACATGCACATGAGCGGATATGCACATGTACACATGCATACACAGAGAGCACTTCACTCACACATTCTGCTCCTACTCCACTGCCATGTTTTGTAAATTGGCTTGGTAGAGAGAATGCTAGGAGCAGAACCTTTCCACTTCCAGCATACACTCTAAAGGCCACATTACAAGAAACAACAGCAGGGCTGGAGGCTGGAGGAGGTAAACCCACCCCATCCTCCTCTTTCATGAGGCAGGCAATGGATCAAGGGAGGTGGTGGGCAGGTACATGGTATGGAGTACTCCCATCAGCTTATAGCCTATCTAATCCACTGCCTGAGGTAAAGGATTCAACCAGCCTCAAGACTGGGCCAGCCCTGCAGACTAGGCCAGCTTCAAGACTGGGCCAGCCCAATAATATTATAAATTGCATCTTTGTTAACTTTGGTAATAAGGGACGACATGAATAATTTTCCCAGAGAAAATCAGGTATATTTGTTTATTTACTTACTTAAGTCCAAATTACAATGGTCCAGGATCAGATATACTGTACTATCTGCATCTGATGTAAAAGAAGGGAAAGAATGCTCACAAAGAAGAGGGCAGGAGGCAACCCATGAGGGACCTCAGCTCTTCATAATGCTCAGTCTGTTCTTCTGTCCAAAGCAGCTTGAGTTTATTTTCTTTAAATCACTTCCACATTTCCTAGCCATAATTACCAAATATTTTGTCTCTGACTTCACTTTCAGGAAGGCTGCAACTCTGTGAATTGAGTCACCATTCCTTTATTTCTGGAGAGCCAAATCTTTGACTTTTTTTGAATGAGATGCTGGGTGTGTACACAATAAGGCAAAACAAAACAAAACAAAATACTTTGCAAAGTGGAGGATCGCCCAAACGGGGTAGCAGAAAACAAATAGGTGCCACCCACAAAACCTGATATTTGGAAGGAGACTTTTGCGGCCTTCTTTCACTCACAGGCCTCCAAAAGACAGACAAAAAAACAGACATAGAAAATATTCTCCAGACAAAAGAAAATATTTCTTTATCCAGTGTGTGATTAGTCTGTGGAACTCCTTGCCACAGGATGTGGTTATGGCATCTGGCCTGGATGCCTTTAAAAGGGAATTGGACAGATTTCTGGAAGAAAAGTCCCATCACGTGCAACCTCCTGATTTTAGAAGTAGGCTACTTCAGAATGCCAGATGCAAGGGAGGGCACCAGGATGCAGGTCTCCTGTTGTCTTGTGTGCTCCCTGATGTATCTGGTGGGCCACTGTAGATACAGGAAGCTGGAAAAGATGGGCCTTTGGCCTGATCCAGTGGGACTCTTCTTATGTTCTTAAATCTATCAATAGCTGCTTCGCAAGTAACCATGAGACACCTCACTTCGTTTCCAGGGAAAGAATAAACTTTCCATGAGCGAAGAAGCAAAGTTGTTCTTCCGAACCCAGAGGAGGGAGTGTGCTTTGGAGGGACCACAAACCACAATGCTCCCTTTAAGCTCTTGCTCCACAAGGGAAAGGAAAACCCAACTCAGAGGAGATCCAGTGGATCCGTTATTCCCTCCTGGTCCCAAGTTCCAGGCCATTCCCTCGCCGGAGGCCTTTGCCCCAGGAGTGGCCCCTGCCTGGAATTCCAGCGCGCTCCTCCTCCCTCCCCCGGCCCGCACTCTGGTCGACATCTGCAGGGCGCCTTTCCTCCCAGGCTGCCTGTGCCAAGAGGCGGCCCCTCCCTGCTTCCCTCCCTAGCCTCGCATCTCCTACCTCCGCTCGGAGCCCCGAGGCGACCCCGATCATCAGGACGATGCAGGCGGACAGGCTCTTCCAGGACTGCGGAGGGGGAGAGAGGAAAGGAAAGAGGGGGCGTCATTGCGCGCAGCGGCAGGAGAGAAACTTCTTGGGCGCGCGGGTCCCTCTCCCACCCCGGGGTTCCCACCCCGAGCGGGGGGCCCCGATCCCCGGACCCCTCACCATCTTGCTGGCTTCTGCTGCAGCCACGGGGGGGGGGCTTCGAAGGAGGGAGGCCGGGCGGGCAGGCTGCGCTCCCTGCTTCCTCCTCTCCAAGGAACGAGCTGATGCTGGAATGGGAACGCCACTCGCTCCCTCCCGCCGCCAGCAGCTCCTCCCCGCCGCCCCTCGCAGCCCTCCTCCTTCCCCTCCTTTCTTCCATCCCACCCCCTCCCCAACGCAGGCCAGCCAGACAGTCCCAGGGAGGGGGCGTCGTCGGCGCGGATGCTGGCGGGACGGCGCATGCTGAGCGCACAGCGCTCCGGGGCCACTCCAGGCGATGCTCGCGGGAAGAGGAGAGCTGAGCTGGACCAAGGGAAAGGAGGGCCAGCGAGCTCCCCTGCCGCCTCTGCACTGCTGCTGGGACCCAGCTGAGGGTGGGGTCCAATCCGATCTTGAGAGTTGGGTCCAGTTGAGGGTCCAGTACTATCTAACTTCCCAGCACTGATGCAGCTGTGCCAGTGGGGCTCCCATTGCATCCTGCTGTGGAGGAGCAGGGCAGAGGCCTCCTCAAGGTAAGGGAATGTTTGTTCCCTTACTACGGGGTTGCATTGCGGGGTTACACTGAAGTTGGATAAGATTGTGTCCTGACTGGCTCAGCTCACAGACACTCTGCTTGCCCTGAGCTGGCTACTGGAAGCTTTGGCTGCCTGAGAACCTCTGCCGCTTTGGCGACAAGAAATGGCAGGCCCTCAGATTCAGACCAGCTGCCGGTGTCTTTCTCTTCCTTCCCACCTGACAGACAACAGGCCTCACTTGCCCTCTTTGCCTCCTTTGCTCACCTTGTGAAAGTTTCATTTTCTGTCCATCTGTCCACGGTCCCAAGACCTAATGCAACAGCCTCAGTTTGCTCCTACGCAATACCAAGCCCAGCTCCAGCTTGGTACCCAAGCCTTGACAATTGTGCCAGGTTGGCTCCCTTATGTCTGCAATATGTTGCGGACACAACCCTACCTAACCCTAACCATAGGCTGTCTCCACTGAGAGACCTTTGGACCCTATGTGACTCCAACCCACCCTCAATGCCCAGAGTGCTCCTGCCACTCACCACACACTGCCATTTCCAGCCTAGTTGGGAGAGATGGAGATGCAGAGGCCAGGCCAGCAATTTTCAACCTTTTTCATCTCATGGCACACTGACATTGACTAACATTGTCAAGGCACACCATGTCAAGGCACACTGGTGTTTTGACAATTGACAAGTCATACCATGTCAATTGGTGGCGGCAGGGAGTCTCACATCCCTCAAAGGACTAATAAATGACCCTCCGCCAAACTCCCACAGCACACCTGCAGACCATTCATGGGACACTGGTTGAAAATCACTGGAATAGGCACTAGACTAGACTTGTATGTCACAAGTTTTTGTACTGAAAGATGGAGGGGGATTGAGCTACTCTTATTTTCTGGTTCCCATAGATTCAGCAATAATGCAAAACTGAACTGAAGGAAGAGTGGAGGCAAGATAGTTACATGGGTAGGACAACTGCCAGTCAGCACCCACTAGGTGAGTCGCAAGCCAATTCTAGGTGTGTCTCATTCATTTCAATGTGTATTTTATTTTGTATTAGATTTGATTCTACCATTTGGGGAAATGCATCTGGAGAAATATTACCGATCTGTCCTTTTAACAGGCTACTATGCATATGCTTTTAACAATGATAGTCAATGAGGCTTATTCCCAGGTAAGTGTGGATAGGATTACAGCCTTGCGGATGTTTAGGGAATTTTTTTTTAAGAGATCAGCAACTTCTTGGGATTGTTAGGAGAGTTCTTTATTTTAAAGAAATTTTTAAACTTATACTTATTGTAACTTTTAATTTACTCACTTAATGAATTAATTAATCTGATTTGATTTTTTCATATGGAGTGTTAAAAATTCTCCTGCTTGATGATGTCACTTCTGACCATGACCTTACTTCCAGATTAATGACGTCACTTTCAGTGGGTCCCAACAGATTGTCATTGTCAAAAGTGACTCCCAGTACTAGAAAGTATGAGAACCACTGGTAGATACTTCCAGTGTCATGGACATGTCATGATGTGGAAATAGACATCCTTTAAGTCTACAGCTGCGAACTAGATGCCTTCATAGAGAAGCGTCAGTGTATTCTGTATCATTGTATGGAATTTCTTGGATGAAAGCATTGACAACCTTTGAGTCTAGAACAGGATACAGACAACCATCTTTCTTCAGTACATTGAAATACCTCAAGGTCTCAAAGTGTTTGGGGTGAAAATTGCTGAGATCAATATTAGTATTGAGATGGAGCTAAATTCTAAAAAAAAATGAGGTAAATGTCATCAGAATTTTGCAGAGCATGTTCCAGGCATATAATAATAATAATAATAACAGGTATTTATATACCGCCTTTCTTGGTCTTTATTCAAGACTTTATTCAAGGCGGTTTACATAGGCAGGCTTTAAATGGCTATTAAATAGGGATTTTTACAATTTCAAAGAAGGTTCTTTCTTTCAAGAACGACTACATTCAAGGTGTTTCATTCCGATCTGGCTTCACATTCTGGCCTCCATCCTCCCACGCTCAGAGCAGATGGAATTGCTCGGCTTCAGCTTGTCAGCTGCTCCAAGGTCGCACAGTGCCGGTGGCCTCGAACTGGCGACCTTGTGGATGTTATCTTCAGGCAGACGGAGGCTCTACCCTCTAGACCAGACCTCCTGCCCTGTTGTCTATCAACTGTTGTCTACCTTTTTCTCTTTGTCTTGACCTCTCCTGCTGCTCATACTACAGGAAAGACAATTAAAAAATCTTTTTGTCTTGATGCAGCTTGGGAAAATAGTGGCTGAAGACAACAGTGAGTGTATGTGGGGAGAGGACCTGGGATCAAGGGTATGATGGGGTCCAGATGGAAATCCTAGGGGGATGGAGTTGGTTCCTGGATCACATCTCACATTCACCCATTTTTTTCCAGGCGTTTGCCTTCATTTAGTTCTAATGAAGTCACTGACACTTTGTTAACCTGGAGCTGGAAAATAGTGATTCTTGTCATTTTCTAGGATCAGTGAGGTTTGTAAGGCAGGAACACAAAAAGACCTTGAAGCAAAGTCTTCCTGGCTTCAGTGGATCACTAGTGCCTGTTTATTCCAATTTGTATCCAGTCTGGCCCCTATTCAGGCCCCTAATATTTTATTTACTTACCCATTTACTCACTCCTAGATGGGAAACCTCACCAGGTCCAGACTCAGTAAAAAATACAGTAATAGAGTCACAGTTTTTGTTTTGTTTTGCATCCCTGTTCCCTAGAACTAATTATTCTTGCACTGAACACTTGGGATTTCCTATAAAGCTGCCTCTGGCAAAAGTTAGGATAGACACTGGGATACTGCAGTGTGTGGTTTATTCCGCCCAGGCCCAAGTTTTGAAAACAACTAGCCAGAGGTGCATTCAAAATATATAACCATGCACAGTTAACCCAAGAAATGAAGAACTCATTACTTAGTAATGCTATGAGGTCATTATATTTCCCTCCCAATGAAGAGTAAGCCAAAAGTGTATTCATCTTAATGTTTTTATAGGAAAAGTCTTCCACAAGCTAAAAGAACCTAACTGAATTCCTTTGGAGCTGTTGTGAAAAACTTACTGGCCATATGAAAATTATATGAGGATGAACACAAGAACATAAGATGATGGATCAGGCCAAACTTAGGCCCCATATAGTTCAGCTTCCTGTATCTCACAGTGGCTCACCAGATGCTTGAAGGAGCACACAAGACAACAAGAGACCTGCATCCTGGTGCCCTCCCTTGCATCTGGCAAGGGTTGCCAGTTTATGATAGGCAGAATTCGTGGTCTTTTAACAATGCATAACAGGTTGAAATCAACTGGTAAAGCTCATTCTCACATGCAGTATTCCTAATGATCTTTGAAAAAAATTATACAAGAGTAATGCAGCTTCAACCCCTGTGTTTCTCTAATTAGGACAATACTTGTACTGCATTCATATAAGGGGAAAAAATTGGTATATGAAGAGAAATGCAATTGTACCCCCTTACAGTTCCATATGGTTTGGGCCAAAAGAAGTGAATCCGAGATGTGGAAAATAAGAAGCCTGAAAATTTGCTTCACTTTATCCTTGCATGACAGTTTAGGGTCTCTTGGGCTGCTAATGCCAACACAGCTGTGATATTCACCAGTTAGGTTGAGGAATTGTTGTGCCCATCTGACAAGTTCAGTGCAGGTTGCTTCAGAGTCGACCCATGAAAAACAACAAGTAGAGGCATCGCCACATACATTCAAATAAAAATGTGCAAGTCTGGTTTTCTTGTGCAGGCTTAAAATGAGAATCTTTTTTCTTCTTCTTTGAAATTTGAGACCTCTGATCCAGAGTTTGTAGAATGCAATAGAAATGTCATGCCACTGTTATGGGGCAAGCACAGAAGTCAGATGCAGGCGAAAAGCTATTGGATCTTTCCCATTGAAATCAATATAGTTGTGCGCTTTATTTGATAACCTGTAAAATGAGAAACTTTTGCTCTGTATATTTGAAAACTTTCAGACATGATGCCTTAAAGGAATAGTAAAATACAGGTGGGAACTCAGTATCCACTGGGATTCTGTTCTGGAACACTAAGGCTCAATCCTAACCCACTTTCCAGCACCAACATAAGGGCAATGTGGCCTTGAGGTAAGGGAACAAACATTCCCTTACTTTGAGGAGGCCTCCATGAACACCACCCAACTGCAGGATGCAGCACATGACCCATTGGCACAGCTATGCCAGTGCTAGAAAGTTGGTTAGGATTTGGGCCTAAGTGGATACTGAAATCAGTGGATACTAGGTTCCACCTTTAAATGCCTTGTAACAAGGTATGGACATTATACCTCATTCAGCCTCAAATCCAATCCAATAACCTTTATTAGCATACATACATAATACATGTGGCAGCAGCCAACTCATTCAGCCACTAGATGGGGAGAATAATTCCATTAGATTTCACTATTCACCCCATTTAGTGGCTGAATGTGGTATAGCATCTATACAAATGTTTCTCAACCAGTGGTACAGGTACCACCAGTGGCACTTGAGGAGGTGTCTGGTGGTACTCACAGGACCTGCTGCCCAGCAGTAAGCTCAGGAACGTGGCATAACAGCAGTAGGAGGCTCCAAAGCATGCTTTTCTGCACTCGAAAAAGCCCTTCGGTCCACCCTGAGCCTTTTACGGGTGTTTGTCACGCTGTATCTGGTCTCCCAACCCAGAAGAAACTCGCAGTGATGTCATCACGTTACTTCCAGTGGTACTTCAAATAGGTGAACCGTGTGAAGTGGTATGGCGGAGGACAAACATTGAGAAGCACTGATTTGTACCAATGGAGAAGCATTAAACCCCGAGAAGCTTGCAACTGGTATGTTCTAATAGTAGGAAATTGATATTGATGTTATTTTCCCTTGTTACAAGAAATTGAAAGGTGGACCCTGGTATCAGCAGTGAGTCAAAATCAGTGGATGCCGAATCAGTGGATATTGAGGTCCCACCTGTACTTGAAAAATTCAACAAAAGGGGAAGGGAAACTGAGACATTGCAAGCAACACAAAAGCTGGTGGTTATTATTCAAATCAACCAAGCTTTTGTGGATTTTTTTTAATTACCTATAAAATGTGTTCCTGGTATCTAATCTTTTAGAAACTTCAGATATTATGCCTTAAGTGATAAATGTCTGAAATACTAATGGAATTTGGTGGAAAATGCCAAAGTTATAGACATCATAAGATGCAGTGGTTCTTTATTGAAATCAATGTAAAATAAATTGATTTTTCATTGTTTACACACAAATCATGGAATTGCTGCAAGTCTATCACCTGTTTCCCATCTTAATGTGAACTTTGCAAAAAGTCACTGCCAGCCATATTCATCTGAGATGGTAACAATTCATCATTTTTGGTTCTGTGGTTTGTGTATAAAAAGTGCTCTTTGCACTTTGGAAGGAAATTTTATGTATCTTTTGAAGTGCTGTGAAAAATATATTTGAAAAAGAATGCAGGAATGCAACAAGAGTGATTCCATGTCATTTGTGCAAGCCATCAATTTACAACCCAGTTACACTATTTAACAAGCAATCATGACTAAGAAGAGAACAACATGTTTTAAAGCCAATATACTTGCGTGTATCTTGATCACATTCTCAGGTTTGATGCCAAATAAGATGAATTCGGCAGTAACTTGATCAGCAGAGTCTCCAGGGCAGAGAAGGGTGGAGAGATTATTAATCTTCCAGGAGCTGACATCATGATCTCATCTATGGAACATGCAAGATACTCCCCCCACCCTCCCTTTTAAAATCTTCCTCATTGGGGAATGGGTAGTGCTGTGAATCCTCATACAAGAATTGTGACATTAACTCTTGTTGTCACTTCATAGTCTCCTCAGCTCACCCTTGAGTTAAGACTGATTTTCAACCTTTTTCATCTCACAGCACACTGCATTGCCTGTGGGGGACTCATAACCCTCAATTACCCTATTACAGTGTTTCTCAAACTGTGGGTTGGGACTCACTAGGTGGGTCGCAAGCCAATTTCAGGTGGGTCCCCATTAATTTCAATATTTTATTTTTGATATATTAGAGTTTATGCTTCCCTGGTAGGTGACTGCATCTGGGGAAATGTTACAGACCTGCACTTTTAACAGGCTACTATGTATATTCTTTTAACAATGATAGTAAATGGGACTTATTCCTGGGTAAATGTGGGTAGGATTGCAGCCTAGAATTGTTAAAAATGTTCCTGCTTGATGATGTCACTTCCAGTCATGACAACACTTCCGGTGGGTCCTGACAGATTCTCATTCTAAAAAGTGGGTCCCTGTGTAAATGTGTGAAAACCACTGCCCTATTAATAAATGACCCTCCCACAATCTCCTATGGCACACCTCTGGATCATTCATGGCACACCAATGTGCTGCTGCACAGTGACTGAAAATCACGGAGTTAAGAAGTCTTGCTCTATGTCAGTCAACATCAGAATGCATTCCCTTTGTCCTCCAACATGGCTCCCAATATCATTACTGGCAGGTACAAGAAGGATGCTTTTAACCTTAGGTTAGCTGTAGTCAACAAATGTGCTGAATATGTCATAAAGGATCTTGTCTCTCTGAGCAAGGTCACTAGAAATTTTCCAAGGGCAAGGGCCATTTTATTTATGTACTTATTTACTGTGTACTATTTTTCATGGAGGTCAATCAAAGCAGTTTACAAGTTGCTGCAAGGAAGGGGAACAGGGGAAGGAATCCAAGAATAGTGGGGAGGTGCCCTACCTCCAGATGTCCTATACATGTTATTTATCATGTAAGCACAGCTAGTTTATGCAGCAAGGTTTGGGAGACTTCTGTTAAGATCACTTCAACACATGTAGTCATAAAGAAAAGGAAATGAGTTCATAAATGAAGTTCATTTATTTATCATAAATGAACTCCATACTTGAATAGGGAGAGAGAGAATGGTCCTACATGCTTGCTGTATAGCTGGAAAGGGATTCTGAGGAAAAGGGATAGCCTGAGATTAGCAACCTGCATATGAGAGAGAGAGAGAGAGAGAGAGAGAGAGAGAGCTTTACTGAAATGTAAGAGAGGAAATCCTTGCATCTCATCTGGTTGGCCCTCTAATTATACGGTATTGCCCCCTTCAGGTGCAAGGTGCTTGCACAGTGTTGTTGCACCTTTCTCTGCTTTTAATATATCAAACTTTTTGGTACATTTCATAAACTTCAAGAATTTCATACTGCAGTCTCCCTTTGAAGTCACTTTGTTGAAGAATGAAGACATACGGGTTAGAAGTGTCCTGGGTGACTGAATGGTTTTCTTACTGATTTCTAAACATAGTCATGTTTATGTCAGATTTGTATCCATGTATTCTTTTGTACAGAGACTGGCCTATTTTTATGTGTGCTGATCTTTTTAATGAGAAGAAATTAGAATCACCTTTGTGAGGCTGACTTTCCCTATATTTTGGGGGTCAGATCTAGCACGCACACACAATATGCATGGACATTCTTTGACATTTATGATCCAGTACTTGCTTCCACCAGCAACGTGAGGCCATGCTACAAGCCTCCTTTCTAGCTGGGGGAATATGCCTGTCAATTATATGACAGCCCTCCTGAACTGAGTTACCTGGCAAGTGTGATTGGTATCCAGCCATTCATGGGTACCCTTCACCCACTTGACCAACTCAGAGATAAACTAGCGGTACACAAGTGATCATAAATTCTCCAATCAGGTAATCCCATACCTGATTAACCCTTCCTGGTTAACCCCTCCTGGGAGCAGCAGTGGGGGGCGGGCTGTAGCAGTGTAAGGGTTAACCCCTCCTGGGGGGCAGCAGTGGGAGGGGATGTGGCCGTGCGAGGGTTAACCCCACTTGGGGGGGCAGCACTGGGGGGCTGTGGCCGTGCAAGGGTTAACCCCTCCTGAGGGGCAGCAGTAGGGAGGCTGTGGCCGTGCGAGGGTTAACCCCTCCTGGGGGGGCAGCACTGGGGGGCTGTGGCCGTGCGAGGGTTAACCCTTCCTGGGGGGGCAGCACTGGGGTGCTGTGGCCGTGCAAGGGTTAACCCCTCCTGAGGAGCAGCAGTGGGGGGATGTGGCTGTGCAAGGGTTAACCCCTCCTGGGGGGCAGCACTGGGGGGCTGTGGTTGTGCAAGGGTTAACCCCTCCTAGGGGGCAGCAAGTGGGGGGGAAAAGGGGAGCGCACCCCCGGCCGGAGGAGGGGGCCGTCGTGGGAGTCAGTCCCGCCCGGGGACGACGGTAGTCTCCCGCGACGCCCCCGGGTAGTCCGGAGGGGCGTCTCCAAGCCGCAGCTCCGCGGGGCAGCCACTGCAGGGTTACACTGTGCCTGCGCCACGCACTCCCCGCGCTGGAGCCCTTTCCGGGCTTCTCCTTAACTCCCCGGGCGGGGCTCGCTCCTCCGACGCGCCTATTGGCCGCCTTGTCTGGAAATGCAAATGAGCCCCCGGCCAGCCTGGAGGAAAACTCCATCCCGGGTCGCAAGCCATGCGGTGTATGTGCCCTAGTTGGCAACCTTCAGTCTCAAAAGACTATGGTATCGCGCTCTGAATGGTGGTTCTGGAACAGCGTCTAGTGTGGCTGAAAAGGCCGATTCGGGAGTGACAATCCCTTCCACACTGGGAGCAAGTGCAGTCTGTCCTTGGTCTGTCTCCCTGGCTATGGGCCTTCCTTCTTTGCCTCTTAGCCTCAGACTTTTTGGCCAAGTGTCTCTTCAAACTGGGAAAGGCCATGTTGCACAGCCTGCCTCCAAGCGGGCGGCTCAGAGGCCAGGGTTTCCCACCTGTTGAAGTCCACTCCTAAGGCCTTCAGATCCCTCTTGCAGATGTCCTTGTATCGCAGCTGTGGTCTACCTGTAGGGCGCTTTCCTTGCACGAGTTCTCCATAGAGGAGATCCTTTGGGATCTGGCCATCATCCATTCTCACGACATGACCGAGCCAACACAGGTGTCTCTGTTTCAGTAGTGCATACATGCTAGGGATTCCAGCACGTTCCAGGACTGTGTTGTTTGGAACTTTGTCCTGCCAGGTGATGCAGAGAATACGTCGGAGGCAGTGCATGTGGAAAGCATTCAGTTTCCTCTCCTGTTGTGAGTGAAGAGTCCATGACTTGCTGCAGTACAGAAGTGTACTCAGGACGCAAGCTCTGTAGACCTGGATCTTGGTATGTTCCGTCAGCTTCTTGTTGGACCAGACTCTCTTTGTGAGTCTGGAAAACGTGGTAGCTGCTTTACCAATGCGTTTGTTTAGCTCGGTATCGAGAGAAAGAGTGTCGGAGATCGTTGAGCCAAGGTACACAAAGTCACGGACAACCTCCAGTTCATGTGCAGAGATTGTAATGCAGGGAAGTGAGTCCACATCCTGAACCATGACCTGTGTTTTCTTCAGGCTGATTGTCAGTCCAAAATCTTGGCAGGCCTTGCTAAAACGATCCATGAGCTGCTGGAGATCTTTGGCAGAGTGGGTAGTGATAGCTGCATCGTCGGCAAAGAGAAAGTCACGCAGACATTTCAGCTGGACATTTCAGGTGTATGTGCAGCCTCTTGATTTTAGGGCAGAAGGCCAGGTGCAGGGAAGGCACAGGATGCGGGTCTCTCGTGGTCTTGGGCCCCCCCAGAGGCATCTGGTGGGCCGCTGTGAGATGCAGGAAGCTGGACCAGAAGGGCCTCTGCCCTGATCCAGCGGGGCTCTTCTTCTGTTCTTATGTTCAGAGCATCATTCAACCCAGATGAGCTCTTGTATGCAACTGGGGGCTTTTTTAAAGACACGTTTGCTATTGGAACCACACTCAGTAAGTGCAGAAGGCCAACATTCCTGGGACAATGCAAGTAACTAGCATTGGGGACTGACAGCCCAATCCTATGCATGTCTACTCAGAAGTAAGTCCCATTAGAGTCAATGGGGCTTATTCCCAGGAAAGTGTGGATAGGATTGGGCTGTGAATTTCTAGCCAGACACATGTAGGCAATTCATTATTTTGCTTGCTGTTCCCACATTAAGCTCTTTCTGCCCAACTTCTTTGGTACTGTAGTGTATAGCAAAGTTTTGGGGCTTTATTTTCTTTTTTTCTGTAACTTCTTGGCCCCTCCTGCTGGTTGTTACTAGTTACTGTACCCAATTTTTTCAAGCAAGCTCTTTGTGGCCAGAAAAATAATTATTTCACCAGTTTACTTACTGTATTTCTTTCCACCCTTTACCGATTTGGGGTAATTCTTTTCACTTTGGGTTTTAATAACCCACTTGCAATCATTACTGCAATTTGATTTGAAATAGATGTGCTACTTTCTACACTCTTTTGGGAATATGCCCCCCTGCCTGATTTCCTCAGGCTGGGATAGTTCCCCAGCAATGGACAGGTACTAATCCTACCCCCCCCCCCCCGTTCAGCTGTTGGCTCAGTAAATCAGTTAAGAAGAAAGCAGGAAAGGGTGTGCTGAGCACTAACCACTAGGTCAAGGCTGGCCTTGCCATGAAGTGATTTGAAAACAGTTGCATAGAGCAGCACCCTTGGAAGGGCAGCAAACAGATGAATCCTCAGCCCACTACCCTCTCCAGACTGCTGCTTCACTGGGGGCTCTGATTCTTTTGCAACCTTCTGACAGCAAGCAGTTGCAGTCCCCTTGTCCTTCCAGCATTGCTGCCATGGCTCCAAATAGACTCTCCCCACCCACTTGGTGCTTATACAGCACCAAGTGGTAGAAGCAAGTTGTGTCTTGCTCCCTCTCCACCCCAGCATGTAACCTCCCTGCTCTGTGTCACTTCTGCTCCCATTGAACAGAAACAATATATGCTGGGTTCTTCACTGATTTACTGGGTCAGAAGTTAAAAGGGGGGGCAGACAGACTGGAGATGGAACAGCCCATTCAGTTACCAGTGAACATGGACTAGCCAGACAAGGAGTCAAAATACAATATTTCTGATATATTAAGACACAAAATTCTGAGGGCAGAAATAGGGCAAGTCACCACTGTGACTCTGATCAACCACAACCCTGCCTCCCAAGATCCCAACACAATCTAGATCTGTGTTTCCCTACCGCTGGTACGTGAGGTTATGCCAAGTGGAACCCATGGGACCCCCAGACTCCTGCCACTTGGCAGCAAGAACGTGAGACCAGCAATGCAACATGACAAGCAGCAGTAAGAGGTTTGCAGGAAGAGCTCCAGCATGCACTTTCTGCACACTTAAAAAAGCCTTTCTGTCCACCCTGAGCCTCTTCCCAGTGTTTGTTGTGTTGCATCTGGCCTCCCAATATGGAACTAACTGGCGATGATGTTATTGCCAGTTACTTCCAGTGATACTTCCAATAGGTGGACCATGTCCATGCGAAGTGGTACTGTGGGAGGCAAGCGTTGAGAAACACTGGTCTAGTTTTTCCAGCATAATATGTAGCTTGAGCCTCTGCTTTTTATTATTATTTGCTATCATTAGATGGTGCTTTGAAATGCTGTAGTGCAGTGTTTCTCAAAGTTTGTCCTCCACCGTACCACTTCACATGGTCCACCTATTTGAAGTACCACCAGGTGGTACATCATTGCCAGTTACTTCTGGGTTGGGAGGCCAGATGCAATTCGACAAACACCAGTATGAGGCTCAGGGTGGACGGGAGGGATGGAAAAGCATGCTTTGGAGCTCTGCCAGAAGAGCCGAGCCTCCTATCGCTGTTTGTTGCATGGCGTTCCTGTCCTTGCTGCTGGGCAGCAGGTGTTCAGGGGTCCCGCCAGTACCACCTCGAGTACCACTGGTGGTACCTGTACCAGTGGTTGAGAAACACCAGTGGTGGAAGCTATTCCACCCCCTGCACGCTATCTGGGCCACTGTTGTGGATGGTTGCTTTGGCCTCCCAGCAGTAAGCATCCCACAGCCCAGTCCTGTGCATGTCTACTCAGACGTAAGTCCCATTAGTGTTAATGGGGCTTACTCCCAAGAAGGTGTGGATAGGACTGCAGCCTTAGAACCCAATTCTATGCATGTCTACTCAGAAGTAAGCCGCATTCTAGTCAGTGGGGCTTACTCCCAGGAAAGTGTGGAGAGGATTGGGGTGTCAAGCATGGAGGGGTGGCTGGATCCCCTGGTGCAAAACCTATGGCACACCACCAGGCTTGGAGGACCCACTGGAAACACTGCATTGGGTGCTGCCACTGGAAGGAGGCGGGGGCCCTCAGGCAGGACAGCCAACACAGCTACGCTATTGGAATGCAGCAGAGCCGGGGGGGGGGGAGTTCGGTCCCTGCGCACAGCACTGCCGCCTACGTCACCAAGTGCGGCCTGGGTTTAGCGCGCGCGCGAGGCCTGCCCGGTTTCCATGGTTTCGGCGGAGACAGCGCTTCCGGGTCAAAGGGCGCTCGCTGTTTTCCTGCGCTGGGAGCGGAGCGCTGCGTCCGGACAAGATGGCGGAGCCCTCTGTGGGACAGCCGACCTCCAAGTATCGGCCGGCGCCTCTGGCGTCCTTGCCGCCCACCCTCGACCCGGCTGAGTACGACGTCTCGCCGGAGAAGCGCCGCGCCGCTGCCGAGCGCCTGGCCATCCGCGCCCGCCTCAAGCGCAACTACCTGCTGCAGCTGAACGACCCCCGCCGGACCCAGCTCATCGTGAGTGCGGGCGGAGGGCGGGGCAGGAGGGCGGGCCGCTCCCCGCCTTGAGACCCCCTGAGAGCTGCCTGCGCAGAACAAGGGGCCTTCTCCGCCACTAGGCCGGGCCCAAGTCTAAGCATGTCTACTCAGAAGTAAGTCCTATTATAGTCAATGGGGCTTACTTCCAGGTAAGTGTGGATAGGATGGCAGCCTCAGCCCAGTCCTATGTATGTCTACTCAGAAGTAAGTCCCATTATAGTCAATGGGGCTAACTCCCAGTTAAGTGTGTATAGGATAGCAGTCTGTGTCAGGCTGCAGCGGGTTTGAGTGCAGTTCCCAGCAGAGCCTCTGGGTGCCTAAGCCAGTGTTCCTCAACCGGTGGTACTTGAGGTGGTGCCTGGTGGTACTTATGGGACCCCTGGACATCTGCTGCCTGGCAGTGAGACCAGGAATGCGATGCAACAAGCAGAGGTAGAGGCTTGATTTGATGGGCAGAGCTCCAAAGCATGCTTTTCTGCACTCGAAAAAGCCCTCCAGTCTATCCTGAGCCTCTTACTGGTGTTCATCGTGTCAGATCTGGCCTCTCAATCCAGAAGTAACTGGTAATGGTGTCATCGCCAGTTGCTTCCAGTGGCTGCTTCCAGTAGTTCAGATAGGTGGACCATGTGAAGTGGTACAGCGGAGGACAAACGTTGAGAAACACTGACTTAGGCTATGTCATTAGGCTGTTCCATGGTGTTCACGGAAGGGGTGTTTGCTTAAAATGCGAAGCAGCAGCCAGCTCTCCCTCCAGCCTCCTCATGGGCTTAGCCAGGCACTGGAAGGTAAGTACAGTACCTAGCTGATGACTCCTGTGCCAAGGCCCACAGTTCTGCCCTCTAGTTGACCTTGGGGTGTAAGGAATCATTCCTGTAAGTCTTGAGGTTGTGACTTCTAGATACAAGTATCTTGTCTTGTGTTCTCCCAGAGGCATCTGGTAGGCAGCTATGACATGCAGGAAGCAGGACTAGATGGACCCTTGGCCTGATTTATGCAGGCTTTTCTTATGAGCTGATATTTTTCTCATTAGCTTTTGTTATAATAATTGGCAGATTTTCATTGTTTTTTCTTTTGCTTTAGGATGATCCCGCCTTGACTCGTTGGACCTATGCCAGAGCCAATGTCTATCCTCATTTCCGAGTAACGCCTAAAACTTCCCTAATGGGAGCTGTTTTTGGAATAGGACCCATTCTTTTCTGGTGGTATGTCATCAAAAAGGAAAGGGTAAGAATATTCCTATACAATTTCTTAAGTCACTCCTTAGTGTGTATATGTGACATGTGGAGAATGCTGTAAATGAACAAGAATGCTTTGGATATCCTAACGGGGAATGAACAAACCATGTTCTGGTCTCTTGCATTCCCATTTATCTGTTCCACTTCCATACTTACCTCCTTTGGAGCTCAGAGTAGCATTTTATCTTCATAATAATCCTATGAGGAAACATAGGTTGGAGATAGACTAGAGCGATCTTGGTTATTGAATATGCCCTAACTCATTCACAGCAGTGCAGTGAAGTTGTTGCCATCATCATTATTAGAATATTTACACAGTATACTGCTTTAGAATAAAAACTTAGTTCCCAAAGTGCATTACATATCAAAATAAATCAACATATGGTTCCTGTCCCCAAAGGACTCGCAATCTAAGAAAAGGTGCAAAAGAGACACCAGCAACAGCCACTTAAAAGATGCCAGGTTGGCGTGAAAAGAGACAGTTGCTTTTCTGCTAAATATGTCACCACTTAAGGTGCTTCTTTGTCCAGTTAGCAGGTCTATATAGATCAGTGCAGGCCAGCTTCATTGGTTGACACAATGAGGCGATTGCCGGGGCCCCATACACAAGCAGAGGCCAACTGCCAACAGGAACCCCCTGAAATTGCTACAGGAGTATGGAGGCACTTAGAAATATTGAGATGATATAGAATGTTAAAGTTGGAAGGGACTTTGGAGGTCATCAAGTCCAACCCCCCTGCTCAGTGCAGATAATTCCTATAGCATCCCTGTCAAATGCCATCCAGTCTCTGCCTGAAAACCTTCAATGAGAGCCCATCACTGCATGAGGCAGACTGTTCCCGTGCCAAATAGCTCTCTCCATTAGTAAGTTCTCCAAATCTACTTTCCTAATTAGCTTAAATCTTCCTGCTTCTGTGCACCTCCAAAACTCACAACGAGGGCAAGAATAAGAATGCATCCTAGTCCTGAGGTCCATGCTTGGGCGAAGGACAAGGGCTTGACTCGGATGTAGGGCAGAGCTTTGGAAACACTGAGAAGCCCAAATCCCTTCAGAGATCTGTGCAATGTCAGGTGAAGTTTCAAATTTCTCCTGCACTCCAGGCTCAGGAGCAATGATTTGTTTTTATATAATGTATATCCCATCCTTCCTACAAAGGCTCATGGGGGCTTAAAACACTCATGTTAAAAAGTATAAAAACAATAAAATCAAGGATTCATCATAGTCCCAGTATGTTTAAGGATCAGGAGGAAAAACCTGGAGGTCGCCCTTGGCTCTATAAAAGCTCTGCTTTGCCTACCAGCCACAGTGCACAGATGTGTAACATGAAGGGATTCAGACTTCCTCCTCACTATAGTGTTTCTCTGTAAGTAAGTTCTGTATCTTGCAAAACCTAAATGAAAAGCTTTAATGTGTATGTGCCATGAAAATCTGAGATAAACTATATTCCTGTATTTGATGATTTAAAAATTTTGGCACTTTCCCCTAATTTTTCATCCATCTTGAGACTTTGAAAGTTATTTTATCATTCTTTAGATGGTAAGAATGGTTTCTAGGATCTCTGTTACTACTGCGAAAAATATATCATTTTTCAAGAAAAGTGGTTTATATAGCAAAATGTTCAAAAGGGTTTAACAATCTACAAATAATGGTTGTCCCCATTAGTCTTTTTTCTGAGAAAGCTAAAAAGGAATTGTAAAGATAAATGTGAGTGGAGTCAAAATTCAAATTGCAAATGGAGCTGACTCTCAAGTTTCAAGTATTAAATGTGCCAGGTAACAGTTTTCAAGAAGTAAAACGTTATCTTAGCCTAGTGGTGGCCTTTACATTCTACTGTTCTGTGAACACTCTGCAGTGTTGACTCTGAACTATCGGAGATGGCTTTTGTTACAGTGTTTTACTTTTTCTTGAACCAGTGGTTTTTAATTTTAAATTTACCATTTGCACTTCTGTTTTGGTACAGGATTATAGAGAGAAACTAATACAGGAAGGCAAATATGAACGACCATTCCACCTCGCCTATTGAGCCCTGAGAACTCTGTAATGCTGCTGAAAGGCCTCTACAACTTTAATCAGCATGTGTATATATGTGTGGGTACTCCTCTTTCAAAATAAATCATATTAATATAGAAAGTAGTTCCTTGTATTTTCAACACAATGTCTAAAATGTGTTCTTTTTAGCTTGAGACTTAAGGGGTGCTGTTCTTGTCTGTGCTGAGCAGGGGTTTGGGCTAGATTGCTGCCAAGGTTGTTTTACAAAGACTATCACTTTCACTGTTACTGGAGAGTGGGTAGATAGAGAAGACAATGCTGATGGGAGAGTGCAATGGGACAAGACACAGCAGTTGTGGGATTTTGGCCATTTTTGATTTACATGAACAGGTGGCTATTCTAGCTTCCCTCCTAAAAATTCAACCCAAGGTATGGAACATTTAGCCAAAATTCACTCTCAAGGAGCATGCAATTGTTCCAGAAACAGTGTATGAGAGATTCTTCTCTGCATGGGTTGCTCCTTTCTCTTGCTTCAGTAGACAGAGCAAAACAGATTTATTTACTCCTTTGGAAGAGAGCCTCTCCTCATTCTGCCTAGCTTTGAAAATGCCCAATTTTAATAGCATTCTGCTGAATTCAGTCAAGGCCAACTTTTCTTCCCTCAGATTAGCTAGCTAGGTAGAAAGGAGTTGATGATATATGCCACTTATCTGTTTAGTTCCCTTGCATATCATCCAGGAGGTGGCAGCAGTGTAAAGCAGCCATGCAGTAACTGAGTTCTTCTGAGAGGAGGATCTTTCCTGGGCCTTCAGTGCTCAATAAGCAATAGCCATTTTAGTTAGTTGCCTTCCCAGCTCTTCTTGGAGCGTATGGGTCAGAAGACTCGAATAGTGGGGGTAAGTGAAAGAGACGGGAGCTTTCAATTGCATAGCTCCCTGTCTCAGTCCCCTTGATGCCTATCATCAGTGATGATTTCCCCTACTTTAACAACAGCTCCTGTAGTAGTGGTTCTCAAACTGTGAATCATAGACCTAGTTTTTGGTGGGTCATCGAATGACACCTGAGCTCTGCCAAGCTTCCAGCTTACTGAGCCTTTACATTTTTTTTAAATGAGAAGTCCACCTCTAGAGTGTGTGTTCATCAGTGAGCATGTTTTCGTCAGTGAGATAATGCGACTTGACCTGGAGCAAGCCAAAGAGCACTGAGCAGAATTTAGTGTACAGAAATCTTTCATTAGCAAATGAAACATCAAGTAAAGCAGATCTTCAGAGTCAAGTGATCAAAGGCTACAAGGTGCAATTGGAGGGAGAGGGGTATTTGTGTGTGCGCCTGTGTACAATACACATGCTAAAAGCTCATGCCAGGAAAATGAGTTGCACAGTTAGGACCAAAGGCCTGACCAACATCAAGACTGCTTTGCAGCTCTGCTGATTCAAATTTGTATGGGTCAGGTATGCTGGGGAGCTTCAGCCCATACCAGTCCACATGGCTATATTGTAAACTGTAGTCTAAACCATGGGTGCCCAAACCCTTGCCCAGGGACCATTTGCGATCCTTAGGGATTCCCAGTCTCCCCCACGGGGAGCCCCCAGTCTCCACTGAGCCTCTGAAGACTTGCTGGAGCCTGCTTTGGCCTTACCAACTGCTCTCAATGTGAGGGCGACTGTTCGACCTCTTGCGTGATCTGTGGGTGGAGGGCTCCCTCCACTGCTTGCTGTTTCATGTATGTGATGCAGCAGCAGCAGCGAAGGAAAGGCCGGCCTTGCTCTGTGCAAGGCCTTTTTTGGCCTTAAGCTATTGCAAGACCTTCATTCATTCATAAGTTCCACCCCTATTATAGTCATTTATGTAAATTTTTGTAAATTCAAATTTGAAATGTAAATTAATTTTTTCCTGGCTGCCTCCCCCCCCCCAACACAGTGTCAGAGAGATGATGTGGCCCTCCTGCCAAAAAGTTTGGACACCCCTGGTCTAAACTAATGGCTTCCTGCAGTGAGCACTGGGTGGGGTGGAACGTTTAGACTTGGCTCACTTTAGGCTCTATGTACCACTTTTGCTTCCAGTGTCCCATTTGGAAAAGTGGAAGAAAAATGCTTCTTTATACTTCAAACCACATGCCTGAAGTTGGAACTCATAGATATTTTCTCACAGTAGAGCTCCACATTTCATTTGGGCCCGAGAGAATAGCAGACTGAGAGCTTAGTGGCATGGAAAAGGAGGCAGAGGAATTCTCCCACAGCATCAACCGTTTGGAGCTGAGGGCAGTTTGTCTAATCTTCCTGACCTTTCAACTCAGATTTGCTCAGAACCAAGTCTTGGTGCATATAGGTGCACCTGGTGTACTTCTGTTTTTTTTTTTCTTCACCAAAGATGAAGTTTGAGAGACAGATGTGGTTACAACAGTTAGTGCATAGGTTTTAGAGACTTGCGCATGACTAAGGGTGTGAGTCATAGGGCCACTCATTTTCCAGTGCTGCCTCTTGCCATGTACAAATTCCTGCATCCTATTATACCAGTCTGTTAGAGACACATGATCTGCAGTTATCAGAATGGGCTCATTCTGTATCTGAGAAATACACGGAGTTCAATTGCTCATATCATTACTTTATTTAGGATTGTGGGATACTATGCTGTTAGGGTCCTGGTGGCAGAGAAAGTACACAAACAGGATTTCTGCTCGTATAGGAGCCAATTTTATATGATGAGATTCTCACAGATTTGTCCTGGCATAATAACACAGATGATGTTTTACTTGAATCATTAAGGCTAGGGGTAGCTTTTTTTAACAGTTGCTCTTCGCTGTTCTTGTCAGCTGCTCCTGGAAATTCTGCATGTACAGAAGATCTTCAAGGCAAACAGAACATAAATGATGGTGCTATTTACTTGTGCTTAGGATTAAAATGGCTCTTCAGGGCTTCCCAACATTTGTAGTAGTTCTTATCCAGACAGGTGTTCAACCCCCATTTGGTGACAGCCAAGCTAAAAGATGTCTCGAACATGAAGGCCTGTTGGAAAAATCACATAGACACATTGAGTGGGAATAGGGGGAGTCTGTTGCCAGCTGCACTGCATGCATACATACAAGCTGCTTTAATAGCTGGTTGCTGGACAGATTCTTATGCCTTTGATCAAGGAGTGAATCCAAGGGAAGTCATACTTAGCTCAGCAAGTGACAAAATGTCCATCATTACAGTCCTGTTTTACCTGTGTGTCTTTTAATAATCCAGATTTGTGATGAGTGGACCATCCCTTCTTCCCAAGCAAGTTTTGGACAGCCACCATCCGTGAAGCTCCCTAGATCTCACATCCCTAGTTAGAAGCTATCTCCTCTTGATAATAGGGCTCCTTCTCTAGCTACCTAGATCTGTTACTGCTCTAATCTTCCAATTCCAATCTTCCATGTGAAGACCTAGGAGTGACTCTATGATGGCTCTCAGGCTCTGTTACTTGCCTTTTTTAAAAACAACAACAACAACACCTCTTCCATAGATCTGCTGCTTGATTGAACCACTTTGTCACTTAGATTTGAGGCTCCATAGTACCTACAGCACCTTACCATAGTTCCCTCTGCAACTCTCTCTGGCTCCAGTCTGCTTGTGCTTGCCTTCTCAAAACATTCAGCATCTGGTCCATGTGGTGTCATCATGCTGTGCAGTGTAGCTCCTCCAGGAAGAAATCCCTGTTCTTTGGCCTCATAACTCCCTTTGATCAGGCCCATAAACTCACTCATGCAGTTCCCTGAGGAAATAAAAATAGAACATAAGTAGAATTACTCTAGTCTAAAGCTTGTTTCAGATCTCATGAGAGTGAATCAGTTAAGGTTGCAGAGGGCCAAGAGTGTCATGGCAATGAAGTGATCTGAACTACTTTGCAGATGCCATGAGATACAGCATCCCTTACTGTTCCATGGAGAACTGAAATCTTTGCACCATGCATAATGCAAAAACTTTTCTCAGGATAGTGTGGTATGCGACATACGTACTGTGGTAATAAGGTGGACGAAAAGTATGATTGGTTACCCCCCACCGGGGTGGGAATATAACAAAATCAGCAACTGCTACCCCAGGACGATCTGACTTTGCAGTCAAGACAGTGAAGATAGAAGGATCCTACAAAAGGGGAAAAAAATGGACTGATTATTTAAAGAGAACTGTAACCAAAATCACACCTGTGGTAGGATTTAAAATACTAACAGAGTTTTCTGCAAAATGTGAGACAGTGGTGGCAGGACTTTTTCTCTTCTACTTGAACTCTTTTCTGTCCTGCTTCCCTGGGCAGCGGCCCCAGCAGTGCTTGTAACATGGATAACATCGTAACGTTCTTGACAGCTGCCTTTTTCCCATTACTTGTTGGAAAGTAGGTATGATACCACCAGCAGGACTAAGGGGCAGTGTATTGTCCAAGACGCAGATGACTCAGAGGCTACCTGTCTTGTATCTTTACTTTGTCCTCTTTGACCTGTGGGGATATGTCTGCTCAGTCACATGGAGTCCACCACACCTTGAGGCAGTGGCAATCCTTGTCCCGGTAGCTCCTGGGTCCAAGACCGCATGCTACTGGCCCCCCCCATCAGTGGGTGCTGTCACCCCCGGCCTCCTTTCATGAAGACCTTTTTGTGAAGGCCTTGGAGGGCTGAAAAAACCACTTCCGGTTTCATGGAGGAAACCGGAAATGACGTTTTAATGCCCTTAGAAGGCCTTCTGAGGGCTGGGAAAGTCTTCAGAATGCCTCTGGGCAAAAGGCCCTGGGTGGAGTGGATGGTGGCATGGTGCCAACCCCTCCCCAGCCTTGTGCCCCGGGGCATTTGTCCCCCTTGCCTCCCCTTCAGGTAGGCCATTGCCTTGAGGTCTCATGCACACACGTGCTGTAGGATTCTCTGTTCCAAAGTCTAGAACCTAAACAGCCAAAAGAGATGTACATGCTTGTTTCACTGCCTCTGCTCTCATTTCTTCATTAGCAGCAAACTAACCGGGATTACTGGGTAGCAGTCCCAAAAAGGGGTCTTTCGCTACATGACTCTGCTTGATTTACAGCCCAATCCTAATTCCCTGTGCGGTGATGCAGCAGTACCAACATAGTGTCTGCTGTATTCTGCGGGGGAGTTTCAGCATGTTGAGGCTTCCTTGTGGAAAAGGAACATTTGTTCCCAAGGGTAAGCTCCCACTGCTGCCATGGGTCAACTTGGATTAACGCAAGTCCACGTTGAGCAATGACGGCAGACTGGGCCCAGGAATAAGGTCATGATTTGGCCGGCGCCACCAGTTCAAATTCCTGCTCAGCCATATAGCTTCCTGGGTGACTTGGGCCTGTCACTATCTCTCAGCCTATCAGCTTTTAGCCCATTGGAGGAAGGGTGGTATTAAAAATATGAAAAAATAAATCTTATTGCCTGCAGGGTAAGTTTCAATCATGCCTCAGCGTAGGGTCTTAGCCTACAAAGTTCTTTAGCCACTTACTGCATGGTCGAAAGCCACAGAATTGATGACCATGAAATTATTGAGGTTGTATTTGTATGGGGTGTAGTTCCCATGCCAGGCTACAACATTGAATGGAGAGCATCCCTATAAAAGAGCACAGGTGGAAAGTGTTTAATGGCTGGGGAGATCAGAAAATATGTAACATAAAACCCAAACAAACTGCAAATACTTTCCATTATATTACACATACATACATAAACCAGCACACAGGTGTGTATTTAACCTAGTTCCAGGGGTGAGTTTCCTCAGATGCATTTAGCACACTGCTTTTATGATGACAACAGCCATTCCAGGTCCTGAAGCAGGAGTGTATGGTTTGTGATGAGAATGCGTTCCTCAGACAGGAATGTGCACTTTCATCAAGATGGGGAGTGGCGAATGGGTCAAGGACATAGAGCTGAACCGTGCACATATGCCTCTGGGATGATCCTTGCAGCATTTCAGTATCAGCAGCTCCACAAAGCACATGCTAACATTTGGGTGGTTGGGTACAAGAACTGTTGACTGGGCAACTATGCTGCTTTTCAGCATGTGATTGGCATCTGTCTGAGAATCTGTTCATGCTAGGAAAACACTTGATAAGCAACACATGTTAGCTTATCGGAACACATGTTCCGGTTTCCTCTGCCCAGTTGAATAAGCCCTTTCAGCTGGGCAGGGCTCCCATAGAGATCAAAAAGGTTTTCCAGTTTTCCAACCTTCGATTGAGTGAGGAGCTTCTTTCTATGTCCCTCCAGGGGTCTCAAGCAAGAGCTCCTGGTTTCAGGTAGTTTAAGGGGGTGGGTGTTCCATACAATCAATACATAAGCAGGAACCAAACTTTCTGAAGTTGCTGGAGCCTTGAGTGGCCCTTGTCGGTGATTCATCCAGCTCACTCCAAGTCCAGTTAGTGCTCTGCAGTGCTCTTTCCTTCACCCGCCCAACCACCAGAATTTTATTTCACAGACTCTCCCTCAAAAATTGTCAGTTGTGCTTCAGGAGGGCATGCACATCCCCGTTCAATAGAAGAACAGAATTTTATAGATGCTGCCTTAAGCTGAGTCTGACCATTGGTCCATCTAGCTGAGTGGTTCCCTAAATTACCTAGGACATGACACCCCCACAGGCTCTTCTTCCAAACTCAGTGGGGCACCGTCATCTTGGATCTCAAAATCTTGCAAGATTCAAGATGGCAGCACCCAATCTCATGAGATTTGGGCACCGCCATCTTTATCTTGCAAGATTTTGCAAGATCCAAGATGGCACCACATGGAAGAAAAGGTTGGAGGAGCCAGCAAGGACATCCTGTGGTGCCCTGTGAGTGTGCTGCAACACCCTAAGGAGTCACAATGCACACTTTGGGAACCCATGATCTAGCTCAATATTGGCAGCTCTGACAGGCAGTGGTTTTCTAGGGAATTCTCTGTCCTACCCTGGAAACGAAAGGGATTGAACTGGGGATATTCTGCATACAAAGCACATCGTCCATCACTGAACTACAGCCCCTTTTCCATGCTTTCCTCACTAGAACAAAAGCCAGTGCTGTGGCCTTTGTAGTGTACAGTATCATTTGAATTTGTATTGTGTATAAAATATCCAAACCCTTCACAGTTAATCTTTAGAGAATGAAGAACTTCGCTAAACAGATTATTCGAATTCTCCTACCTGCTGTGCTGCAAAGAGTTTGCCCTGATACTTGTTGATGACTGTGTAACCCTCATCTACTTGACGATCTTCATACCAAGCAACTGGCACAAGGAAATCCCTTGGATTTGCCAAGCCATTGGCTCCTAGGACAGAAAGAAGCAACCATCAGTTCTTTGGAACCAATTATGTATTTGAGTACTGGGGTTAGCAGTACTCTTGGATAGCATCAAAAGAGCTTCTCTATTCCAGATGAAAACACTCTGTTCAATACTGTATATTTAGATTTTACTGTATAAAGGTCATTACCAATTGGTCCCAGGTCAGGAAGCTCAAAATGTACTCCGTATATTTCCAAGATATAACCCCGAGTTTCCCCAAACACTTCCACACTGAAACGCATTCCTTCCTGGGAGATAACACACAAAAACAAACATTAGGATTTGCCTTTCAGATCAAAGAGATTGGCACTGAAGAGGCCTAAGGAGGTGTCAAGGCCCATACACTTCAGTGAGGTCCACCTGAGATCAGTTGAGAAGCACAATACAGATTTCCTGCCAAGGACATATCAAGATAGTCAGACCACAAACATGATGTAGTTCGTGTTGTTTAACTATAGCCTTGAAAAAAACTGGAGTCCCTGGCATCATTCCAAAATATTAGTGGTCTTTCTAATTCAAAGATGAGAATTGTCTTGAGAGAAGAGCCCAACAACACATTGCAATTGTTTTCACAATGTACAAACAGTGCAGCCCCATAATAGTGTATGTAGAAGGTGTGTGAGTATAGTTTAAAGAGGGAGATTGGGCTCATGACACAACTCAAATGAGGGATATGGGGCTTGCCACAATAACTTGAAAATAACATACTAATTGGCTTGCTCTAGAACAGCAGTTCTCAAACCTTCTACCACCATGAACCCCTTCATCGGCTGGTGGCTGCGTTACAACCCAGTATGCTTTGCAGCTTTCAGGTCATGCCCCAGAATGCAAGGCCACAAGGCATTCTGGAATGTGATGTGGCCTACGAAGTGGGTTGCACACAGGCATTACCCAGAAGCCATAAGGCCCAGAATGTCATGCAGCTTCCAGGTTGCGCTGGAGCCATTGCCCACCAAAAATTAGGTTGTGACCCACAGTTTGAGAATCACTGCTCTAGAAATACAGTGTAGGACATCCTTGCACCATTCTACAATGCAAAGGAAAGAATTCCACTCATCATATCACCTCAAACACTGCATTGTATGCCGGGGCTCTTTGCTTGCACTCATAAGTGAGCACATTCTGCTTTGTTCATGAAATCAAATTACATGATAGCCCAAATGTTTGGACACAAGGAATTATAAGAGTGCGGAAAGTCTTACTATGATGGCCACAAAGCTGCACCACATTTAAAGAAGTAAAAGTGCTAAAATAATGTTGGTTCCGACAGATTCAGGACAGACTTTTCTGCACTTAATATGGCTGTAATCTCACTTATATAACTGGTCTGAGGGAAATCCAGTCAGAAACTGAGGCAAGATGCACACATGACTATGCAATTACATCCTCTACTGTGAATTCAAACAACTAGAAATAACAAGACACAGTTTTCTTTCTTCACAGAATCATGTCGTGAGCCAGCAAGGGAAGTCTATGCACTGTGATGTGGAGGCACACTCAGATGAGCTTATGCACTGTAGAGCCAATTGCATCCTCACTGGATGATGCTTCTGATACAGGTGAGGGCCAGCCTCTAGGGCCAGTCTAATACCAACATCTCCACAAAGGAATAGTAGAAATTCATTATATTGACTGAAGGACACTATTAGGGTAGTATGGGACTACAAAGCGGCAGCTATGGTATAGCAAGCAATGTCTGAAGGGACTTCAAGTGACCAATCGTTGTGTATTAGGACCCTACAGGAGGCCCACAACATAGATCCACAATACAATTAACCATAATGGTATTGGAAGATACTGCTACAACAAGATCTTTTAGGAAGATCAGATGCAACAAAGAAATGGGAGAGAGGGGTGGTGTCCAAGTGCTATACTGTCCAGTGCTTACCTGAATGACACAGATCTCATTTGGTTCCACCAGCAACTTGCCAAACTCTGTAGTGATGAGCAGTTTTCCTTGCTGTGGTACTAGAGAAAAGAAGAACAAGCAGAATACTCTGAAGGACTGAGGTGTGTTCTACTCCTAACAATATGGCTTAGAAGAATGAATCACAAATTCATTCATCTCTGTCTACTGCTGGGTTACTTATAACTACTTCTGCAATATCCTGCAGCTTTCTCTTGCAAGGGTTAGATATGTCATTTTTTTTAAATCAAAGTGGGAGGTCAGAGGGAAAGGAACACATTGAAACTACAATCTTACAACCCTTGATACTCTTTTTAATAAGGAGGTTGTTCACTCAATACAAAGTGTCATCCAACCTCCCAATAGGCCTCTTGTAATTTAACTCCTCTAAAGCAACCAAAACTCCATGAAGATGGAGTCTTCAGGAACAAGGAGATGAAGCAGAACAGAAGGAAACTGACGAAGAATGATGCTTGTTATGGGCCATGGGGCGTATCCCCACAGCTATGGATATTACTGTTGAATCCAAAGTGACAGGCAGGTGATCCAAACCTACAGGCCACCCCATGGAAATGATGACAGTCTGTAAATATGATATTATTTCGATGAAATTATCATGTAAAACACCCACTGGTCCAGTCCTACAGACCAAAGCTGAGATGCAAGACAGATTAATGGGACAACCTCGGGACCCAGATTCAGGTGAACCATGAGGGTCAGAGAGCATTTGAAATTGTTGCAAGTAAAGATGGGATGCAAGATGGGGCAAAGAAAAAAAAATGTTCTCAAAGTTGCTGTTGGATAAATTTTGCCTCATATTCCTTTCCAGTTAAGAAATCACCATACCTGAGATTGGGAAGGAATATTCCCATGAAAAAGATGAGGAAGTTTTGAGGTGCTGAAAAAAACTTTTATTTATGACAATTTCAAATGAAACATACTCCTACAGGGGCAATAGTTTGGCTGAAGGAAAAACAATAAATTTATTCAAACCAAAGAGACTCCTCACAATATGCTTTTTTCTCTTGGAGAGTAATAACATCAATATCCACTCCGAAGAGAACAGATCATATTGTGATGAGTGTCTTTGATTCCAAAAAACATCTATACCTTTTCCTTCTGCAACATATCAGCTGTGTAGAAGAACCTTTGAAACACATTAGATGCAAAGAACGTGTCATAAATGCACATTTTAACTAGCACATCTGTTCTTCCCTCTCTTTTTCACAGATTTATACATTTACTGTTTTCCTCCCCTTTTCCTTTTAACCCCCCGGGATAGATTTGCTAGAACAGCCCTGCTTTTGGGAGATTCTTTGGACACCCGTGTTCTAGACAGGGGTGCCCAAACCCCGAGCCTGTGGCCACTTGCAGCCCTCAGGGGCTCCCACTCTGGCCCACGGGGAGCCCCCAGTCTCCATTGAGCCTCTGGCCCTCCAGCGACTTGCTGGAGTCTGTGCTGGCCCAATGTAACTGCTCTCAGTGTGAGGACGACTGTTCAACCTCTCACCTGAGCTGTGGGACGATGGCTCCCTCCACTGCTTGCTGTTTCACGTCTGTGATGCAGCAGTGGCAGCAAAGGAAAGCCTGGCCTTGCTTTGTGCAAGACAGGCCTTTTATAGGCCTTGAGCTACTGCAAGACCTTCATTCATTCATATAAGTCCTATCTCTAATATATTCATTTATGTAAATTTATTCAAATTTTAAATGTAAATTAATTCTTTTTTCCCGGCCCACTACACAGTGTCAGAGAGATGATGCAGCCCTTCTGTCAAAATGTTTGGACACATTCTATCACATGTCATATCACATCACATCACATCACATATCACATTCTATCACAGACTATCACACGTCATGATTAGCATTCTCCAGTGTACTTGTACAAGGAGAATAATGCACTGGATGAATTTGAAAGATTTAGTATGTTCAAACTCTTACTCCAGGACAATGATCTGAGCTAGGTGGTCTTTCCATACTTTCCAGTGTGATTCCATTATTAATCTAATTTTACTCTTGCCTATTAACCATGTTTGTGTTAATGTTCCAGACTTAAAAACAGAGCAATCCAGAAAGTATCAAAGTAGTAAAAGGTGAAAGTCGCAACTCACCAATCAACAAGTCCCCATCCGAATTGTAAAAGCATCTGTGGAAAAACAAGAAGTGGCTGCTGATCTTACAAAATGTAAGGACCTAACATGTAACCCTGAAGGTTCACTGTGGTATAGTGAACTAGGATGCAAATCCCTACTTGGTCATGAAACTCATTGGGTGATCTTGGCCTGACACTATGCCTCATGCTAACTTACCTCACAGGGCTGTGGTGAGAATAAAGAGTGGGCCGTGTACACTTCCCTGAGCTGCTTGGAGGAAGGGTAGAATATAAATATAATGCCTTGATTCTAAACCTAGATTCTGAAAAGAGTCCAATTTTTTAAAATGAAATTTACTCTCAAGTCAAGCTCAAGTAAACAGATCATTTGGGGCTCTTTTTACAAAAGAATTGAAGGCACCTGAACATCTTTAATGATGGTCAGCAATAGTCTATGAAGTTTGAGACATTTGGGAGACAGGAACTGGATGGGGCACGGTGAAAATACTGGGAAATAATTTTGCTTGCTCCCCATTATCATATGTACATCTTCAAAGCACTTTAGCGACATTTGCAACAACTATGGGTCTCTGTTGATTGGGGGTGGGGTTGGGGAAGATGGAAAGGGAAGGAGGGTTGCTTCACAGCTATCAAATTTCAATGGATAATTAAGATACTAGAGGCAATACCTGCTATGATTCTCAGCGAGCCACAGAATAAACTGCAGCTAAACCATCGTTGGTGTCAGACAGGACTATTTTATTAGTTATTATTATTAATAATAACACCATCAGAACCGTTGACAAACTTGATTGCCTCATAACTCACAGACCTGTTAATCATGGAAGTATTACAGCTGAAGATATGGATTGCAAGCCCATTCCGGGACTTCGGTTCACCAGATCCACATACAGTGTAAAATCCCTATGGAAAGAAACAGGAACATTTAACGTACATTTATGGAATGAAATACAAGTTTGAAAAGTTAACTTAAACAGCAAGTTCCTTTACAGGAGTGCCCTCTGGCTGGTCTCATTCTAATAACAAAATCTCTACCCTTAGAGAAGCATATCTGTCCCTGGTCCAGGACAAGTGCCAGAGTTTGAGGCTCCCAACTAGATCCAAAAGAACAACTTTGTTTCTGCCTAGTTTCCATCCTTTCTCTACTTTGTTTACATGGAGAAGGCTCCTGGGGATTACTAAGTAGTTGCACCTTGGATGAAACCATCCCATCTGCATCTAGGAGCTACTGGCATAACTGTGACTTCTGTGAGAGTGATGAAATCTCTTTCTCACCCATGAGATTCTTTCCTCAAGGCTGCTTGGACAGTATATAAATCTCTTCACCCATCAGAACAGTAGACCACTTGGTGGCTTTTGTCCGAATGGGAATAGAGACCACCTCTCCCTGCCAAGCTCCCATATCAGGGGAATTGCTGTATTGGCAAAGAATGTCATATGGCAGGGAGCAAGCTCCCCATTTTGGTGATCTTTAGTGGAATAAATCAGGCTTAGGTCACTTGGGATAGCTTGCGTCCTGAGTGCACTTCTGTACTACAGCGAGTCATGGACTCTTCGCTCACAACAGGAGAGGAAACTGAACGCTTTCCACATGTGCTGCCTCTGACGCCTCCTCGGCATCACCTGGCAGGACAACATTCCAAACAACACAGTCCTGGAACGAGCTGGAATCGCTAGCGTGTATGCACTGCTGAAACAGAGACGCCTGCATTGGCTCGGTCATGTCGTGAGAATGGATGATGGCCAGATCCCAAAGGATCTCCTCTATGGAGAACTCGTGCATGGAAAGCGCCCTACAGGTAGACCACAGCTGCGATACAAGGATATCTGCAAGAGGGATCTGAAGGCCTTAGGAATGGACCTCAACAGGTGGGAAACCCTGGTCTCTGAGCGGCCCGCTTGGAGGCAGGCTGTGCTGCATGGCCTCTTCCAGTTTGGAGAGACACTTGGCCAACAGACTGAGGCAAAGAGGCAAAGAAGGAAGGCCCATAGCCAGGGAGACAGTCCAGGGACAGACTGCACTTGTTCCCAGTGTGGAAGGGATTGTCACTCCCGAATCGGCCTCTTTAGCCACACTAGACGCTGTTCCAGAACCACCATTCAGAGCACGATATCATAGTCTTTCGAGACTGAAGGTTGCCAACTACTTGGTATGAAATCTGTCTCCAAATTACAGACAGCCAAGACAGCACCTTGTCTCCACATCTCACATTGATCTTCTGTCTTCTTCTTCTCAATCTCCCCTCCTGGGCACCCTAACTTCTCACTCTCCCCTCCTGGGCACCTGAAACCCTTCTTTCTCTCTCCTGTCTCCTTGCTCCTATTTCCCTGCTCTCCACAAATGCTCTCCACCAGATCCCTCTCCTCCATTTTGCCCCTCCAGGTTTACTTCCTTCCCCTTTCAGGAAGGTAGGCATTTACCTTGCAGCTTTATCCTACCTTATAACTCTTGCTGCTGAGATTCTCAGCTGTATGTTTCAGATATTTTATTTGTTTTATTGCATTGTCTGCTTTTCTCTCCTCCATCTTATTGAACGTTTATCCCCGCCCACATAAATCTGCCTGTGTTACATCTTTAAGTCTCTCTCATCATTGTTAAATACCAAGCAACATTTGGGGGGAAAAGAAATAAGGCAAAAGATCTCTTCCTCATGTAGCCAGCAACTACATGTTGCTGTAATGTACAGCAATGATCTTCTGCCAGTTCCACTGGAAGTCAGTCTAGGTTGTCCGTGTCCCCCCCTCCCCACCTTTCTAGTTCCTTCAGGATGATGAATAGAATTGATCATGTTAGCCACAAGGCGTGTGCATTATTTATGTACAGGATTTACAATACAGCAGTTATTGTTATTGTGCTTTCTTTCACTGATTGAAATCACATTCTGGTTGCTTCTGCTCTAGAGTCCTTTCACATGGCTGAGACATTGCTCTCCTGCAATTTGATGGAAGCAGCAATAAAACGGAGGTGCCATACAGCACTTCACACACTGCTATGTTATTCAGCAATGCCATTCTCCATGGTCAATATCTTTCTATAATTTTATTCATAAAGTGCCCGTTAGTAAATATGCTGTCCAGTACCAGGGATCCTTTATTGCAAGTCCTGCCCATTTTATTGCTTCCTGTTGATCACAGCTGAGGGATTATTGGTGAATGTCCAAAGCATCTTTTCATTGCTCCCCCCACCCCCAGGTCTGAAAGAATACAGGACCACACCAGAAAAAAATTTCACTGGACTGAAACAAGGCCTTTTAAATTAGCTGTGAAAAGGGAGTGAGTCAAGAATGGCAATTCCAGAGAAAAGGGATAATGTGGAAGCAAACTGTGACTTGGGAGCAAAATAATCATGTACCCTCAAGTACAAAATGTAGAGCACCATTCCTTATTCCATGGAAAAGAATAATTCAGAAGTGCCTGAATGCTTCTGTGTCTTAACTTACAGTTACAAAGTCCTGCTTTCTCTGAGAGGCTGTTGGTATCTCAAAAGGTTTCCATCGCAGCTAGAATGAAACAGAAAAAAATAAGTGGAAAAATTATTATTTTAGTATAAATTACTATTTTAGTTATTGTAAGCTGCATTGGTGGCCCTTTCAATGGCCTAGAAATGTTTAAGAATAATAAATAATTGTTCCATCTTCCAAGAACAGATACAGTTCTACATCCCACTCCATAGTCAAGATGGTTCCATATAGGCTGCTTTCCTGAGAGTAAGCCCCACTGAAGATAATGGGACTTACTTCTAAGTAGACAAGCATAGATTTGTGCCCATAGGGCACAATCCCAATCTACTTTCCAGCATCGTCATAATGGCAATGCAGCTCCAAGGTAAGGCAACAAGCATTCCCTTATTTTGATGAGGCCTCCATGAGTGCCACTCAACTGCAGGATGTAGCTCATGTCCCATTGGCACTGCAATGCCAGTGCTGGAAAGTTGGTTAGCATTTGGGCCTTCGTCCCTTCCTGTAACCTTTGCTGAAGAATCATTTACAAGACTCATGCAGCCCAATCCTGTGTGCTGGCACTGCCAGGCTGCATGGCCAGTACTGTATCCAGCTCAGGTTAAGAGGCAGCTGGGGGTCTACTTGGGGTAAGGGGATATTTCTCCACCTACACCAGGTAAAACCCCAGTCTGCCCTATGGGGCTCTTCAGATCTGTGCCAGTTATGTAGCTGGTGCAAATCTGGGCAGCCTGGTGTAAATGCTGCAAGGCCTGGGAGGGAGGATATGATATGGCAGAGAAGGCCTCCACCATTCCTGTCCTCCTTCCAGGCCTGTCCCACCCCCGTTTCCCCGCTCAAAAATGACCCCTCCCTGCCTCCAAAATGACTTCCCACCTCCTTCATGCCGCCCTTGTGGCAGCCAGCGTGAAACTCATCTCTGCCAGTGTCCCAGGGGCCTGGCTGCAGTGCTAACAGGTTGGCACAAGCCATCCCACTGGTGCCGCTTGCACGGAAATCGCCATCAAGCGCTTTACAGCACTCTCATGACGGCTTGCGCCATCGTAGCAGCTACTACGCTGGTGCTCCTCTGAAATAGGTCTGCATTCTCAGTGAAAAGACGTGATGCGAGATAAGGAAATGGAAGATGGATAGGAAATACTATTTGGCAACCTTCAGTCTCGAAAGACTATGGTATCGCGCTCTGAAAGGTGGTTCTGGAACAGCGTCTAGTGTGGCTGAAAAGGCCAATCCGGGAGTGACAATCCCTTCCACACTGGGAGCAAGTGCAGTCTGTCCCTGGCCTGTCTCCCTGGCTATGGGCCTTCCTTCTTTGCCTCTTAGCCTCAGACTGTTGGCCAAGTGTCTCTTCAAACTGGGAAAGGCCATGTTGCACATGTTGCACAGGATAGGAAATACTTGTCTCATATGAGGTGCTTCTGCTAGAGTCTGGTATTGGTTTGCAACCATGTTCAGTACTATTTTTCCTTCTGTGGTCTAGGGTTTAAATATGGTTCTAAATTATTTAAAGTTAGCCTTTTGTAGTTAATGTCAAATGTAAATAGCAGTTTCTTGGCAATCCTCAGTGGGAACTGCAGATCACATAAAAGGGTGGAGTTTAACAGGTGACATTGCTGTAGGCATTGCTCACCACAGTTCTCTGGCATAAGGTTGCTTTGAGATGGAAGAAAACAAAATATCCACAGCAAACTGAGGCCAGAAGCCTTTTGGTTCCAAGGATTTGGGTCCAGGATATGGGAAAACGCCTTCAGTCTCTCTGAGCTGAATTTGTACTTAATAAGAAACAGGGCAACATAAGGATCTGAAATGAACAACAGACCCCCTGTCACAGTCTCCTTGAAAATCTGCTTTCAAGGGGAAAAAAATCCATCCCAGTGTGCTCTCCTGTGCCAGATCTCTCTTCGGGTGTGCAGGGCAGGAGCTTTTCACTTATTAATCAGCCACACACAGGGTTTGGCAAAGCGTCTTTGTGGCGAACTGCCCAGCTCTCTAAAGCCATCTGCTTCTCGAGAAGCTCAAATGGCCAGTTCAGTTTTATCAAGCGAGAAGCTGTTCCTCCTATGATGGGCATGCTTCCTTCTGAGCCACAGGATGTAATAAAATACTCCAAAAGCTGGAGACAGCAATCAAAATGTGCAGAAGATAATCTGAGAGAAATGCCTGTGAGCCACATCACACCTGTATTTGAAAACAAGAAGAAAACAGAAAATGGACTGATAGATTTTTTTTTTTTGTAATGGGAGTTAAAAAATTCTCATGTGAACCTAAGTAAGTAATTTATGTCACAATCCTTTATACACACATATAGGGGAGTTAAGGACCAATCTTACTGGGCCAGCAAAAGCTCTCTGCCAGCACGGAGTGTTGCAAATATGCCATAAGGCATGCCTGTGACATTCAGCACTGTGCTGAGCCAGCGCCGGCCAGAGGTCAGCTGTGCATCACCCAGAGCTCGTCCCTTGCTCCGAGCAGCAGAGAGGTGAGTGGGGAGACATTCTGGGGTGGGGGGAAGGCGGGGCAGGGGGAGGGAGCAGGGCAAGAGGGGTTGGGAGACAAGGCCGCTTCACTTTGCACCAGCTAAATAGCTGGCATAGAGTCGAGTAGCCCCATTGTGGGGCCTCCTCCCTTACCTGGAGGGAGGAGATGAATGTTCCCTTCCCCTGAGGAGCTGCTGATGGCTACCCAGCAGCCACTGGATACAGCGGTTCCCATTTTGGCACTGCTCCTCCTCTGGGCACAGGGCAGCTTAGGATTGGGCTGTAAGTCCTATTGAACTCAGTGTGTCTTACTTCTGAGTAGACATGTATAGGATTGTGCTGTAACTGAGGCTGCAATCCTAACCAACTTTCCAGCACTGACATAAGGGCAATGTGACTCCAAGGTAAGGGAACAAACATTGCCTTACTTTGAGGAGGCCTCCATGACTGCCCCTCAACTACCAGATGCAGCATATGCCCCACTGGCATAGCTATGCCAGTGCTGGAAAGTTGGTTAGGATTGTGCCTGTCTTTATTTTGGGTTCTTCCTTTTGGGCTTTACAATTATCTGTAGAAACAGACAGGGAACATTACTGCTGCCGCACAAAACAATAAGGCACAAAGGTTCATGTATTACGAACTGTGATGTACGTACTATGATGTAAAAGACATGGTGAATAACATCAGCAGATGAGGAAAGTTTGTACATGCCAGTAGATGGCAGATCTGGTCAGATGCAGCCAACAGGCACCAAGTGCTTCCGTGGGATTTATGTAAGTAAACTCCTAGTCGATGAAAAGACATTTGGAGATATACGTTTTTAGAAGAAAGTGAGAGAAAATAGGGCGCTTGGTATCCCCGGGATCACAGTGGCTCATGTCTCTCTGCTCTCTGTTTTGCATGTTAAGAAAGCAGTCATATTTGCATAGAATGGGCCTTCCCATGAAAGGAAAGGTTAATTTCAGCTTTATCATTCCTTGTTGTGTCTTCTCATCAGATAAGGTTACCTGATTGGGCTCAGGCTCAGTTTCATTCCAGTTATTTGTCAGATATCCCTGATCCATAGGCTGAAAGGGCTTATGGCAAACAGAGGGCAGGATTCTATACAGCCAACTACAGAGGAAACAAATGCAAAGTTGTCACACTGAGAGAAAAATTGGAATACTCATATGCAGTAACAGGCAATGCTTTGTTGGCCTTTGAAGTAAGTTACTTCAGAGTCTATGGTGGACCTCCTTCACCACAAAGCCAAAATCTGTGGTGAAACCCCTTCACTCTAATAAAAAGTCCTCATATGAGCATACCAAGGTGCTGGCTTGGATGAGTCTGCTAGGGTAACTTCTCCATCTGTAATCCACATGTCCTCAAGAAAGGCTTAACCTGGATGCGTATTGGGCATGACAGAGTGCCTGATCCTAGCTTACATGAAACAAAGGATCAGGTAGAAAACACTGGAACGCTGCTGGGTGCTGCTCAAGTTTGTCTATAGGTCAAGTTCATGGCCAAGGGAGGTTCATTGGGTGACCCCAGGTTTCCCACTTTTGGGTTAGTCAATTAGAAGGATAAAAATCTCAAACCAGCAAAATCCCATAGAGTGCAATCCTAACCCCTTATGTCAGTGCTTTCCAGCACTGACATAAGGACAATGCAGCTCTGAGGGAAGGGAACAAACATTCCCTTACTTTGAGGAGCCCTCCGTGAGTGACACCCAACTGCAGGATGCAGCACATGTCCCACTGGAAAGCACTGGAAACCCCTAACATAAGGGGTTAGGATTGCGCCCATAAAAGGAGTGGCTAGTTTGAACCAGGTGCATTTTGTTTCAGCAAGTACAGAATATTGCATTGACACACCCATCTCCAATCAGAGGCAAGGGGTCTGCAATGAAGTACAGTAAGTGCTTCCGAGGTAGGATTTGAGTCTAGGTAGCTGGTTTTATTATAACAGTTTTATTGTTGTTCATTTGCATGTAATCTCAAGACTTTTCTGACTGCTTTGTTTCTGCTTTTTAAAATAAACTAGCTATTTTACAGGTTCCTTGCTTGTTTCTTTCTGATCAGAGCTAAGAGTTATTGCCTATCACCCTCCAGACAGATCGTTCAGGACTTACACTACAGAGGGCAAGCAGGAACAAAGAGGAATGGGGTTGTTGGCTTCCAAGATTAAACTTCTAGCAAACAGCTGAAGAATTGCTGGTAATTGAGTTCGTGACAAAAGGAAGGGGGTGAAGGAGGGCACCCTCTTTTGGCCTTTTCCCTTCCTGGTAGCAGCATCACCCCTTTTTTCAGATGGCTTCTATCCACCCAGGAACTACTGGAAGAAGCATGGAAAGATCAGGTCCACAGCCACATGCCTTCCTTATTCCCCCACCCCTCAAAGTGGGTGGGAGCAGCTTCACCAGATAACCACAAAGCCTTTGGGGACAAGTCGCACACATTTGCATGTAATGTCTAGTTTGATCCTCTGCCATTTTCTGATCAGCTTAAATGTCAGCTGCACACCAGAAAAAAAGATTACTGTAAATCAAATGATTGAGAACAGCTTCTGCTATGCAATTAGAAGCTTCCCTTCCGCCCCTCTATAATATTGCCAAATGTCATTTCCTTTTTAGCTGCTACACCTGCTGCTAAACCTCCCCTGCCACCATCCAGTTCCCAAGCTGAGTTACAGGAAAATAGCGCCAAGGCAGACGGATTTTGAGCGAGATAGCAGCAGGCCACTGAGGATTAGAAGGCAGCACTCCAAAGACCCTCATGGGCTTTTTGACATTGTGGTTGAGGCTGAGGAAGAAGCCATTGGGGCTGAGGAAGAAGCTGAGCACATTGGAGAAGTCTTTCTTACAAATCCCCACCCAAGACATCTTTGCATTGATGTGAATGAGTTGTAGAGATGTGAATGATGTGTAGAGAAATCAAAGAGCTTCTCCAGAGAGGCAGAAAATGGTAATTGGATTTTGCATCACTAGCCTAAGCAGACTCACCATCAGCAAGCTCCTTCCAGAATGCTTCACTCCTACTTTCCTGCAGATGTGGGCCTCTGGTTGAGCAATAGCTAGTGTCTAAAAAGAGTGACCAGCAGGATGACTGCCCAAAAGTGGCCCTATAAGCCCTTATTCCCAATCCTGGCGGTGAGGGCAGAAGCTGTAGCTGCTCACGGACTCTTGCTTTTAATATCATCCCAGATGTTCCAAGACTGACAACAGGTTCCAGAGCTGAGCATGATGGGAGAATCCTGAATAGGAACCAAGAGCAAGTTTCCACACAGCAGCATCTTTCGCTTTCCTGACCAAAACAGCCAGACCCCACCCAGAATTAACTGAGGAAGGAGTGGAGAGGCCACATGAAATTATCATGTCACTGCAACCAGAGGGCCCATCATAATGTGTTGGTGGGCTGGATGTGTCCTGCAGGTCCATAGTTTGGGGTCCCAACTCTAACCTTAGGATCAGATGACTCCCTCCTTTCCCTCCACTCTTGACTTTCTCTTTTCCCCTTTTTTAAAGCCATTTATGCCCACTATTGCATATATGCAACAGGGATCAAATGTATACACCTGTGGGCTGCACAGAAACGGGTTAAATTGTACTGCCACCAGGAAACCCTGCTGCATGCTCAGAGCAGCCATATTTGCATGTAAATGTCTCTGTTCTGTCCTCCCTTCCATCCTGTCATTTTTGGCAGGCTGCTTGCTTTCTCTTTCCCTACCCTCTAGTAACAATCCTTGATTATTTCCTCTTGCCTTGCCTATCCACAGCACAGCCAGCTAGCTTAGCTCAACGCAATAATTAGCAAACTGAGGGCCCAATCCTATCCAATTTTCCAGCACTGGTACAGCCTCAATGCAGTCCCAAGGTAAGGTAAAAAATGTTCCCATACCTTGAGGAGGCCTCTGTGACTGCCTCCCCAACACAGGAAGCAGTGCACACCCCATTGGCACAGCTGCACCAGCACTGGAAAATTGGATAGGATTGGGCCTTAAGCTTTTGTGCTATTTCCCTTAATTTAACTTCTTCAACTGAAATAATTATTGCATTCTTTGGAATTCCAACAATTCCAAAGTGAGCTGGAGTCACTTACTAACCCTTCCTGTGGTTCCTAGTACTAGTCCCAAAGATGTTTGCTCCATTATCAATGGTAAAAGACCTATAGACACACGTTTCAGAAGCACATGTGAGCGAAAACATATGTACTGCCAAAGCATCTGTGGCAACACTATGCAAGCCAGAGTCATGTCCCATGAATCTTCACCCCAATATCCAAGGCAAAACATCTTTCAATTCTTCTCAGTGCCAAACAGCCTCTCTTTCTGGAAGAAAACAACAGCCACTTTTAAACAACTTTTCAGAAATAGCATGTCACTGGTTCTCCTGCACCATCTCATGACATGCTCTCGCTTGTAATGAACAGTTGTGGGAAAATTAATTACAATACCTTCTCCTGTTGGTGGATCGCGGGCAGGTGAATGCTGTTCCAGAGAGTTGCTCAGCATACAGACCATATGGGCAGATCTGAGGATTATTCTAAACCAAGAGAGACCGTGAATCAGCCATTTTTAACCACTGTGCCATGGCACACTGGGGTGCTGTGGATGGTCTGCAAGTGTGTCACAAGAGTTTGGAGGAGGGTCATTTTTTAGTATGCCACTGGGGGATGCAAGCCCCTGCTGTCAATTGGTGTGCTTTGTCAATTGTCAAAAAACTGATGGTGTGCCTTGACAATTTTAGTGCCTTCTCAGTGGGCCATGAGATGAAAAAGATTAGAAATCGCTGCCATGAATTGTAAGAATTAATAGCCCAATCCTGAGCTGCCCGGCCCACGGGGCTGCAGCGGCGCCGAAAATGGCTGCCACCACATCCTATGCATTCCAGACGGCCGCCGGTGGCTCCTCATGAGAAGAGGACTTTCGTCCCCCTTCCCCTGGGTAAAGCGAGTAGCCCCACAATGGGGCTGCTAGATTCTATGGCGACCCAAAGGTCGGCGTAGAATCAAGAGTCTCCATGTCGGGTGACAGGCCAGATACAGAGGCTCTGGATCCGTTGGAGTTTTGCTCCACTGGTCCCACCTCCCTCCCTCCTGCTCCGCTCCCTCCCCCCGGAACACCTCCTCCCCACCCTCCCTCCACCTCTCCCCTCCCTAGAACGCCTCCTCCTCGCCTCCACTCACATCTTCCTACCTCTCCACTGTTCGGCGATCCACTTGACCACCGAGCGGCGGAGTTCCGGCACTTCCCCGGTGCTAGCCGGCTAGCACTGGGTTAGTACCAGTGGAGCACCGGTGCTAGGGCTCACAAGCGTGCCTTATGGCATGTTTGCGACAGTGTGCACCGGCAGTGAGCTGGCACATGCAGCTCAGGATTGGGCTCTAAGTCTGGCCCTTTAAGAGGCAAAATACAGGAAACTTGAGAGTTCTGCTGGATTGGGTCATCTACAAGTCATGGTGCCTTTTGACTGGCACCCTGAATTCCACTTTAGCAGCCACGGGTCTGCTGCCAGCACCATCCGCTGAGCACCAAGAACTTGTACACAAAGCCCAAACTGGAAACAGAAGAAATACAGTGCCTGTCCAGAAGATTACAATCTGGGGCAGGACAATGTAAAGGGGCCAAGTCAGCAACAATGACCAGTATTTGCACTCTGCATTTAAAGTGCCTGAGAATAATCCAAGATGGGTTTTATGTAGGCCTCCTGGATCCCTTCAGAGAACAAAGACACTATAGATTATTCAATGTCTTGTTCTTGTGATCTGGGTACTAGCTATGTGTTATCCAAAACCATCTATTAGAGCAACAACATTTTTTTTTTTTTAATTTCACTTTGGTTTTTAAAGAAAGGCAGCTTTGAGAGAGGGAGATTTCAAGTGGAAACACTGTGGGAAAGCTTTCCCCTACAGAAGTGTCTTTGGTCTAACTGCCTCCATAAGCCACTTTCCCTGCATATAGCAAAATGTGCGTTTGCAAAGAAAATGTGTTCTGGAACATGGTCTGGGTCACAACAGGGATGCCTAACACAGCTGCTTCCTTCCTCGTGCTTCAAATGGCACAAATACCTGTCCTTGTGGTAAGGCTCCCGGGCAGCGTGGATCTTCAGAACAGAACTCATTACCGAATCCTGACATGTACTGCAAAACAAAATAACATTGTGCCTAAAGAAACCAACAATAGAGAGAGGTGCTGCTTTTTCAAAAGCTTGAATGATGCTGGATTTCAACAATGGATTGCTTCAGTAAGCTGCCTGTCAAATATGTCCCATGTGCTTCTCATAAAGCAGGCCTGCCCAACGTGCCGAGCAATGTGGCCTGTCTTAGCTCCTTCTTCTCCTTGTGATTTCTGAAGCCCCATAGAGGCAGCATAAAATAGCTTAATAGCTATTAATAGCAAGCTAATAGCTTGCTAGACGGCTTAATAGCAAGACCAGCATGTGCCTCTCTGCCTGAATCCGCCACCCACTGCCACCTCGATACACTGGTGGATCGTGACCCAATTTTCAGTGCGCCACAAGCCTACTGTGAGCAGAAGCCACTTCTGGGTCGCACTGGCCCATGACCCATGTCACGGGCCATGTCACGCTGCACCCCAGAATGTCTTGCGGAAGCTGCCTGCAAGGTATTCTGGGGTGTGAAATGGCACAACACGGCCAATGACATGGGTTGCAGGCCACGCAACCCAGAAACAGCTTCCAGTTTGCGCCCCATATTGCCTCGCAGTTTCCTGGTCGCGGTGGGCCAGGGATCTGCCGCCACCGCCAAAGTGGGTCGTGAAGGTAGGAGTTTGAGAACCACTGTTTTAGAGAGATTATTCCCAAGCAGCCACCAACGCAGAGGTGCTACCCATGATTCGTTCTGCTTGGCTTCAGTGAGGTGGCTACATTGTGTGCCCTCAAACCACACATTGATCCCAGCAGCAATATACTCGCAATTCTGCAAATACAGAGGATGGGGAGGGAAGAAAGGGAGGATGAGTCATTATTTGTTAACTGAGTTTTCCATTGCAGGAAAGGCTGGAAGAGCAAAGGGCAGATTTTGTGCTACTAAAGGGGCTACAAAAGAACCAGCATATTTTCCACTGTGTAGACTGAAGTGAGAATGTGTCATTTTGTTTTTAAAAAATTGTTTTATTGTTTATGCCAATAAAGGTTTTTGATTTGATTAAAAAAAAACTTTTTTGTTAAGACTGTAATAAAGATTCGAGTCAAATTTTATTGCTGTTTGCCAGCAAGATTTCGCATCTTTTTTTCTTATGTATTTGTAAAGTGTTCTTAAAAAGCCACAATCATTTGCAGCATTTCTCTGTTCTTCCTTCTGTTATTTCAAGAGTTTAGTGTAGTGAGGTGTTATCTCCACCACCTCCCTGCAAGGGGTGCAGCTCCACCTGCAGGAGGCTTGCAAAGTTCCACATATCAGTTCAGGTGCAGAGTAGCCCATTGCAGTCAGTTTATTGGGCTCATAAAGAACAGAAATGGGCGAGGAGATAGACCTCCCCTCCCCAGATTAATCTCACCCTTTTTCTTTAGACCTGACTCATGGCTTCTCTGCTCAACATCTCAAGTAGAGGCCCTCTGCCTACGGTCCAGAACAGGGACTTGCAGGCCAGGGCATCTTAGTCCCCAAGCCACTTGCTGGTTGGCTATGTCTGCCAGGTCCATCTGAGGGATGGGCACCCAATCTGCAGCCAGGATATTGCAGCCAGGGCCTAGGAGAGGGGGGTAAAGGGGGTAATTTGTACCCGGGCCCAGGGTCAGAAAGGGGGCCCAGGAGCCAAAAGAGGGGGTCCAGAAATTTCCTGGGATCTTCCATTTCCAACTTCACCCATGTGGGATGTTGAGGGCAATACTGTGGGCACACGGCGGCAACTACTGCCACAAGCTAAACACACCAGACTCCGGAATGCATATGTTCCTTAACAGTCTCACATCTGGGAGGAAAATGACCCATTATAGTAGCTCTTTGGCTTGTGGAACTGCTTACCAAGAAGGACTGCATAGGAGCTTGGTGACACAGCTGAGGGACTGCAGCTGCTGCAGAAGTACATTTTTATTCACACAGGGTTTTCCATTCTAGTGTGAGCCCAAATAAAATATTAATCTCCTGCAATGATTCTCTATGTCTGAAAGATTTTAGAGAGACTTAGGAGTATGTTTGTTTTTCTGTATTACTGTATCTAGCTGACAACACTGGGCAGGCAGGTAGACCTGAGCTCTGCATTGGGAAGACCTAGGCTCCAAAGACTATTCTGGCTGTTGCCACTTTCCCCCTACCTGATTTGCCACATTCTGCCCACCCCATCTCTCTGTTTCACCCCCTCCCTCTTTGGGAAGGGGCCCAAAAGAAATTTTGTACCCCCTGGTAAAATTCTTCACAGTGACCCTGATTGCAGCGTCATTCCCAGGGGGGTGCTGATGCAGCCAGACAGATGTAATCACACTCAGGCAGGCTCTGATGCACCACAGGCACACAAGTCGATCTCATTGATAAGTCGAGGGCAGATTTTGAGAAAAAAATCATGGAATTTTCTATGACTCTTGGATAAGTCAGGGGTTAAACTTAAGGGGGTGTCTGACTATAGTTTTGACTGATTTTACCCAAGGTAGGATCCTGAAAAATAACCCACCACTAATTGTTACCTAAGAACTGTACAGTCTCTAATTTATTAAAAACATCATAAAAGATCATAAGATACATTTTTATTCTTTTTAAATTCTGGTCTTCACCACCTTTTTGTAAACACTATCAGAGTAAGTGCACTGTAAACAACATACCAGTAAAACAATGGTTCCCAACCTGGTATTCATGTACTCCCAGGGACACTCAACAGGACCTTTAGGGGTACTTGAAAAAGAACGAAATAATGGCAGAAAAAGGCAGGTCGTGCTCCAGAATGCCTTGCAAGACAGGAATGCCCTGCAAGGACCAGCAAGGCAGGAAGGGAGGTAGCTAGCTGGCTGTGAAAGCCCCACCAATAGCTAGTTTTTGATCATCAATTCATGTATGAAATAGTGATTGAAAACCAGCACAGTAAAAAGGCTGAAACATAATATGGAAAGTGATCAATCACCCAGAATTTCTCAGCACACTTCTGGTGCAAAACAGTGCAAAGGCAGAGTCTTCTGTTCTTCAAACAGATGAAAAGAGAAAATATGTGATGAATACATGAAGTCTAGGCTTTCATAGAGAGGAGATGAGGGCTTGTATTATTAATTACAAACATTTTGCTAATATGAAGGGTACAGTTTATGGAAATGGGCTGCCAAGGGATATGCAAGTGAAAAAGGTTGGGAACCACTGCAGGAGAGCCAAGAATCAAATCAACCTTTAAGGTGTCTGGTGTGTTAAGCCAGAAGCTCTTCGTACAACATACAACCCATAACACATAACTGAGAGTGTGCAATTCAATTCACAGCAGAGAGATGCAGCTGCATATATCTGCAACCCTTTTTACTCAGAAGTAGACCCACTGCTTTCCATGGGTGTTGTTCTGAAGTAAAGGTGCATTGAATTGTAGCCTGGGACTTTGCTTCAAATGGAAAGGAGGATCCCATCTTGGTGTTGAAAAATACAGATCTCTGCTAAATGCAAAACAGAACCAGGCTGCAACAGCATTTGCAAAAGGGAATGAAGGAGAATAAAAGGTTAACTTTGGCTGGAATTTCCCAGCAAAGTTACTATAGAAACTAATCTTGGCTTTGCTTCTAAAGACTCCCTTGAGCAAGAAAGAACCTTTTCAGGGAGAATTCAACAGAAAACTTTTTGAAGAATTGGAGTCCAGTTATTGATTTTTTGAATCAGAGAGAGGATGGGGATTTGAGGTATTTTGGATTTGAAGATTGATTTTGAAGTATTAGTGGTATAGATTAATATTTGTTAATGTTTGGACTGTATGTATTTGGATTATAAGTATGGGAATGTTTTGGCTTCGCTCGTGCTGCTTTATTAGAATTTTGTTTATGTATGTATTTGTTTTTCTGTTTTCTGTTTATTATAGTTAAATAAATAAATAAACAGGAAAAAAAAGAAAGAAAGAAACTTTTCAGAACTGAAAAGCTCTGCCCTCTGATTGACCTGGAGATAAGGCTAAGTGATAATTGGAGCTTGATTAGATGGCAAAAATTTTACTACTATAGGCCAGTATCTATGGTAACTATTCTTCCTCCTGCTCTTCCTAGGCCCTGGCCACCGCAAATCCCCATGCCTGGCTTGGTCTCCCCCAAAGAGACTTGATCCCCTGATGGTTCTCACATTCCTCCTCAGCCCAGAAGGGATTCTTCTGCCCCTTGTCTTGCCTTCTTTTTCTTCCTGATTCTCCTGCCTTCCTCTTTCTTCCCCTTCAGGTGACTTCCCCATCCTTGCTCCTCTCCCTACCACTTGGCGTCTCCTTGCCTCTGCTTCTCTCTTCCCTGCCTCCTTGCTGGGAGAACGCTTTACAGCACTGGGACCAATCCCACTCCCAATTTGACCAGATAGGCCAGTGTTAGCCCAGTTGGCCAGTGGCCTGGAGTGGGCAACAGCTAGTGATATCACCAATCATTGCAGTGCCAGCTACTGCCACCTAGCTGGTTTATATGGTCACATGCCCAGCTGATCAGTGGGGCAGTGCACACTCTCACCCAGTTGCTTGGTGAAGTGGTCTCTCCTCGCCACCTTTCCAGGAAATTAAATACTCCTTTATTTGCACAGTGCTGCTACATACAGAAAAATTTGGTAGGAAGTCATGCCAAAGTTACACAGATCAAGATGAAGATACGCCTAGAAGACATACTCCTAGCTAACAATTAGAGCTTTGTCACATTTCTTCATGATCTTTCTGAATTGGCCAGGTTCCAATGACATTTTAAACATTTCCTAGCATCACTGTGTTGGTGTTGAGAAACTTGAAAAAGAAAAAAAAGTTTATGCCTTCCAATTTTTCTTTTGCCTGCTTATCGTCCTACTGCCCCTAATACAAATACAGTCAGTTCTCTTTATACACAAATTCATTATCTGTGAATTTGCTCATCTGCAAGGGACAGAATTGCCACCTACCTCTTGTTCTCTGCGACTCTGTTCTCGTTATCAGCAAATACTGTGGCTAGGGCAAGCCCAGGGAGAAGCCATGAGACAGGTGGAGAAGGAGGAAGGTTGAAGCAACCCTCTCCCCACTGCTCAACTCTGAGGCCTGGGTCAGCAACCTTCAACAAATTGAGGGATAGCCAGCACGAAGCATCAGATGTTGATGAGCCCTTGCTATCACCCAGCCCCATAGACTTTGAGATATCATTCAGGTTCATAAAGTTCATAGAGTGTATTGTGAAGAGGGCCCCCTGGAACCTAACTCCATTTTCCCCATAAGCTCAATTATTCAATATCCGCTAATTTGGTATCCCCTAGGTTTTCCAGGAACCTAACCCTAGCGGATAATGAGAATGTGAACTGCACGCTAACAGTCAACAGGTAACATTCTTTCTTGGTTGTACCACTTTTCAACAAAACGAGGCTATGAAAGCCCAAGACAGCATAAAACATTTAATCATGGCCATTGATTTGAATAGATGGGGTATATATAATTGTTGTATATAGTACCATCTATGCATATGGTCCTTACAAAGTGAAAAAAAAAACCACATCTCAATCTGAAGGCTATTTGAAAAATACAGAGAAGAGGAGGGAAGTAATGCAGATTCAGAGAACTGGATCCTCTCACTAGAAGCTAGATACTGGCCTACAAACTATGACCTTTCAATGAATAGATTAGAAAGCAGTCACAGAAGAATGCTTTTGAAGTTGGACTCCATAGAGCGAAATCTAATTAAGACAGTGCCTCAGTCATGGTGCATAATGAATGCTCAGTGTGCCACCCTGGTGATGGCCGGCTCCAAAGAGCAAATTTGCTATTATTTTACAAAACTTGTGAGGAATTCAGTGTGGGTCGACATACAAATTACATCACGACAAGGGAGGAAATAGGTCTAAGTCAGTGTTTCTCAACATTTGTCCTCCACCATACACTTCATGTGCTCCATGTCCACCTTTTCAAAGTACCACCAGACGTTACTGGCAATGACATCATTACCAGTTACATGCATCTGGTTGGGAGGCCAGATGCAACACGACAGACACCAGTAAGAGGCTCAGGGTGGATGGGAGGGCTTTTTAGAGAGTTGAAAAGCAAACTTTGGAGCGTGCCAGGTGTCCAAGGGTCTTGGGAGTACCACCAGCCACCACCACTATTACCACTGGCGGTAACTGTATCACTGGTTGAGAATCACTGGTCTAAGTATTTAATCAGGAACGCGTGTGTCTGTTCCATCCACAGTGATATATCTCACCAACACAACAATCACACACTAGGTTCAAGAGTTCAATACTAGTTCTTCCCACCTAGGGGCGCCAGACTCCCCAAGCATTTTTCCCCTGTCAAAAATTGGAATCTGCCCTAAAGTTACTACTTGCCCCACTTTTGGTTTTTTGTAGAATAAATAACCCAAAGGCATCAGATGGTGAGAGCTATTGGGCACAATCCTAACCCCTCCTGTCAGTGCTTTCCAGCCAATGGGACATGTGCTGCATTCTGCAGTTGGGTGTCACTCACGGAGGCCTCCTCAAAGTAAGGGAATGTTTGTTCCCTTCCCTCAGAGCTGCATTGCCCTGGCAGAGCTGCATTGCCCTGGAAAGCACTGACATAAGGGGTTAGGATTGCGTCCATTGTTGCACAGTGGCAGAGAGACAGCTGTGAATCAGCACTGTGTTGTGTCTCCTCTGCCATGAATTCTCATGTAGTGGCCTTTGGCAAGCCACTCTGTTGCAGCCTCAGCTCCCCAGCAGCAAGATGGGGATAATAATACTTGACAGTGTTATAAGGACATATCCAGATAATAATGGGGAAGAACACTCCACTTAAAGTGTTATCAACTGCTATTTATTCCTCCCCGACCCCAGCAAGGCTCCCATGTCTCAGCAACCTTCTTATTTGAACTCAACAATTACCCTTTGTGAAATAGAAAATCATATTATTGTGAAATATCTCAACTGGGCCATTGTAAGTCATCTATGTCAAGCAGCAGGGAGACAGGGAAAGAAATCCTGTCTTCCCTGTCTCCCTGCTGCTCTAACCTTGTTAAAAATCCTAACTCTTGGTCTCTGCTAGATCAGCTGCTCCTGATCCAAAATCAAGCCTGAGCAGCTTGAAGACTGTTTTCAGTCTGGGATCTTTGGAGTTAACTGAAGGTATGCAAGGGTAGAACAGATGCTAAGTCTGATTGGCTGATTGAGGAGCAGCCCCTGAAGAGGGTGTGTGCTGGGGGAGGGGATGCCAAATATACAGACTAGTCAGGACCAAGTCAAATTTTTGCAAAGAATTGTGACATCTTTCTGGTGAAATTGGCCAGAGTTGATGAGATCTGCAAAGGAAACCCCCCCCCCCCCACAAGTCTATTCCATAAAGGACTGGCAGAAGCTAAAAATGACTTAGATTTAAAAGTTTTCAGATGACACAAGGCAAACACACACACACACACACACACACACACAAAAGAGTTTAAAAACCTGCAATTTAATGAGCAAGTCAATAAAAGAGGGATCTTCAGTATAGACCAAATGATGGGTTGGCTTGATAGTAAAATATTTCTCTGGTGCACACTAGTATTGTACTCAAAGCTCATGCAAACATATGGTGTTTCAGAGATGCACCCTGTAAGCATTTGCAGCCAGGGTTCCAAAAATGTTCTACAGGCCACTGTCTGCTAATAAGAAAGTACCAGAGAGAGTAACAATGAGGACATTTCACACCTTCTTCATTGAAAGTGATGGTTGACTTACCTTCAGTTCTGCCATTCTTTCCTCAATTTCACAGGATAGTTGCAAAAACTCAGCAAGATGTTTTGCCCTAAAGATTGACAGTGAGTTGTCAAGGATAAAGTATTCTTGTTGATTTTCTTGTGGCAGCAAGCAGAGAGAGTAAAGGCAGTGCAGCGGTAAACTCTCCTCTGCAAGTGAGAAAGTCCAAGGATATTTCAAAACTGTTTACTCAACAGAGCCTGGGTTTAATCAGAAACAGCCTCTCTCTTCTGGGGACAACCAAAGGATTGATCTTTGCAGATCGTCCCAATAAGAAAAAATTTGGGAAGGGGAGGTGCAACTTATTCAGCAGTAATTTTATTTCAGCTGATATTATCAAGGGGTAATCAAACTCTAACCATGGAGAAATATAGAAACATTCACAATTTTAAAAAGCAATAAGAAATGCTTAGTGTTGTGACAAAACTAATTAAAACCATAAGATTAAAGCATGCATTTAAAATAATCAATTTTAGCACTTTTTGTTCCATGAAGTGACAAGAAACCATTTTAGTGAGGGACATTTTCTTCCAATCTGGGATGAAACATGACAACACAGTGGTAACATACTGGAACACTCTAATTGCTGATTGACCTGTGTGAATAGACTGCTGTTACAGCTGACCAAATTGTTCTTTTAATGTGAAATCATGTCAGTGTTTTAAACATTTGATTTTAATTAAACATCAAATATTTTTATTAAATCCTGAATGACATTTAGTCTCAAGACTGGACACAAACTGGTCAACTGGTCTTCAAAGAGAAGACAGCTTTACAGCTGCTTTATGGCTGAGTGGGGGTGGGGGAGCCCAATAGGATTGGGCTGTAGGTGTCTTACAGCACAATCCTAGGTATCTTTATTCAGAGGTAAGCCCCACTGCGTTCAGTGGGATTTTTGCTAAGGTAAGCATGTAGCTTTAATGGACCACAAGTTGAACATGAGCCAGTAAAGTGATGGAGCTACAGAAAAAAAGTTAACAAAGGGCTGCAAAACAAGAGGTCTTTAGGTGAGTTCAGCTCAGCAATGTCACAAAGCTGTCTGTTCCAATCAGGCCCTTGTAGCATTTCAAATTCCACAGCAGGCAGTGAACCAACTGATGCAGCCAGGCCTCACTGGGACTTGTTATTTGGTTGTCTGTTGGGTAACTTGCAATGGCCCAACACCCCTCCTGGGAAGAGATGAAGGACAAATCCACCTTTGTGTTTCTCTTTCAGATGCTGGCCTGTCACGGAAACCATTCTATAAAAACTTTGAATGGATCACGTCTCATCTCTTTGTTGGTGGACAGGCATCTTTGTTGGTGGACAGGAATCTCCCCAGTAGTTCCCTGCCTCAGCTATCCCCAGGGAGGGACTGCAAGGGCCTGCAGGGCCCAGCCTCCCAACATCTACAGCCCCAAGTGGGAGAGGAAAGACTCTCTAGTTGTAATGAGCCCACTGTTCCCAGCCACCATTATGTCTGGCAGGCAGGTATAGGACAGAGAGGGTTGCACACCAATGGCTATGCCATCAAGTGCCCCTGAGGATCCCAAAGTGGGTGGTACCATATGCACAATGGCCACTGGGAGATGGGTAGGCACCCACACAAAGATACAAATGGATAGGTGGACTGCTGCAGAAGGTGTCCCATGTCATGCGGTTGGCCCATTAGCCTATGCAAAGGCCACCCAGAGAGGTCCAAGGGCAATCCCCTGACAGCAAGTCACCCTTCCTCAAGGAAGATACAGATGCAGGGGCCACAGTCACTCCATGTGAAACCCAGGGAGGAGCAATAAGGGCAGGTCAGGGAAAGGCAGCATCAGTCGGGGGGCGGCGGCAAGAGGTGGAGGATGTCAGTCACTGGGCCAGTGGTGGTTTGCCAAAGGCCACCACAAAATCAGTGAATGTGCCTGGGTACTGATGAGGCCATGACAGCTGGCCTCCAGCATGGTTTCCGGGTGTATAAGGTCCATGCTCCTGGGATGCTGCCCCAGTGGCAGGGAGCTCCTTCAGATCTCCCCTAGGCCTCAGCCCATGCTGGTGAGGTGCTGCCCCCCCATTGGACAGCTGAAGCTGGACATCTCTCTGCTGGCTAAATGTGCCTGAGGCCTGCTGCCAATTGCCTCTGGCCAGCCAGCAGGTGGTGCTGATTGCAGAAACTGCAAGTGGAACAGAAATGGCATAGTAAGGCATCCCGTTCCCCAAGGCCAACAGGGAGGAAGCATGCCAGCTTCGCAGATGTGGGCACTGCTCTGGCCACCTGCCTATGGGCATGGTGGCCATGGGCCTTGATGGCAGCGCAATTCTTTGGTCTCCTCAGTCATGTATGCTGCTGTCAGGCCGATTCTCTGGAGGTGTCCTCAGAGCTAGGTTCTATTGCATCCCTGAGAGTTGCAGATCTGGCTGGTATCATGGCCCACATGGCTTTCTTGGGGCAGTGAAGCTTGACTGGCTTTGTCAGGCTGTGCTAGATACAGTGGGGCTGGGGCAGGTGTCTGGGTATGGGCTTGGCTGGCAGTTTGGCAGATGGGTTTAGGGGGCTCCTGTGCAGCATAGCTTAGTTGCCAGGTGACTACTATCCATGAGCGGCTCATTCACAGGGCTGTTGTGGTACTGTGGTGGAGGCCAGCAATTGTGTCTGGGTGACATAATGGTTGCTGGGGATGCCAGTGTTGTTGCTGAACAGGCTGCACTCTTTCCTTTCCCTTGCTGGATGGACTTGGGATTTGACAGGCATCACACCAACATCCATGCAATGTCAGTGTAGTATCTGAACAGGATTGGGCCTCAAGGTGATGAGTCTGGAACCAAGAAGACTTACAACAACTACTAAAATTTTAAAAGAAACAACACTGCAAGTTGTTCTGACAAAACCGAGGAGCCCTCAATATGCAATCATGCTACTATTGGATCTACTGGATACTGCATGAAAGCAACATTCATATACCAAAATATTGAGGTCTTTCTATTCAGGATATGACTTCATCCTCCTGTTGTGACCCTAGTGCTACCTTATTGGACTCCTGTGGGCAATCCCTGCCGGTGATGCCCCAAGCGACTTTCTAATATTCTTTTTTCATCATTTGGAATTTTATTGTGAGTGAAACCACCATAAGAATTAAGCAATTTTCCCAAAAGGATAGTGAACAAAAGATGCTTCAACCAAATAACAGATACAAATTTTTAATTGTTTTTCTGGATTTTAATCCTTTTATTTGGTGTTTTATCATCTGTACACTTCATCTCTCTGTTGTACACCACTGAGTTTTACGTAAGTGGTATATAAATCTTTTAAATAAATAAAAGATATTACTCAGTGTAAAAGACACTGAAAGCATCCATTGAATGGAGCAAGTTCCTGCAGGACAGTAAACTCTTTAAAAAAAAAAAAAAGACACTTCCTAAAACATTCAATTTAATAGAGCAATCTTATTATTAACATGTCAACCTTCACAATCTTGCCCAACCTTCTGCTCCTAGTATTCTAGGAAGAGGCACCTTTTAAAGGGCGGTTTTTTTGTCTGTTTGACAGAGGGAAATTGTAACTTTTTTTTTATTAAAAAGTTGTATATAAACATTCTAACTAAATAATAATACATTCCAACTATACTCTGCATAAATGCACATTTCCTTTGATAGAATGCAAAATATATTTACCAGAATAGTAAATATACTTCTGCATTCATTTCTTAAAAAAACAAAACACCATGTCAATGACAAAAAAATTATGTCACTGATTTTCACACTCATTTTCCAGACCTTTTCCCATTTCCTTCACTTTGAGCAGCTCTTGGTTGCTCAAATATTTTAAATATAAAGTCCCCTTAGAAAGAGATTGCAATCAGTGCAAAGCCTCCTTTGGAAAATGAAATAAACACTGACATTTTTATCTCATAAATCTTTAATAATTTCTGAGTTATTTTTAGAATCCCCCTCAGCACATCATCATTCTGCTAGGCATGGAAGTCAGAAATCTTTCACGATGCATAAAAATACAGCGTATTCATTGCATTCCATCCAGAAGGTCTCACATTTCCAAAGGAATAAAAAGCAACGAATCTCCAGAGAATATGGGGAAAAAAACTTCTTTCTTCAAAATGACAAGTCTCTGAAGAGTCTTGTTGACTTATGTACTACAGAACCTGATTTTGCTAAGCACCAGCATCTGCAGCTGGAATGTTGCAATAAAAGTGAAATATTTTCCAGTCTGTGGATGGTAAGTGAAGGTCAGTCATAGTGAAGACTCTTCGCAAAGGCACCTCCAAATCGCTTTCTATCTGAGAAGCTAGGAATCTGTTAAAAGAGGTCTATATTAGAAATAACATCATAGTTTATTAGTACCAAGTAGTTAGCAATATTGCCTGCCAGTTCACTGACCCCTTGATTTTACATTGGTTAATTCTATTTGGCTTCATTCAGTTATCATCCTTAATAACAAAGCATTTGTACATGGTATTTTCCAAAGATTCAAAATGATCTTGATAGGCCCAAGATATTTGCTGTACAGTAAAGGTGTTAACATAGTAACAGTAACAATTACAATTAAAAAATATAAAATATATATTTCAGAACAGCAGCAGGGGGGATTAAAAGAGGAAGGAGAACAATTATGTAAACCAGTGAAAAGATAAAATAGAAGTGCTGGTCTTAACCTTCCAGACCCTGAATGGTCTGGGTTCAAAATATCTTAAGGATCACCTGCAAGCAAAGCTCTCTTGACTCCCCATGATCTGAAATTCAGTGGTTGAAGATATGAGACATTCTACTGTTGTGACTAGAATTTGGTACACTCTCTTCAGTAAGACCATAAAGCTATCTTGCTTCCTGTCTTTTAATGAGTAGTTAAGAAATAGGTTTATAAGAAAATGTTCATCCTTTATAAACAAACAAAAATTTAAATCAATAAACTTTCTTTTGGCTTTTAAATTTTTTTCCTATGGTTTAATATTATTGATATTTTTTATTGCTTGCTTTGTAATTTTGTATGGTAAGCTGCCTTGAGTGTAACTAGTGTATCACAGTGGCCTCATCACTAAAATTATTCCCTCTTTCTGCCCTTCTGGCTGTGAGTCTGAATCCCACCTCCCTATGCTGCAACTGTGAACTTCTGAAAACTTTAACCTTTTCTACCCTGAGTCTGGTCCATATTAACAACATATGCCTTCAAGGTAATGGATTCAAAACTGGCAGGCTCCCACCTGGAGGAAAAGCAGAGATCTACAGTTTAGGAAGAATTAGAAAAAGTGTCTATAACTCCACATTAGAACGGCCCAGGCTCAATCCTTAGCAAACAGGTAGTAAGGCTGTGAAAGACTCCTGCCTGAGGCTCTGCAGAGCTGCTAGCAGTAGAGGGGAAAACACTGGGCTAGATGGACCCAAATTGTTTGACTACAAGGCAATTACATAATTGTCTTGTAGTCTGATAAGCATAATTAAGTGTCAGGAAGGAAACAAGCTCCCCCTCACCCATCCCCTCTGCAGTGTAGGAGTAGAATAGATCATACAAATGTTTAAATTTTGTACAGCCTGACCTCAGCATCCATAGGGGTTCTAAGAACCTCTGCGGATACCAAAACTGGATGTTAAGCGAATCTGCTGGTTGGGGCATATCTGAGCTCTGGACGCAACCAGAAGCACTTTCTGGTCACATCTGGGTGGTTGTATGAGGCCTGGAGAGGCTGCATGCAGCCTCTCTAGGTCTCAGAAAGCCCCCCTGGAAGTATTGGAGAGGCACTTCCAATTTTCAGAAAAACCAGAAGTGCCTCTCCGACACCTTTAGGGACTGTTCTAAGGCCCAGAGAGGCCATGCACAGCCTCCCTTGGTTTCAGAAAGCCCCCTGGACATGACTAGAATGCAGTTCCAGTTGCGTCTGAGAGGTCAGATCGACCCTACACCACAGGTTCCAAACCAGTGGATAAAAAGAACTGACTTGTGCATGTAAGCAAGAAGGATATATAATGGTAGTTAGGATTTTAGAGATTAATAGATAAACACGGGTACAAAGGAATATATTTGGGGCTTGTTTTAATTAGCAACTAAATCTGTATGTTCCTAGAAAGGAGAATGCCCACATACCTGGTTACCATCTCGTAAAAAGTATCTCTTCTCAATAACCTAAACAAAATAAAGAGGAATAACCTTAATGGTGCAATACACATGCAATATAGTTTAATGAAACAGAATTGTCATAATCATCTATATAATAATAATAATAATAACTTTATTTTTATCCCGCCTTTCTCCCCGAAGGGACTCAAGGCGGCTTACAACATATTAAAAACATAATTTAAAAACAAATAAAAACATATTAACACATCATAAAAAACAGCAGTCAGAATAAAAAAAATAGGTAAAAAGAGCATAGAGCAGCAGCAAGTCATAAAAGAATCAGGCCTGTAAAAAATATTAAAAGATGTTAAAAAGATGTTAAAAGGCCAAGAACTCAGAAGGCCTGTTTAAACAGAAGGGTCTTCAGGCCTCACCGAAAGGTCTCAAGAGAGGGAGCCATTCTTAAGTCAAGGGGAAGGGAGTTCCATAGCGTTGGTGCCACTACTGAGAAGGCCCTATTTCTTGCAGCCGCCCCACGTACCTCCCTAGGCGGCGGCACTTGTAAAAAGGCCTTCTCTGATGACCTAAGAGGACGAGCCGGATTGTACGGGAGCAGGCGATCTCTAAGATACCCTGGTCCAGAGCAGTATAGGGCTTTAAAGGTCAATACCAGCACCTTGAATTGGGCCCGGAAACGAATGGGCAGCCAGTGCAGCCGCTGGAGAAGTGGACTGACAGAGTCGAACCGCCTACCTCCAGTAACCACATGGGCCGCCGCATTCTGCACTAGTTGCAGTTTCTGAACTGTCTTCAAGGGCAGCCCCACATAGAGCGCGTTACAGTAATCTAATCTCGATGTCACCGAGGCATGGATCACCGTGGCCAGGTCTGCACGATCCAAGTACGGCCGCAGTTGGCGCACCAGCCGAAGCTGAGCAAAGGCCCCCCTTGCCACAGCCGCCACCTGGGAATCCAGGAGCAGCTGCGAGTCCAGGTGGACCCCCAAGCTGCGGACCTGCTCCTTCAGAGGGAGTGCAACCCCATTCAGCGCAAGCCGATAGTCCAGCACCTGCATCGAGGATTTCCAAACCAGGAGACCCTCTGTCTTATCCGGATTTAATTTCAGCTTGTTAGCCCCCATCCAGATCCTCACTGCCTCCAGACAGCGCTCCAGGCCCTCAACCGCCACCCTGGAGTCTGGAGGAAAGGAGAGATAGAGCTGGGTGTCATCAGCATATTGATGGCACCCCACTCCAAACCCCCGGATGACCTCTCCCAGCGGTTTCATGTAGATGTTAAATAGCATGGGGGACAGAATTGAGCTCTGTGGCACCCCGCATCTCAAGGGCCAGGGTGTCGAACAGGCATCCCCCAGCACCACCATCTGGGACCGACCCTCCAAGTAGGAGCGGAACCACCGCAAAACAGTGCCTCCAGCTCCCAACTCGGCCAATTGGCCCAGAAGGATACCATGGTCGATGGTATTGAAAGCCGCTGAGAGGTCCAGCAGGACCAACAGGGACGCACTCCCCCTGTCCAGTCCCCGGCGTAGGTCATCCACTAAGGCGACCAAGGCGGTTTCTGTCCCAAAGCCCGGCCTGAAGCCAGATTGAAAAGGATCCAGATAATCCGCTTCATCCAAGACCCTCTGGAGTTGGGATGCCACCACCCGCTCAATTACCTTGCCCAGAAACGGGATGTATATGGAAACATTATTCTTAAAGCACCCATACCAGGCTCTCACAGAGCTGAAAGCCACTTCCAAAGATACCTTTGTGACCATGCTTGCGATACCTTTTAGGAAAGTATTAGAAGTCTCACCTTATCAAAAAATCGACTCAGCTTGACAGCATTGGAGGAGCCTGCAGCCAGATAGCGAGGATTAGTGCAGTCCTGAAAGACCAAAAGGTCAGTTTTCTTGGGGACTAAAGAAACCACAGCAGTTCTGAAGCACAAGACACGATAAGTTATCATTGTATAAATTGCTGCATAGCCGCAATGTCTACATACTTGGGCCCATTTACTAAAAACAGTTTTTCTACATGGGTTCACATCTATCACTTCCATTTAGGGAAGCCACAAGTATATGCTGCACACACACACTATTTTTCCACAGCACCCATCACTACAGTCCACTATGCGCAGTCATAAGAAGAGCCTGGCAAAATCAGGTCAAAGGCCCATTTAGTTCACACTATGCTTCCCAAGGGGCCAGCCAGATGCCTCAGAAGCAAGAAATGCATAACTACTCCTGCCATTGCTCCTCTGCAAATGATATCCAGTGGCGCTTTGCTGCTGAACCTGGAAGTGGCATCATGTAGTGAGTATGACTAAGGGCCCAATCTTTACCAACTTTCTAGCACTGATGCAGCTTCAATGCAGCAGTCATGGAAGCTTTGAAGAGGCATCTATGACTGCCCCCCCCCACTGCAGGATGCCACACATGCCCATTTAGCATGGATCCGCCAGTGCTGGAACGTTAAATAGGACTGGGCCCTAACAGCTATTGACGGAGCTGACCTCCATGAACCTGCCTAATTCGGTTTGAAAGTCATGTAAATTAGTGCCCATCTTGCGGTAACAAATTCCATAGATAAATTATGAACTATGCAAAGTAGTACATTCTTTTGTCCAGCCTAAATATCCCACCGATCAGCTGCATTGGATGATCCTTGGCTCTGTTCTGAGTGAGGGAGAAAAATCTCTGTCCACTTTCTTCATATCAGGCATAACTTTACAAGCTTCATTTGTGCCCCCAGTTAGTCACCTTTTTTTCCTAAGTTAAAAAAGTCCCCAAAGCTGTAGCCTTTCTCCAGAGGGAAAGTAACCCAGAGCCCTGATCATTTTGCCTTTTTGCTTACTTATTCCAGCTCAACAATATTCTTTTTCAGATGAGGTGATCAGAACTGTACATCATTTTACAGATGTAGCCACATCATAGATTGTGTAAGGCAGGGCTTTTCAAACTGGGGCATCGCAATACCTCAGCCTGAAGAACCTGGCCTCTGCCCCCTTAAGGGGCAGGGGCAGCAAGGAGGTAGGGAGGAGGCAGTGATGCGATCCCCAGGATAGTGTTGCTCAGGCGGCTGCAGGGGCTTGGCTGTACTTACCAGAGCCTCCTGCAGCTTCCCAGGACTGTCGCGCAGGGCTTCCCACCACCTGCTGCCTCCCCCCCACCCCTCAAGGACTTAGAGCGGTTTTCAAACTCCCTGAGAGCCTGAAAACCGCTGGTGTAAGGGAATTACAATATTAGTTTTATTTTTAATTCCTTTCCTTATGATTCCAGTATAAAATTTGCCTTCTTCCCACTCTGCTGCACGCTGGGTCAATGTTTACATTGAGCTATGAGCCACAGCCCCAAGATCTCATTCTTGGGTCAGACAGTTCAGATCACATCAGCATATATGTGAAATGGGAACTTCTTTCCCCCAGTGTTAATCACTTTACACTTGTCTATACTGAACTGAGCTGAACCCATTCACCCAGTTTAAGATCTTTCTGGAATACTTCATAATCCATTTTGGTATTTCATCACCTTGAATAGTTCAACATCATCTGCAAACTCTGCCACCTCACCCCTAACAAGTTAAACTCCATACTTGATTCTTGAAGGAATTCCACCTCTCACTCTCTTCATGATGGAAGCTGTCTGTTGCTACTTTCCAGGTGCAGTACAACCCACAACACCACCTGATATTGACTCAGGTCTATCACCTTTGCACTACAGAAAAAAAAAGCCCAAACCCTTACCATGCTCCTTGCATGCTGCCATGAAGCCCAGAAGCGTAGTGCTTCTGGTTTCATTTCCAGGGAAAGCATGAACTCATTTAACCAGAGGCCACACCCATCTCATGCTGCAGCTTGGATTTTGGGGGGCTCACAGCCACTTTGAAAAAGTTTCCATTGAAAAATAAAAACAAACTTCAATCAAACTACGAAAAAGGTACAAGTACAAACCAGATTGATTTCTTCTGCACTGAAATCCTCAGCAAGAAAAGCAATTCTGGTCAAGACATCATTGCGCTTGGTTTCCGGGATCTGGTCCAGTTTGGTCCCTATGACGAGCAGTGGAATTTGGTTGTCAGCAAATTGCTCACGGTCATAGTCCCTTTGGTAATGAAAGGAAGATATGCTTGTCAGTAAACAAAAGCCCATGAAGACCAACAGATACATTAATACTAATTAAGGAGAGTTCACCTACGTAGTTTTGCAGGGCCACCACATGTGCATGTGCACTGCATAAAGGTGCCATAGCTAAAGGCGTGTCAGTCACATTGGAAGGAGAAGGAATGAAGGTGGCACTTCACTTCCAGTGGGGAGGAAGGGATGTCTTTTAATAATGTGCAGAAAGGCACAATATGGGCTAGCAGCAGCTCTGTTGTCTTCCTCTCTTTGGCCAGTTTTCTAGGGCCTCAATGCTAGATCCATGGTGATCTCAGTCTCCCACCCTCTCAAGCATCAATGGGAAATATTTTAAATTATCCATTAATATAAAGAGTTGATAATGATTAAATCTGCTGATGAAATTAAAAAGTCTTTTTTGAAGAAATAAACCTTGTCTCCCTGAAAGGCTGCAGGGCAAAACACCCAAAAAGGTAACCCTGGGCAAGATCAGATACAGCACAGAAGTGGATGGTAGAAAATTTTCAGGAACAGCAAAGAGAGCCAACTGTGGAGGAAGAGCTGGAAGTGGAGGTGCAGCAAAACTTAAACAATAGTGATATCCTTTGTCACATGGAAATATGAAGATCCTCACTCAAAATGTCAATGGTCTAATTAAATCATCCAGTTAAAAGACAAAAATTATATCTAAAACACAAAAATTATATCTAAAACACTATTGGAGGCTGATATAGTCTTGCTACAGGAAACACAATTAATGCAAAAGGGTCAACCCCGACTGGAATAAAACAGATTGAGGGCCATTACTATAATGCTGTAATCAAGGTAAAAGATGCTTCCGCTATTTGTCTGGTTAAACCTCAGGGATGAGGCAGCCCAGCACAAAATTCCCCCCTGCAGAAAGTTGTGGGGCAGAAGGCACTGTACTGGAAATGGCTGCCACTGGAAATTGCTGCAGGATTTCACCTGTTTGGCAGGGCTGCCTCTGTTGTCCCTCTAGTGCTGCGGTTTTCAAACTCTCCGGGAGTTTGAAACCCGCAGTACGTCTTTGCAGGGGCGGGGGGGGGGGAGGCCGCAGGGGGAAGGCAGCAATGCGATGCCCAGGATTGTGTCGCTCAGGGGCTGCAGGGACTGGGATGCACTCACCAGTCCCTGCAGCAGCCATCCTTGTGTGCAGGGAGCCCTGCACGAGTGCCTGCAGGCCTCCCCAGGTCAGGGAAAGGGAGAGTGGAGTGATCTGCTCTGCCTCCGCAAAAGCGGAAGCAAGCGCGATCGCCCCACTCTCCCTTTCCCTGACCTGGGGGCCCCTGCAGGCGCTCACACAGGGCTCCCCGCATACAGGGACGGCTGCTGCAGGGACTGGTGAGTGCACCCCAATCCCTGCAGCCCCGTCAGAAAGGAAAGCGGAGTGATCATGCTCCGCTTCTGGTTTTGCGGAGCGGGGCGCGATTGCTCCTCTTTCACTTTTCCTGACCTGGGGAGCCCTGTTGAAGGTTGCGCAGGGCTCCCCGCACCCCTGGGAGGCTGCAGGAGGCATAGGCAAGTGCACCCAAGCCCCTGCAGCCTCCCTGAGCTGTGTGAACCTGCAGATCATGCAGCTGCCTTCCCCCTGTCTCCTGGCTGCCCCCGCCCCTTAAGGGAGCAGAGGCCAGGACCCACAGGCTGGGGCATTGTGACGCCCTAGTTTGAATACCACTGCTCTAATGGGAAAGGCTGTTCAGCAAGGGGAAAGATAGGGGATTGCAGAGACTGGACAAAACGCTTCAAAAGCCCATTTTCCAGTCTCACTGCACTTGCCAGCAAAAGTGACGTTCCACCAGCATCCTCTGTTCCACTGCCAGTGGGAGGGATAGGATCGGGCTCTAAGGGCCCAATCCTATCCTATTTTCCAGTGCTGGTGCAGCCATGCCAATGGGGCATGCACTGCATCCTGTGGAGGGGAGGCAGTCAGAGAGGCCTCCTTAAGGTATGGGAACATTTGGCCTCCTTAAGGTATGGGAACATGGCCTCCTTAAGGTATGGGAACCCCCTTCCCTTGGGGTTGCATTGCGGTTGCACCGGTGCTGGAAAATGGGATAGGACTGGGTCCTACTTAAATGTAGGTTAGGTTCCAGGGGTCTATACTTAAGCTGAAACATCTAGTTCTTGTGAGCCCAGCACTATCGCATCAATACAAAAACATCATCAAGGACACATTGCACATGCATGAAAGTGCCAACACAGCCATCTGTAACTCAAACATCTGTAAGTCAGGGAGCCAATGTACTCCACAAACCCCATCAGGGCAAGACAGTTTGGTTTATTCCTGTTTAACTAAACCTCAGTCGTCAGGGTGATTGGGGATGTCTTACAGCAAAATGCTATCATTTTAAGGAAAAATCAAGTAGTCATTGCTCCCATACCCATGGCTCACTGCCATTATTTATATTTGAAGTACACAGCATGAATTTCAACCAGTCTACAATGGGAAAGTCTGCTGAGAGTAGCTGTTCATGAAAACTCTGGAAAGACAGTAATTGGATAGCGCAGCAAGATGAAAGAAGAACCAAGACAGGCTCCGTAGCACAAGATTTTAAACACATTTCTTTTCTTTTCAGTCTTGCAGTTTCTGTCATCCCTCTGTCATGCACCTGTTGTCCCCAATGTAGAAATGATAACAGATGAACAATTTTTCTGATAACAGAAAAAAAATGATACCAAAAAGATGGAGACTGATGAAGCTTTCTGAAGACTCACCCATTTGTCACGACAACTCCAGATGGAACAACATCTCTGTTGAGAGCTTCCAAAGACCATCGATACAAGTTCTGCGAGGACTTCTTGTTGGTTAAGTCATGTACTAAAATTATGCCTAAAAAATAAAAAAGTGCCAATTGTGAAAAAAATGGCTCCTCCTAAACCTCACCAAAATGGGGATGAATAACCTAGTAGGTTGCAAATATATATCCAACATAGTTCTGTGGGCACTGTGTTTCTCAAACATTAATCCCGGTGCACGTTGCTTTAGAAATCAAGACAACTTGTAGAAGCAGTTTATGACATGGATTAGGGGCCTTCTATTTTAAAAGGTGAGAAGGTTTTTCAAAAATCCACTGGGCACATCCAATTTATTTTTATCCCACACTTCCTCCAAGGAACTTGGGACAGCCTACATGATCCTCCTACAGTCCATTTTATCCCAACAACTCTGTGAGGCAGAGGCTGTGTGTGACTGTCATGGCTGAGGGAAGATTATACCAGAGCTTACTTCTCAAGAAACACACATAAGATTGGACTCTTGTTAAATGTAAAAAAAAATTGCAGGTGCAATTGAATAATATACTCTTCTTCAATTTTTATAAACTTTCTCCCATAGTAGTGCTTGTTAAAATGAAGAAATTGCACTTTGGAGGGATTTGATACAAAGCTGGAGGAAAACCTCTACACAAGAGCTTCTCAGAGGTTTTGGGGAACTGTTTTGTTGAAGGGGAAAAGTATACAGGCCTATACATTCCTAAAAGATCCTAATGATACTGACAGCAGAACAGGGTATTAAGAGTTATGAATGAGAGGGCAGGGAATTGCTCTTTTTTTTAACCCTTTGAATAGTTTATACTGTGATCTGGACAGCAGCAAGTCTGCTAATATGGAGACAGGGGGATTTAGATATCACTGTTGCTGTATTGTCTCCTTCAGCCCATCTTTTCCCTTAAGTCTTTTCAAAGAAGCAACAACTTGCCTTTACAGGACCATGTTTTAACCTTAATAAAAAAATATTTCTCAGGACTGAGCCCAGGGAATGGTCTGAAAACCCACATGCTACAGCACTGCTAAAACTAATGCTCAATGCACCCATCTGCAGCCTGAAGTACCACCTCTCAGTCTCAGCTACAACATGGGGATATATCATGAAGCTGTACAGCTACACTTTCAGGCTGTTCCCTAACGCCCACTGTAATTTTATGAAAACTGATCTGCTTTGGCCAATACTTCTGTGAGGAATGCTAGGAAAATAAGAATCTACCATAGATACTCGCCTATAGTATGTGAAATTTTTGCCAAGTAATCAAGCTCCAATTCTCACTTCGCCTTATCTCTGGGTCAATCAGAGGGCAGAGCCTTTCAACTCTGAACAGTTTCCTTTCTGAAGGCAGACAGGTGCCAAGTTTCTCAAGCAGCAGGCAGGCATAGCTCCTTAGAAGCAGTTTGTTAACCTTTTATTCTCCTTCCTTCTGCTGCAGCCTGGTTCTGCTTTGCAAATGCTTGCAAAGCAGGTCTGTTTTTTGAAACACCAGGATGGGAATCCTCCTTTCCATCTGAAGCAGACTACAATTCAATGCACCCTTACTTAAGAATAACACCCATGGAAAGCACTGGGTCTACTTCTGAGTAAAAAAGGTTGCAAATATATGCAGCTGCATCTCTCTGCTGTGAATTGAATTGCACTCTCTCAGTTATGTGTTATGGGTTGTATGTTGTATGTAGAGCTTCTGGCTTAACACACCAGACACCTTAAAGGTGGATTTGATTCCTGGCTCTCCTGCAGTGGTTCCCAAACTTTTTCACTTGCATATCCCTTGGCAGCCCATTTCCATAAACTGTACCTTTCATATTAGCAAAATGTTTGTAATCAATAATACAAGCCCTCATCTCCTCTCTATGAAAGCCCAGACTTCATGTATTCATCACATATTTTCTCTTTTTCTCTGTTTGAAGAACAGAAGACTCTGCCTTTGCACTGTTTTGCACCAGAAGTGTGCTGAGAAATTCTGGGTGATTGATCACTTTCCATATTATGTTTCAGCCTTTTTACTGTGCTGGTTTTCAATCACTGTTTCATACATGAATTGATGACCAAAAACTAGCTATTGGTGGGGCTTTCACAGCCAATTAGCTACCTCCCTTCCTGCCTTGCTGGTCCTTGCAAGGCATTCCTGTCTTGCAAGACATTCTGGAGCATCACCTGCCTTTTTCTACCATTATTCCGTTCTTTTTCAAGTACCTCTAAAGGTCCTCTTGGGTGTCCCTGAGAGTACATGAATACCAGGTTGGGAACCATTGTTTTACTGGTATGTTGTTTACAGTGCACTTACTCTGATAGTGCTTACAAAAAGGTGATGAAGACCAGAATTTAAAAAGAATAAAAATGTATCTTATGATCTTTTACTATGTTTTTAATAAATTAGAGACTACAGTTCTTAGGTAACAATTAGTGGTGGGTTATTTTTCAGAATCTGGCCTCCAGTAAAATCAGATAAAACTATAGTCAGACACCCCCCTAAGTTTAACTCCCAACTTATCCAAGGATCATAGAAAATTCAATGATTTTTGCTCAAAATCTGCCTTCGACTTATCTGCGGGATTGACCTATTTGTGAGTGTATGCGGTGAGGCTTGCCTCCGAGGGTTACTGCACAGATTACCTCAAGATAATCCACATAAAGTACTTCGAATACTCAAAAAGTGCTACACAAATGAAGTGGTACAATCCAGAATCACCTTTACCACCTCATTCAGAATTAGACTATCAGCTTGATTTTAGCACAAGTCAAACATGCATACTGTATTCAAAATGATATTGCTTTACAAAGAGACCAAAGTGGGATTTGGTGTTATTTTATTTATTTACTAAAATTCTACCCTGCTTTATCTCCCCAGAGGGCATTCAAGAGTTTATACTTAGTCATTCTTTGTAAGTTTCTTTACCTACAATCATTCATCTTGCTTTTGAAAAAAAGTATTCTTATTAAACATAGTATTAAATAAAGGAGGAGAGCATATTATGCTCCAGGCAGGGAGAGTCCTTTGGACCAGGGGTGTCCAAACTTTTTAGCAGGAGGGCCACATCATCTCTCTGACACTGTGTTGGGGGCTGGGGAAAAAAAAGAATTAATTTACATATCAAATTTGAATAAATTTACATAAATGCATATGTTAGAGATGGAACTTACATGAATGAATGAAAGTCTTTCAATAGCTCAAAGCCTAGAAAAGGGCTTGCACAAAGCAAGGCCAGCCTTTCCTTTGCTGCTACTGCTGCATCACAAACATGAAACAGCAAGAAGAGGAGGGAGCCCTTGTCCCGCAGCTCACGCGAGAGGTCGAACGGTTGGCTGCCACGCTGAGAGCAGTTGCATCAGGCCAGTGCTGGCTCTAGCAAGTCTCCAGAGGGCCAGAGGCTAATTGGAGACTGGGGGCTCCCTGGGGGCCTGATTGGGAGTCTTCGAGGGCCACAAGTGGTCCCAGGGCCAGGGTTTGGGTACCCCTGCTTTGGACTCCTATGCATGTGTACACAGGTGAGTCATCAACACACCTGTGCATAAAGACATAGTGGTATTAAATGAACAGGCCCAAATGGACAGCAAATCGATGTCTACTGGCTTACAACTACACAGGTAAATAGACAATACGAAAATACATTTACAGCCACAAAACGGTTTCAGAAAAGAGGATAAAGCAAACTTGCCTGGATTTGCATTATCTAGAAAAGAGAAATATTTTCATTCTAGAAGAGGTCAGTTAAAGAACATTTTTCTCTGACAACATTTCTGGAACATAATAAGTAGGAACCCTGTCCCAAACCACAAGCATTCCAAACAATGAAAGCAATGGAAACAGATCCAACAACACACGTTACCGTTAACCGAGTTGTAGAACACGACACGGGTGCTTTTCACACTACTGGCACTGCCCACTGAGCCACCAACATCCCATAACTCAATGTAGTAGGTCTTCTCTTCTGGAGTTCCTTCCTTGTAGTCGTGAATCTGATAATTTAAAAAAAAAAAAACAAGCTGCAAGTGAATAGAACAAAACAATGCTGACTTAAGGTACACGGCTGCAAACTATATGGTTGTTGAACTTTAATTTGACCACATATCATTTTAAATTACTGGGTTGGATCCTGAATTTGACCACATATCATTTTAAATTACTGGGTTGGATCCTGACTTATGTTTGCACAAACATAAGGGATCTTCCCTCACCTTCCTTCATACTGCAGCCCCTCCCCAGCTGTCTGAAAAAGCCTCTCATCATAGTAAGGAGACCCTCAGCAATAGTGTGGGTGTGATGTGAGGGTGGGGAGTTACATGGAGGAACTCTGAGAAACTGGGCACAAAACACGTTCTACAAATGGAAAGCTTATGGAAGGTGCTGTGCCCAGTTCTTAGGGATACCCTCCAACTCCTGCACTTCCTTGTGCCACATCCCACACTGTTTTTGGGATTCTCAAATTTGCGGAAGCAGTTTTTCAGGGGCTAGAGTGGTGCTGCAGTGGAGAAGAGAGGGCAGGGTAGATTTCTTGTGCTCTAGATCCAACTCATTATGCCTTATTTATAATGTGAATAAAGAGCCTGAAGTCCTTCAGTGTTTCCAATCTCAGGCTGGCTTGTACAGTACTTAAATGACAAAGATCAATAAAGTGTCCAATAAGGGACTAATGATAGGTGGTGGTAATTATGTGTGGGGGAGGGAGGCAGAGGGATGGATATAGAGAGATTGAGACGAATAGCTTTGACTATATCATCGAAAAAGCGTGTGCGTGTACACATATTTAACAGCATACTGAAGGTGAACTACCACCAAGGATTAGGAGAGCAAGTGATACTGCTTGGCAAGCAAATGACATGAAGATGGAGAAGAACAGCATGAATTTCAAAATGGATAGTCACTCAAGTCTCAATATCCTCCAGTGATGCTCAGCAGCCTTCAAGCAATAATGAAGATGATTGAAAGAAGAAATGGACCAAATACACTGGCCCAAAACCTTTACTGAAGTTGAGCTTTAATGAGTTTCACAGGGCAACTGCTTATTGGAAGGCATAAATGAAGAGCTACACAAAGGCCTCAATGTTGGTTACCACATCAGTACTCTCCAGGAAGAGCCTTTCAACATGTGAGACACACCTGGTAAACCAGAAAAGCTACTGAGGCAAGGAATATTCCCAAATGAATAATGCTTACTATTGGTATAGTACTTCACATTCATTTTCCTGCTATTAGAACAACCCTGTAGGATTTTATAAGTATTATCCATATATTGTGATTTATGAATCTTTTTTATCTAAACTGCTTTGGGACATTGCTGAAAAACCACATACAGTATATAAATACCCTAATTAAATGAATGTGGAGTATGAGAAAGCAAGTGACTGGCTTGCCTAAGACCACCTAGTGAGTTAATGGCCTCAGAAGGATTTCAACCAGAGACTTCCTGGTTTGTAGCTCACACTGTATCTCACCTGCTCTATCTAAGCCACTCAGCCATCACTATAGGAAAGAAGATGCTCTAGGACAGGGGTATCAAACAGAAGGTCTACGGGCAGGATGCTGCCCATGGAAGCTCTTTTTTCCAGCTCTCACAGGACCACCATCAGCTGTTGAGCTGTGTTGAGGTGCCACTGTTGAAAGGGCAGCCCACATTATAATTGGCCTTCCATATCTTGAAAATATGCTCAAGATTTTCGCATTTTCGTAGTTGTGAGAAAACGCGTCATTGAGGGACACCACAGAGGAGTTCCCAAGGAAGAAAGCATGATTCCCCATTACCACATTTACCCCATTTACCACATTTTGAGTACCATCAGTAAAATCAGTCTGAGTCAACATAATTCAGATTCTGACCTGTCCTTCAACCCCCTGCCAGAGTTTGCAAGTGGTCTGTCAATATTTGGTGATCCATCATGTCAAAAGTCTCTGCAAGGTCAGGTAAGTTCAACAGGGTAATATTACCACATCTACCTCCTGACCAAGATAATCTGACATGGCAAATAAAGCCGCTGGTATTCAAGAACAGACCAGCTGAAAATGGTCTGAAAATGGGTTCGGGAAAGACAGAGTAATCAGAATAATGCTATTTATCAAGCAACTAAATACTGCCCTTCGTTGGAAATAATTTTTTCTTTGCATTTGTTTATAATTAGGACAGATCAGGTGACAACAGAGTTATACAAAATGTTTTGTCAAGCACTTTCTTGGCTTGTCAAGGAAAAATCGCTATGGAGATGCTTTCCTAAAAGGCTTGCCTATGTGAGGCTGGTATCATGGAAAAGATGGATACAGACCAAGCACATGAGTTGAGCTTTTCTGTGAGGAGCCTATTTATTTATATCCCACCTTTCCCCCCAAAGGGCACCCAAGGCAGCTACAACACATTAAAAATACATACAGGATACATTAAAATACATAAACCTATAAAATATATTAGAACACTATATTAAAAGCCAACTAGCAGCAATAAAAACAATTGGTTGTAAAAACATTAAATAATTAATAAAAATCAACACGCACCAGGCAGCACCAGCAAGCATATTCTTAAAAAAAAAAAAAAAAAACTTGACTGAATTTTGAAGGCTTTTTAAAGTAATCTTCAGGTCTCACCAGAAGGCATCTAACTAAGGAGCCACTCTCAACTCAAAGAGGGAGAGAACTCCATAGGTGCCATTACTGAGAAGGCCTTATTTCTGACTGCCATCCCCCTAACCTCTCTCAATATAGCAGAGTACAAAGTTTGACAAAAACTAGAATGCTGGTATCTAGGAAAGGAGGGAATAGATTAACTGCATTCAATGAATCAAACATTAAGACAGATTCTTAATGAGATATAGGCCCAAATCCTAACCCACTTTTCAGTACAGGCACAGCTGTGCCAAAGGGACGTGTGCTGCACCCTGCAGTTGGGGGGCACTCACGGAGGCCTCCTCAAAGTAAGGGAATGTTTGTTCCCTTACCTCAGAGCTGCATTGCCCTTATGTCAGTGCTGGAAAGTGGGTTAGGATTGCGCGCATAGTTGCTCAGAGCATGGCTGAACAAACATCCCAATATCAGAGTGTTCTCCCAGATTAGTATTTACCAAAGATGAAAGAGCAGGAACACCCACATATTTACAGTAAAGAATAAAAACAACTACTGCATCACTTTTAACACTGAACATTCTATTGTTCATAAAATCCAAATGACTCACCCAATGTGCCTGAAATTTGGGAGGGAGCAACTAAATGATTAACAGTCACCAACCAAATTTTTGCAGATCTGTTGAGAATGGACCAAGATAAAGCAGTTGGAATGTGTGTGGCATATTGCAATATTTGCGTGTGGCATGCTGCTGCATGTTGAGACACATATTTACAGGAGTAGTGCTGTGTGGCACGTTGCAGGAAGCTTGCAAGTGATGGAACATGTCGTGGCACATGTTGGCTGCTTTAACCAGAGGTGCACTTCGTTACAGGTTTGTGTGCTGCAATGCATGTTTGCAAATGACACGCTTGGTTGTGTGTGGCATGCACAGTTGCTGCATCATGTGTTTGCA